>NC_134402.1:397838825-398209659 GCF_038048845.1 Mixophyes fleayi | reverse complement strand
GCTATGTTCTGAGAACATTATCAAGTGTAGGAGGTGAGACAATGTTCCAGATCTCACTGTTTACTGCTCCACACAAATCTCTCCCAGTTTGCCAAGCAACAAGAGTAACAGGGTTTATTGCAAAACAGGGCAAATTACAGAAAGACAATGTTCAATTCAGTTTTGAACTCCCTGCTGAAAACAAAAAAATGAAAATAGGCTAGAATTTTTTTTAAAATGGTAAATGTACTCCTTCCAGTGATTAATTAGTACTCTGTATTCTTGGATTCCTATTTAATAGGTGTAAGGGGAAAAAAATACATGTGCAAATAAGATATAAAGATAGTTATTATACATTCTGACTTGGAATATGGAAGATAGTGATGAGTTTTTACATGTTAACCTTGTCATTTATTTACTGCAAACTACTGAGCACTGTTAACTCACGGCATATAGATGTTTCAAAATGCCTATTGTGAATTCTAACTAAATAGTACATTGTTACCAGCGCCCACCCTCATTTAGCAATGCTGCACCATATCCTCTCCCTGCATTGAAAAGAGTGGAAAGTGGAGGTGTGAGCGTTGCTGTGTACATTTATAACGCAGACGCTGATTGCACAGAGTCACAGCTCCCTCCATCCAGTGCCTGTGTTAGAAATGAATACTGTACAGTGCTTTCTGGATTTCAGCTCCCAGAAGTTGTTGGACAGAAGACCTGGTGCAGCACTGATTGGGATTAATTCTCTTGCACAGTCTGGTCCCTGGCACAGGGCCACCTTGTTCTGCCAGTTGGGGGTCAGCGAGTGCTGATTAAAATGTACTATTTGGCTGGAAATATCGTTCCAAGCAACATTTTTCTCTTTTACTGACAAATCCAATAAAATGTGGGAACATTTCTTAACCAGTAAATGACATCACAAAAGAAAAAAAAAAATAATGAAAGAAATAAAGTCAATATACAGTTCGCTGAAATAAAACACAAATTAGTTGTCATTATAATGCTTGAAGTCGCTTATTGTATTAAGTGTGTGTGACCGCTCTGCTACTTCCCCCTCTGTCTTAAAGGAATTGGTGAAACAGAAGGTGAAGCGACAGCTAACGAAGCAGCAAAAATCTTCTATCAGAAGACGACTGCAAAAGGGAGAAGCGAACGTGTGCACCAAGCAGCGCAGAGACAATATGTACAACATCAAGTGGAGCGTAGACGCTGCCAGCTTCTGGGGATAGGCACCAGCAGCTGTTTTACGTATAGATGGGCAATTGCTCTGCTATGGAATATTGTTGTTTTTTTAACAATTCTAAGTAAAAAAATCTGAATTTTAATATTTTGTTGGTGTGTATGTGTGTGTGGTTTTTTTTTTCATATAGTAATATTTGTTATAGTACATTTTCTATAATAACAAAACGTGTCCACTGTAGTCCAATAAAATAAGCCTTAAGAAGAGCTAATTCAGTGAAAATTATTGCAGGTAAGTTGGGAATGTTCACGATTTGTGATGTTTATACATGAATGATGGTCAATCCTGTGCAATCGGTGGATGAATATAAATCCATAGCCTAGGCTTCCGTCTGTGATGGAACTATAAGTTCCAGCATGACGTGCCAGCATCTGAGTGAGTGATATTGATCTGGTGTAGCTTCTACTAGCCGGCACCCTCAGTTCCTCTTCACTTCTTGGTCACCTTGATTGTGGATGTCACTTATGAGTGAAGAGTATACATTACCTGACTTATGCGGATGGTAAATCTGGCCAATAGTAACTGCTTGTCCATGTATGGTGCTGGTTTCCTTCATGATGTCCGTATGCTTTTATTGTCGCTGAACTGGGCAAGTCAGTACTTTGGTTCAGATACCAACTAGAACTAGCACAAGGGTTAGACTAAATTCCTTCCTTCTTAGACGAGTACTAAGTGCTTTGCAACTCGCATCATGTGTAAAGATTTAGTTAACCAGAGGTATGCCGTGATAATGATGTACAGACAAAGAACAAGCAAATGCTTAGTCTATGGGAGGAGGGGGGAGGTGCTAGACAAACAAGTTTCTAGCATCCAGGACTGCTTAGTAGCACTTCTCATTGATAAATTATTGGTTTATACAATCAAAAGCCCCACTACCAGGCTATTATAAGCCCTAAGAAGGGAGTGACTAAAGGAGTCTGAATGGAGTCCATGGTAAATGACTGGCATGTGGCCTGTAGGTGTGTCCCCATGTTAGCTGACAGGCATGTGGCCTGTAGGTGTGTCCATGGTTGGTGAGCGGCATGTGGCCTGTAGGTGTGTCCATGGTAGGTGAGCGGCATGTGGCCTGTAGGTGTGTCCATGGTAGGTGAGCGTCATGTGACCTGTAGGTGTGTCCATGGTAGGTGAGCGGCATGTGGCCTGTAGGTGTGTCCATGGCAGGTGACAGGCGTGTGGCCTGTAGGTGTGTCTATGGTAGGTGACAGGCATGTGGCCTGTGGGTGTGTCAATGGGAGGTGACAGGCATGTGGCCTGTTGGTATGTCCATGTTTGCCATGCAGGTGACCTGTAGGTGTCCCGTCCAACTTATAGCCATGGGCCTTCGCATAGTCATAGTAAGACTTAGAGCTACATTGGAACTCAAATTTATTCACTACAATACAAAGAGTTGAAATGCCTATCTCTGTGTACCTTTAAGTGTGACAGCCATCAGTGATATTGCAATGGTGTATATGTTTAAGAGCCATCGATGGGAGGAGGAGGAGATGCTGCCAAAGCACTTGGCTAGGGGCCATTAGGTGGCATATTAGTAATTTTCTACATTTATAAGTCATAGCAACTTGTGTAATCTGAAGTCTGCAATCTAGTAAAATGACTTCATTGTGTTCTTAATATGGTCATATTGCTTCAAATATCAGGCAATTTTAAGTGCACCATTTTTACCTTTTAAAATCAGACACCTATGACATTTTATGTATTTGTGAATGGCTGCATACTATGAATTGTATTCACATAGTGCACTGTAATATACACTGTAGTGCAGAAGATAATAAATGTGTCATCCTGTAGCATTTTCTATTTCCTTGATACATCCCTGGAACAATTATGGAGCTCCTGAGGTTAGTAAGTGCCCAAGAACATAGCTACACTTTTTATACGTGTGCCAGAATTGTGCCCTAATCGCTCCTCCCCTATAGCAAACTGGCAACTCAATGCTGGGATCACCCTGTTATTTGAAACCTGCTCAAACCAATCCTCACATTGTTCCCTGGATAGATTGTAGCTCTCAGCTTTGGGCTATAGAGTTGCTACTGTAAAAATGACCAAACTGCATTGTGATCCAACTTCAGGTACTCAGGATATTGGAACCAAGGGAGGTGGCGGTAATTTGGGGGGTTAATTTTTAATTGGACAACCCTTCTATTAAGCCAGACATATGCCCCATTAATTAAGCTACCACTGTGTTCCATTAACTATGTTGTCACGGTACCCCCAATAATTGTGGCAGATCTGTTGACCAATCATTTTCTCAGCACTGACACTATTCATTTAGAAAGAAATTACTGCTGGGATACCTGGTGGCCCCACCGAGGCTGCCATCCCAATAAAAAGATGTCAGCACACATGCAGCTATGTCACGGCTGAAGTCGGCCAGTAATGCCACTGCAGCCCCCGCTCAGCAGTGAGTGAATGGGCACTTTGGGGGAAAGGTGGGCAGATCGGTGAGGGTGTGATATGCCCCTATAACTACAGGACACTTTGTGCCCTTCCCTGCCTTAGCTCAGCCCTACGTGAACCCACTGCACATAACGTGCAGACTTCATCCACACTTCTCTCGCTGTTTTAATTGGAAATGTAGTGTGGGAGGCAGGGGAGAGAGCAGGTTTTTCCCCTCATCCTTATTTTATGAAACAATATCATGGCAGGATGCCTAAATATAAACACACACACACACTCTCACACTCTTTGGCATTATACTTGTTGCTGGAAATGTCCTGGGACCGTAAACCTAAAATATAAAATTGTTTTTATAAAAGAGCTACTAGTAGTATTTACAAATATAGTTTACACTATATGTAAACATTTCAGCATCTTAGATGTGTGAAATAAAGATGTATTTGTGGAGGAAATATTTTTGCTATCACAGCAGACTTCCCATCACTAATCCCAATGAAGAACACTGCAGACAACCTCTTATTGAAATGGGTGATGGCAGAAAAGACATTTGCAGTGATCTGGATTGCACATGAAATTTTAAATTAAATTCTGTAAATGTATGGGAACTTTCACACACATATACGGGTCATTATTAGTAGCTGTTATATAAGGAAACTATTTTTTTATGTTTACTGGTCATTTAATATTCAAGTATTTAACTTTTATGTAACTTTCACAATTTACCATGTGTATTATATGGAATATCTGGTAGAAGTTAATTTTATCTTTTTATTTTTGTACTTCTTGAATCTGTTATGAAAATAACACCCTAATCCTATTTATAACCATTTGGTAGATATACTTTCTAGCTGAGTCTCTTTCCTGTACGTTCCTAATCTTCAGGGTTTGGCAATGGAGTCCTCTGTACCCCCATCCTCCAATGTTGCATCACAATCTCGGTATTATTCAGTTTGAACTGAGTACATTTGTACACATTTTAGAAAAATTGACGTCCACCCGTACACACGATAAGGCTATTTTGGTGCCTCAATCAACTTTAAAAAAATGTTCTCTGGGACAAACCATGTTACAATGCAAGGGGTACAAATTAGTTTATTATTAAATACTGGCTGTTTTTTCATCTAGCAAACAAATACTTGATAGCTTTATTTTTACACTGAAATTTAAAGATGATCTAGGACATGCCTTATCTCAACTATAAATCTGTTCCCACATTTTAAATTTACCTCCCCCTCCAATGCAACATGATGCAACATGGTTTTGCCCAGGTTCAAAATTACTCCTTTTTTATGCTTTTCTCTCTTTAATGACTCGGGCCCTACTGTCACGAGCCGCGGCGGTACTCACAGCCGCCGCGGCTCGCTTACTGTGCCCACTGGCGTCCCGGCCGTCACCTTGACGACGGGACGTCCCTTCCGGATCCTGGCCGACCATTGCCAAGGCAACGGTCGGCAGCTTTGTGTTCTGCGCTGTCCCGGCAGCGGAGGAAGCCGTGCGCGCATGCGCAGCAGTTCAACAACCTGTGGCTTGATTAAACAAGCCTTGCTCTAGTCTGTGGGTTAATTAATGTTTTGGTGCAATTAATCATGCAGGGGGCTGTGAGTGATTCAGAGCTAGGCTCTGATTGGTGGCCACTAGTATTTAAGGCAGTGAGGTCTGCAGCCTCACTGCCGGTTATAGCTTCTGTTACCAGTCTGCTGACCTGACCTGCTCTGCTCCTTGCTCCTGTCCTTGGATATTCTGTTGGATTGCCCGTGTATGACCCCTTGCCTGGATTTGGACCCTGCCTGTGTTTCTTGTGACCCGGACCTCTGGCGTGTTTACCGACCTTCCTGTTTGCTCGTGACCCTTGACCTCGGCTTATTAATTGGATTTGCTGTCTGCTGCCGGCCCTTGAACCTTGCCTGGACTTCACTTCGCTTGCCTGGTTCTCCCCAGCCGGTACACACTTCACGACCCTCTGTCAGTCTGCAGCCAAGTCTGTCCCCACCACCAGGGGCTCCAGTGAACACCTGACTTGCGGAGTAGACTCTGGGTTGTGCTGTAACTGGCCAGTACAGTCGTTCCGGAGACAAAGTTGGGATGGATGAAAGCGGAACCAAATCGTCTCCTTTTCAAGCTCTAGCGGGTCATGTTGAGACCCTATACCAAATGGTCCGGGGATTGTCCCAGCGTTTGTCCTCTCAAGAGGAGGACTCCCGGACTACATTAGTGAATTCCGGTTCCGTTGATGAACCCAATTTAAACCTGCCGAACCGGTTCTCCGGAAATAGAGCCTTGTTCCTGAACTTTAAAGAAAGCTGCAAACTCTACTTTCGGCTGAAACCTCGGTCTTCTGGTTCAGAACAGCAGAGAGTTGGAATTGTCATCTCCCTCCTGCAGGGTGACCCCCAGTCTTGGGCTTTCACCCTGCCGCAGTCTAGTCCTTTTTTGCAATCTTTGGAAGCTTTCTTTAACGCATTGGGTCTCCTCTACGATGACCCAGATAGAGTTGACTCCGCTGAGGCGTTCGGCAGAAGAATACTGCGCTGAATTCCGCAGATGGTCGCCTGACAGTGAGTGGAATGATCCAGCATTACGCAGCCAGTTTCACCTAGGACTGTGAGAGCAGATTAAAGATTCAATGGTGCAGTATCCTTCCCCCACCTCATTGGAATGCCTGATGCAACTCGCCATTAGAATTGACAGGAGGATCAAGGAGAGGAGGACAGAGAAAGAGACATCTTCCTTTTTGTCTGCATTTATTCCAGTTCCCATGGACCTTGAGAAGCCTATGCAGTCAGGGGCCTATCGCCTCTCTCCTGAGGAAAGAGACCAGAGGCGGTTACAAGGCTTATGTCTTTATTGTGGTAATAAAGGCCACTTTTCCTGCTCTTGTCCTCGCAAACCTGAAAAAGGAGCATATTTGGGGACGGTCCATTTGGGTCTGCAAGATGTGCCCCAAAAGAATGCTGTCCTGATTCCCGCACAAGTCACTTTCGGTGCCAGTTCCGTGGCCCTGTTGGCCTTCATTGATAGTGGAGCTACAGGCAATTTCCTCGACATCGGGTTTGCCTGCTCGGCGGGAATTCCGTCCGTGAAGCTCAATTCCACCATTACAATCTGTGGCTTAGATGGGAATCCATTGCCTGGAGGCAAGATTAATTGGGAGACTCTGCTACTGCAGTTGAAAATTGGAGCACTTCATTCAGAATCCCTAACCTTTCTCCTTATCGACTGCTCATCGGTTCCATTGGTCCTGGGCCATCCTTGGCTTTCTATTCATAACCCTGTTGTGGCTTGGGTGAAAGGAGAAATTGTCCAGTGGAGCTCTTATTGTACACAGTCTTGCTTGACTCTGCCTCTGCGAATGATTCAGTCTATTCCGGAGCAACTTCCCTTACAATATCAAGAGTTCCGGGATGTGTTCTCCAAAAAGGCTGCTGACACGTTACCACCTCACCGTGATTTTGACTGTGCCATCAAGCTTATTCCTGGTTCCAAGTTACCCAAGGGACGCTTGTACTCTCTCTCTGGTCCAGAGACCAAATCCATGCAGGATTATATCGATGAGAATTTGGAAAAGGGGTTCATCAGGCCATCAAAATCTCCAGTAGGAGCTGGGTGCTTTTTTGTATACAAAAAAGATGGGGGACTAAGACCCTGTATCGACTATAGAGGACTAAATCTCATCACAGTCAAGAACACCTATCCCCTTCCTCTCATCTCTGTATTGTTCGATCAACTAAGAGGTGCTACTGTCTTCACTAAAATCGACCTTCGTGGAGCCTATAATCCCTTCTGTATCAAAGAAGGAGATGAATGGAAGAAGGCGTTCAACACACATTCTGGCCATTATGAATATCTGGTCATACCGTTTGGTCTTAGCAACGCACCTGCAGTGTTCCAAGATTTAATTAACGAAGTTCTTCGTGAATTCCTTGACCACTTTGTGGTTGTCTATTTAGACAACATTCTCATATACTCTAAATCGTTACCTATGCATTGGGGTCACGTCAAACAAGTTCTTCAGAAACTACGAGAACACCACCTGTACGCCAAACTAGAAAAATGTGAGTTTGAGGTGCAGAAGGTATAATTCCTGGGATACGTAATCTCTTCTGAGGGGTTCTCCATGGATCCTACCAAGGTCCAAGCCATCCTGGATTGAGTGCAACCTAATAATCTCAAGGTGGTGCAGAGGTTTCTGGGCTTTGCCAATTATTATAGAAGGTTCATTCGTGGCTTTGCTGACATTGTGGCTCCTATTGTCACCCTGACTCGCAAAGGGATGGATCCTACTAATTGGTCGCCCCAAGCAGAAACTGCATTTGAAACCTTAAAAGAAGCTTTTGTATCTGCTCAGGTCCTTAGACACCCAGATCCCGAAGTACCTTTCGTTCTTGAAGTTGATGCCTCCGACGTCTGTGCTGGTGGCATTTTGTCTCAAAAGGACCCTCATACTCATCGCTTGCATCCGTGTGCCTACTTTTCCCGTAAGTTCTCTTCAGCAGAAGCCAACTTTGACGTGGGCAACCGGGAACTGTTGGCGATTAAATGGGCCTTTGAGGAGTGGCGACATTGGCTCGAAGGCGCTACACATCTGATTTCTGTTATAACGGATCACAAAAACCTACAATACATACAGTCGGCCAAACGCCTGAATCCCAGACAGGCCCGTTGGTCGCTATTCTTCACCTGTTTCAATTTCGTGATCACCTACCGACCAGGTTCTAAAAATGTCCGAGCAGATGCTCTGTCTAGAAGCTTCTTGGCACATCATGTTCCCGTTACAGATCCGGAGCCTATCATTCCCTCTTCCAGAGTCCATGCCGGGTTAACCCAAGACCTGAGCATCACAATTTAAAGGTTTCAAACATTAGCTCCTGATAATACGGTAGGATGCTTATTCGTCCCAGTTCACTTAAGGAAAGCAGTCCTTGCTGAAGCGCATGATAGTCAGACTGCTGGACATCATGGAATTTATAAAACATTGGAAATCCTCCCGCACTGTATGGTGGCTATCATTGTCTGCTGACGTCAAAAGTCATGTCCTATCTTGTGAGGTTTGTGCCAGGAATAAAATCCCCAGGACTCGTCCAGTAGGTCAGTTGGTCCCATTGGCCATTCCTGCAAAACTCTGGACACACTTGTCCATGGATTTTATAGTCTATCTGCCACCCTCTGTGGGACACAATACCATCTGGGTCGTGGTTGACCGGTTCAGCAAAATGTCACATTTTATACCGCTAACCAGGCTTCCTACCGCCCGAGATTTGGCCGTTCTCTTCATCCAACATATTTTCCGTCTCCATGGACTCCCTACTGATATCGTTTCCGATCGTGGTTCCCAATTCATAGCACAATTCTCGAAATCCTTCTGTTCCCTTCTCGGAATCAAGATTAATCTGTCATCTGCATATCACGCTCAGTCTAATGGGCAAACTGAAAGGGTTAACCAGTCATTAGAACAGTTCTTACAGTGTTATACTTCAGAATTTCATGACAACTGGTCCTCCTTGTTACCCTGGGCAGAGTTTGCCTACAATAACTCATCCCATTCATCTACTCAAACCTCTCCATTCTACTGAAATTTTGGTTTTCATCTTAGGTCCAATTCTCCATAATCACCTTAAATCTGCTGGTATCCCGGAGATTCGTTCCACAGCCGCTGATCTCAAGGTCATCTGGAAAAAAGTGCAATCCTCTTTAAGATGGGCCTCATTCTCTGCGAAAAAAAAATCGGATCGCCACCGTACCACCTACTCCTTCAAAGTGGGCCAGAAAGGTGTGGCTTTCTACAAAAAATATTAGGCTCAGACAGCCTTGCAGGAAGTTGGGCCCTAAGTTCATCAGTCTGTTTCTCATCATCAAGCAGGTTAATTCTGTAGCATTTAGGTTGAAAATTCCTGGGTCATTGAGAATTCCCAACACGTTCCATTGTTCCCTGCTCAAACCTGTACTTTACCCAAGTCAATCCCAGCTTCCAAGTCCATATGGACAAAGTCGGAACAGACCTAAAAAATGTGTTATTCAGAGGATTCTTGATTCTTAAAAGGTACAGGGTCAGGTGCACTTCCTGGTACAATGGAAGAATCGAGGTGTGGAAGAGCGGTCTTGGATTCCACGAAGACGGCTTCATGCTGCCAAACATTTAAAATAATTTTTCAAAAAATTCCCTGGGAAAACTGGGTATCAAGGGGGAGGTATTGTCACGAGCCGCGGCGGTACTCGCATCCGCCGCTGCTCGCTTACTGTGCCCACTGGTGTCCTGGCCGTCACCTTGACGACCGGGACGTCCCTTCCAGATCCTGGCCAACCGTTGCTAAGGCAATGGTCGGAAGCTTTGTGTTCTGCGCTGCGTCCCGGCAGCGGAGGAAGCCGGGTGCGCATGCGCAGCAGTTCAAAAACCTGTAGCTTGATTAAACAAGCCTTGCTCTAGTCTGTGGGCTAATTAATGTTTTGGTGCAATTAATCATGCAGGGGGCTGTGAGTGATTCAGAGCTAGGCTCTGATTGGTGGCGACTAGTATTTAAGGCAGTGAGGTCTGCAGCCTCACTGCCGGTTATAGCTTCTGTTAACAGTCTGCTGACCTGCTCTGCTCCTTTCCTTGGATATTCTGTTGGATTGTCCGTGTATGACCCCTTGCCTGGATTTGGACCCTGCCTGTGTTTCTTGTGACCCGGACCTCTGGCATGTTTACCGACCTTCCTGTTTGCTCGTGACCCTTGACCTCGGCTTATTAATTGGATTTGCTGTCTGCTGCCGGCCCTTGAACCTAGACTGGACTTCGCTTCGCTTGCCTGGGTTCTCCCCAGCCGGTACACACTTCCTGAACCTCTGTCAGTCTGCAGCCAAGTCTGTCCCCACCACCAGGGACTCCAGTGAACACCTGATTGGCGTAGTAGACCGGGTTGTGCTGTATCGGCTAGAGGGGTTCGCAACACCAACCAGACCTTTAGTATTGGGAAGTGGTGGAGAATGACCCTCTATACTTTGTATGGGAAAGTTCATTTCTAAGCACTTTTTAACCAATTTAAATGTAAACCATAACTGTACGAAAGTGATATTTGTACTAAATAGTCCAAATGTTCCCTCGGTCCCATGAGATAATTATTACATAAATTAGCATTGAGCAAGCAGTAGTGTAGATGAAAGGAGAAAGATGTAATTCTGGTGACAGTATGCTGGTTTTTGAAGTGACATTTTACTGTCTGCGCTATGCACATTTCCAGCTGGAAAATAGGTGCAGGATTATTTTAGAGTCCGTTCCCCAAAGTGAAATATGCATTTGTACCTATGTAGGTGTCAGACAGACAAATAAGCACATTTTGGGCAAAATTATGTGTGTTTTTTTTCCATTTTATAAATAAGATTTTGTGGAGCAGAGAGTACACTTGGGGGAAGACTTAGAGATAAGACAGGTGTTGTAAGGTTTTAGGCTGGGAACATACTGAGGCGCTTTTGTTCAATAATCGGGCAAATCAGGAAAGTCGGGTTAGTGTGTATAGTGAGACGGTGGTCTAAAGTTGTGCCGATTGTCGGCTCATTTGGTTGGTCGAACTGTTTAATATTTTGTGACCAGTCGACCTAACGATCATGTAGTGTGTATAATTTTCCAATTTCCACGACCAAGTGCCGATAGTTCCTCGAGCTGCGACTCCTTTGGGGGTGAGTGTGTTAATTCCTGATGCCTGTACCAGTCCCACGTGG
This sequence comes from Mixophyes fleayi, assembly GCF_038048845.1. Taxonomy (NCBI): domain Eukaryota; kingdom Metazoa; phylum Chordata; class Amphibia; order Anura; family Limnodynastidae; genus Mixophyes; species Mixophyes fleayi. Next base: position 398,198,351 of record NC_134402.1, on the reverse strand, counting down.
TCTGGTGTCCGCACAACACTCATTTTGTAATTAGGCACTTCTAGCGGTAAAGCAGTAGCAGGTGTCTATTGCATTAATGCGTATAGCATATGTCTGCCATTTTAATTAGAAACCTTTGTCAGTGTACTGTTATAAAAAAAACAATGTTTCATTTATATCTGTATTGCTTATGTCTGCCTCCTTAATTATAACTATGTGTCACTTTATTGTACACTCAGCACACATTAATAAAAGGCAAAATATGTGTATTACATTTGTATGCCTGCATAATTATATACATTTTTGTATATAACACGTTTTTGTGTTTCCTATAGATGCGTATTTTATATGTGTCTGGTTCCATATTAGTGCAACTGGGTAAATGGTAATGCACCTTGCCAGAGCCGCCAAGGGGGGTACAAATTGCCCAGGCCCTCACAGCTGACATTTGTCTTTTTTATAAAACAAAAAATGTTTTTATATTTTTTTTTTTTTTTTTTTTTTAATTAATATTTTTTGTGCAGCGTGTCGAGGTTGGCTCCGTCCCTTTTGTTGGTGGAGGGAGCTCGGTATTTAAAAAACAAAAAGAAAACAAATACGTGATCGCGGAGTCAGCGTCCTTCCTTCCTCTCTGTTTCGTTCGCTTTGAATTTCCTCGCCCAACATTCAGTGAGGAGCGACGCAGAGAGGATCAAGACAGAAGAATGAAGACAGAAGAGAAAAGAGAAGAGATGAAAGAAGCTAATAAAAGGTAAGTAAAGGAACGGAGAGACAAGAGGAGGAAAACAGCACCAAGTGATAAAGAAGGGGGAGGGGAAGAGAGAGGCATAGTGATGGGGAAGAGGGGGGGAGCAGCATGGCACAGTGATGAAGAAAAAGGTGAGGGGAGGCAGCATGGCACAGTGATGAAGGAGAGGGGGGGAGGCATAGTGATGAAGGAGAGGGGGAGCAAGGAACAAAGTGATGAAGGGGGGGGAAGCAGCATGAGGGGGCACAGTAATGTGTGCGTGATGGCACAGGGGACGTGTGGTAATGCGTGTGCGTGATGGCACAGGGAACGTGTGGTAATGCATGCTTGATGGCACAGGGGCCTTGTGGTAATGTGTGTGTGTGCGTGATGGCACAGGGGGCTTGTGGTAATGTGTGCATGCGTGATGGCACAGGTCTCTATTAAATGTGACTATGAATTATTTAATGGCAGTGATGGTTGCGTGAAATAGGTATATTTATGAAATGTAAATACTATTAATTTATTGCTGGGGCTGTTTGGAGGGAGGAAAATAGGTTTATTTAATAAATGGGAATACTATTATTTTAATGTTGGGGCTGAACGAAGGCCTAATTATTGCTCGTGGGTGCTATTGATTTAACGCCGGGGCTAGTTGTAGTTTTCTAAATGTACCCATTTTTTTTTCCCAAATAGGGCACCCAACATTCCAGGACCCAGACAAGCCGCAACTAAAGAAAGCAGCAGCCACAGGTGGTGAAAGTGACAAAAATAGGTAGGAGAGAGCAGGAGAATCTGTGAAATGTTGTGATTCTATTGTGACAATCCCAAATTTTGGTGAGTGTTCTGCCCAATGTAAGGGGCAGGCCAAGACTGTGAACTTTTTATTTACACACTGCATTCTTTCTATACTGCACTGTGGTGCTAGATGTCCTGAAAGTCAGGAGTGCTGGGACATACGTCACGCTCTGGCAAGCGGGCACTGCACTCTTGTGGCAATGGTGTACACAACAATGCAGGGTTTTTTTCTGTACGAGGGTGACGTAGCACTTTTCACGCGCTAGCCACGCCCTAATGATGCATAGCAACTCACGCAATTGTATGAGCACACCCAGCACAACTTTGGCGCAATTTTTTTTGACATGGTCAATATAGGGGGGGCCCCATGAAGTTGTTGTACTTCCTCTTGGCAGCCCTGCATCTTGCACCTGTGTCCTGTAACCCTTTACATGTACATTCAACATCTTTTATAATCAAACCTTTATTTACTTGTTAATGCATATATTTGTAAAATACACTGAATCGACCAAACATTGTAAATCCAAGCAATTTATTTTTGAACTATGTTGCAAAAATTAACAGTTGAAAAATAAAAATTTCAACATATTTATATTCGTACTATAACATTGGACTTTTAATAGGTGAACTGGCTAGTGCATTGTGGACTAACCTTGTGCAAAAAACTGAAACATCTCCATGATGTTTTGCCTTTTAACTCTTAAAATATTCGTCAAGCTTTCCCGTCTCTACTACACTCTGCAAAAGACTACCAACATTCTTTTCTCCCTCGGAACTTTCATCCTATATGACAATGGTATCTACCAGGAAAGGAAAAGAAGAAGTTTAGCATTCAACTTTATATTTGTAATAAACTAAAGTTTTTTCCAACAGCAAGTAAAGTCCTAATCTGCTCACCTTCTACATATACTAATAACCTTATGTTGTAGTCCCTCTTGTTGCATCTCTGCAAAGATGTCCTTTACCTCCATAGGTTTTGTAAATTTAGGTGCCATTTTGATTATTATAATGGTTTCTCCACCCAAATAAATTTCAGTTTCCACATGTAACTTCAAATACCTTTTTTTTTTTTTTCTTCTCATTCGGTGTGTCTTTTTTCTGCTTTAACAAGTGCATGTTCAGCTTTAAAATTTTCGGTACCTACCCAGCACGTGTCATCATGCATTCTTCTTTCTGGAAATAATACATGTTCAATTTACTATTGTCAGTCGTTTATCTACAAATTCACTAACAAGTCCTTCAAACAGTTGCACAACATGTCAAACTCGCTTTTTTTAAATGTTTCTACGGATTCACATCAGTCTCCGTTGTTCTTTCTTTTTAGGTCTGACCAACGCTTCTGCACTTGAAATTTATTTCTTTTCTTTGCTTGTTGTTCTTCAAAAGTACCCATATTCATAAAAAATTGCTTCTGTGTGGTTGTGTACACTGTACATGTGCTAATGTATGAAGAAAATGTGTTACCTTTGTTTTTTTGAGAGGTTTGGGGTGGGTACTATTGAACATGCTCTGCCACTTAATTTCTTGTGGATATCGTTACAAGGACCTCATAAGTCGTTTCAGTGTGTACAAAAATTCTAATCTTTGCTCACGACAATATGGCTGTGAAAAGTTGCTGTCTGGACGGTCTGTCTTTCGTTAATCGTCTAAAACGGGACTAGTGTGTACGCATTAATCGTCCGAGCGATCGGAGCTTCGGTCGAAGGGAAAGTCGTTGTCGATAACACGTCAGCCGGAAAGTTCTTCAGTGTGTACCTAGTCTTAGTCTGGCTGTATTCCTAACAAACAGACTCAGTCTAATAGACCATAGGATTGGAGGTTACAGTAGTCCAGACAACATATGATAAGAGCATGAAAAAGTATGTTAATAGTTTTAGGAAGGGACAGATTTGACATTTCAAGCTGTAAATGGCAGGCTTTTGTAAGCACTTCAATGTGGGGAGTGAATGAGTTAAAAATAACCCCTAAGCAAGCGAGCTTGCGGTACTGCAGTAATTAAAACTTATTATAGTTGAATCCATGTTAAATTTAAAGCTGTGGGAGGATATACATATAAAAGAGGAAACAGCTGCACCCCAGACAGCGATACAGGAGATCTGGAGAGGAGATTTGAGTAACATAAGCATTAAATAACATAAGAGATGATTCTGAAAACCGAAAGGGATTTCTAGGTGGTCAAGATCTATAGATGAAAAAAAGGGTCCAAAAACAGAGCCTAATGGTCTGTAAATTGAGAGGACAAAGCGAGGAAGTAAAGTGGATACACAGAAAGATACTGAAGTCCCCTCAATCACCAATTGGACAGTTTTTAGTAGCAAATAAAACATATAAATGAAATGAAACAAATTCTGCAGATCAGTATAATGGACGTAGTGCTGATATAGTTAAGCTATACTTAAGATGCTTTAGTGAGTGATGTGTCTGTAGAGTGATGATGGGAAGCCAGATTGTAATGGTGGATAGAGGAGAGGAGATATCGTTTGACATTTCAGTGTGTACATGATGCTTAAATGGCTATTTGCACTAGAAGTTTCATTACTTGTGCTGCTGGAAAAATGAAGAGGGAGGGCTCTGCACATATCATACACCAATCTTAATAATAGTTTCCACTGCTATCCTGGGGAAGCGATGGCGGAACTGTCAACCTAGGCGTAGACCTAATGGGTTCTTTACCGTGCAAGTATCTAAAATTGATATAAAAGTGGATTATTCTCTACATATTTATGGTCACTTCTTTTCAAATATGAATAACTTTGCTAATGTCCTTACTCATTGAGGTATTGGCAGAATTTTGCATTCCATCTCTTATATACTGTATCTCCCGGGATGAATTGACGAGTATCATAGGAACTACAGCTGGAGCACCAAAGGTTGCCCATCCCTGTGTTAAAGAAAAAAAAAAAAAGATGTAATGATTCACTGGAATGAGATTGTGTGCAGCCAATAATACACACAGTATGATGATAAATGCAGCATTCCAGATGACACATTGTGCTGGGAAATCATATAACAGGTCAAAGTGTTGAGCAGAAACATCTAGTTTTGTAATAGGAGAATTTGATGAATTATTAAAACAGTCTGAGACTTGTCAATAAGTTACATGTCTGGGAATACTTCATGTTGAAATGAATTAGCTATAAAGTATTTTGTTAGACCAGGATACAATTTCACCCCAATGGATAAGCACTACCTCCTTTGATCTGGAAGAAGATGATCTTAAAAGGAAATATTTGAGTTTATGTAATTAAATTGACATTATTAATTAAGTAGTATGTTGAATGAGTAATGGTAGTTAGAGTAATTATGTTTCATTGCAATAGCTTTTAATAAACATTGGGTGGGAAGAAGGAATGGTCATTGAGACCAGAGAAGAACAGTCAATGAAGAACTAGCACTGCCGGGAGGAAATGCTTATTATAAAACGTGTTCTTTGATGGTTCAGTGAAACAATATCCTCAGTAATTTAGCAGATTATATAAGAGCTGTTTCAAGCTGTTTACTTTGAGCTCTGGAAAGTGCTGCACAGTTCCTGGGATATAACTGCTCACGATCCCCTTCCCAGTACTGATTTTAGCCTTAAGCATAACAGCATTTCCTGTGTCCATTGACTCAAGTAATTCACTTGTATTTAGCATATGCACGCTTCTATATCTCCATTGTACAATCCTACCAGCTGTTGGGCTTCATACCTGTTTGGAATACAAGAGAAGGAAGAGCTCATGGAGGAGACAATGTTCTGGAGGACATTAGGGAATTGGGCCGGGAAGGCATAGAGGAAACAAAAGTTCAAAAGTATACTCTATCATCATCATCATTTATTTATATAGCGCCACTGATTCCGCAGCACTCTACAGAGAACTCATTCACATCAGTCCCTGCCCCATTGGGGCTTACAGTCTAAATTACCCTAATATACAAACACACAGACAGAGAGACTATGGTCAATTTTTGATAGCAGCCATTTAACCTACTAGTATGTTTTTGGAGTGTGGGAGGAAACCAGAGCACCCGGAGATGGTCGGGAATTGAACTCATAACCCCAGTGCTGACAGGCAGAAGTGCTAACCACTTAGCCACCGTGCTGCCCCACTCTAGACAATTATCTTACTATCGTAGACACCATAGTAACTGTTCACAAAACAGATCATCCAGGTAACGCCTTAATTCCAGAGCCTGCACTAACTGTGCATTCCAGTATAGGCTATATATTTGCTATGCTTTATAATTAGTGGGAAGTTCCCTGATTGGGGTGTCCGGGTCTATTTTGGGGTATTTTGAATAATTTCATGGGGATAGATTTAGAGCGCTAACCTTGTTTCTGTGAAAATCTTGGTGAAGAATCTATATGAAATGGAAGTCAATATATATTACCCAATAGCCATTTATTGTGTGTGTTTCTTCCATGTATTCTGTTTCCTCCCACACTCCAAACACATACTTATCGGATAATTGGCGTCTGACAAAATGAACGCGTGTGTGTGTGTGTGTGTGTGTGTGTGTGTGTGTGTGTGTGTGTATACACATTGGGTTGGGACTGATGTCAATAATTGATTATTCTGTGTGATATGCTATATAAGTGATAAACAAATAATAAATAAAAGACCAATCCATCTATACCACCTACTAAGAACCAGATGATCTCTTCCACAGCAATCCTAGTGTTAGAGAATATGTTTACATACAGTAAGGAAACCTACCACCTCACTTAGTCAGTCACTTTACCCAATTATAATATATAGTTTAGAAATGTATTATTCAGTCTCATTAGTCCTATCGGGCGGTGCACCCTCACATTATAGTGCAAATACTGATGCCAAGAAGAAAAAAAGAGAACAATTACCACTTTGAATGAATGAGATGGGAGATGTCTGTAAATAGCAACTAATTCCCAGTGAAGGGCTCCTAAATTGTGTCAATGTGAACCATACTGTAACGCAACTATAGTTAGAATTTCAGGTGGATTAGATATGATTCTTATTAATGTTAGCAATACTATAGATATAGGAGCTGCTCCCTATATATAATTGGAGGAAAGAATACAGCTACCAGTAGCTAAATCAGAGACTACTGACTTAATATACAGGGAATGTTCATAATCAATTAGAGACTACCCCTGATAAATAATAATTAAAGAGGGATCCCCAAGAGTGAGATCCATGTACTTATTATACAGCATACTTGCCAACTCTCCCGGAATGTCCGGGAGACTTCCGCATTTCGGGAGAGTCTCCCGGACTCCCAGGAGAGTATGGCAATATCCCGCATCGAGCAGAATTTGGGCCAAAATACAGTGATTCTACGGGAATTGCGCCATTTGGCCCCGCCCCTGCTGTAAAATGCCGCAATTTCGGAGCCCCGCCCCCCCGCACGCCCCGCACGCCCACCTTGCCCCCGGCAGCCAAATCCAAAATGTTGGCAAGTATGTTATACAGGATCTTTAACCAGTGTCTTTCTACATTGCAGTGTCTCTTCCACAGCAATCCTAATGTTAGAGAATATGTGTACATGCTCAGGCTTCATTCTCTATGACATCATCAAGGTTACATCGTTTGCTGTATGTTAAATATGTATTCTAGTTAAAAGCAGGGCCTGATTAAGGCCTCAGGCTGCTCTAGACTAATATGCTCATAGTGCCCCTCGCCTTGTACACTGGGCTAATATGTGGTAGGTAAAAAGAAACCCCTCTTTCATTTAAAATCCAGTGTCCTTCACCCCTACCCCCAGCAGTATTTATGTTCCTGTGTCAGCTCACTTGGCTTTTTAAAAGGATCACAGCAATATCATCTTGTTTTTATTAAAATCAGAACTGTATACCAGAATGGAGGCATGAACCAGCGTTACTGAGGATGACGATGGAGGGGGAGGTGGCTGTCATGTATGCACTTATCGCCATCCTTGTCTCTTTTCCTCGCTTATCCTCATTGTCATCATTGTCGTCTGCCTTTATTATGGGAATATGTCTAGATAAAAAACCTTGCTGTTTTCTGTCATGTTTTCTTTTTACTTTGGAGAAAAACTATTTTTTTATATTTTACAATTAATTTCAGCTTATACCTCTCCCTGTCACAATTTTTCACCCCCCAAAAGTCTTGCACCCTAGGCTGCAGCCTAGTCAGCCTATTGGATATTCAGGCCCTGGTTGAAAGTAAAAAATAGAGTAAATAAAAAAAGCAAAGCTTAGAACCACGTGCACTTTATAAAGGCCACAAACACACATCAAACTTCCAATAAATTACATATACTTGGTGTACTAGTAAATGAGAGTTTTATTTCCTTATTTGAGTTAATATCATGAAAGTAGCAAAGAGAAAGAGAAGAGAAAAGCCATGCAAAGGTGATTTTTGGACTGTTTTTCCCTTTATAAAGCCCTGAGGAAAAACAATCAACATTTTCTTGCACAGGGAAAGAAAATAAAGCAAAATATTAAACCAAGAAGAAACCAATTCAGTGTAAGTGCAAAAATGCTGTGGCCTCTTGTGGTGCAAATTATGAGAGCTCTGGTGGAAAAAGTATTAAGAAAAGTAATTTGATATTTTATGTACAAATATGTATGTGTGTGTGTATATATATATATATATATATATATATATATATATATATATATATATATATATATATAAATATATAAAGGATTGTAAGGTCCTCTCTATTTACAAGATGCCGACCAATGTGGATATAAGCATAGCATTGTCCAAAATGGCTTGGTATGCTGAAGAATTAAGATTGCCCTTCACTGGAGATAAGGGGCCTAGCCCAAACCCTGAAAGACAGTCCCATACCAGTATCCCTCCTCCACCAAACTTCAGAGCTGGCATAATGCAGTAAGGCAGGTAATGTTCTTCCAGCATCCGCCAAGCCCAGACTCGCCCATCTGACTGCCAAACAGAGAAGCGTGATTCGTCACTCCACAGAACACGTTTCTGCTGCTCCACAGTCCAGTGTCGGTGTGCTTTACACCACTGCATCCGATGTTTGGCATTGGTCTTGGTGATTAAGCTCCCACCGTTTTGGTGCTTACATTAATGCCAGTGAAAGTTTGAAACTATTCAGCTATTGAATCAGCAGAGCGTAGGCGACTTTTACACACCATGCGCCTTAGCAGTCGTTGAACCCCGCTCTGTGATTTTACGTGGTCTTCCGCTTCGTGGCTGAGTTGCTGTTGTTCCTAAATGCTTCTACTTTCTCATAATACCGATTACATTTGATTGTGGAATATCCAGCAAGGATAACCATCTTATTGCAAAGGTGGCATCATATCACAGTACCAGCTTAAGTCACTGAGCTCTTCAGAACGACCCATTTTTTATCACAAAAGTGTGCAGTGTGCTGGAAGCAGGAAAAATTGGCTAGTGTTAGTATCTGAGTGACTTTGACAAGGGTCAAATTGCCATGGCTAGACAACTGGGCCAGAGCATCTCCAAAATAGCAGGTCTTGTGAGGTGAGGTGATGTATCTGTGAGGTTACAGAAGTATTTTGTGGACAATATGACTGTTTTCATATTACTACACATGGATGTATAATTTAGAGTTTGTTCAGAATGACGGGTGGATGTGGGCAGATGGGGGAGGGGGGTATTCCTCAACTTTCCAGGATATTACCAGGATCAACCACACTGTGACACCCGGTCCACAAAAATTAGATTTTATTTTTGCAGGACAAGACATTTAAATGACCTGTTTATGTGAAGAAGACATTAAGGGCAATGCAGGCTTCCAATCAAACTCATCTAAAACTTGCAACACTTTTCCAATAATTTCACTAAGTGGACTATTTATAAGATCTCCCCATGGTATAGATAACTTTATTTTCATGTCACAGCAATGAAACTTACCACTTCTTTGTTTCAGTGTCCGCAGTTGTAAGCATACATGAGCCAGGTCGCCAGCTTGCACATGCACAATACAACCGAAAGCACGGATTGGGATTTCAGTCCCATTATTAGAAAAAAATAATAATAATAAATAAACTATTTTTTTTAAAAACACACTCTTAAACAACATTATTATGTATAACATATATAATGTTATTCTTTTAATAGAACTACACTATTGTATTTATTTTAATAATCAAAAAGACATTTTGTAAAATATTACTGCATTACAAAATGCTTTATTCTAAAAATAAAGGGTATATATGCTTTTGTTCTGTTTATGGGACCCTGATATGGCGTTAACAGAGTGAGTATTGTGGCGATACAATCTGAGGTACAGTGTGCAGCCATGGCGCCAAGTTTAAGGGAAAAACACCCAGCAGGGGCAATTTTGGACGGGGGTACAGTGTGTGACAGTGTAACTGGGTGTGTGTATTATGTGGCTGGCTGTTTATCCATGTAACCTATGGCTCTCCAGCTATTTTGGAACTACAAGTCACAGCTTGCCCGCTGGCAGGATATGCTATGTAATCACAAGTCTGATATTTTGAGGCTTCTTACTATACTAAAAAAGAAACCGCAGAAGAACTACTTAAAAAAATGATTTATTGATTACCTCTGGTTTTGTAGTAAAGTCATTTTGATAACACTTGTCTAAACTATCGTTATCAAGATGGGCAGGGAGTATGATTCATTTTCTTTCTGTTAAAAGCAATGTATCAATTGTTTATCTCCACTTTTCAGTCAGAAAAAAAAAATCCTTTTCAAGAAAATTTTTCCAAAACATATCGCCAGCGCAGCTCAGCGATACACAGCTGCCCCAGTGGTACTGGTCAGAAACGGTAAGGGTTAACTTAACGTTTTACCAGTCTAGTGTTTGAGTTGTAGATAAAAGTAGAGGGTGGTTCGCGCTCCCTTGTTCGTAAATGTAGAGAGAGTGGCTGCCTGGGGGGCCAAAGGATAAAGGGAAAGTCCCAACCCTTTAAATAATAGGCTAAACACAAAAAGGAGGGTGGTCCTCTTGGCGCACACCTCATTTGTGCACTAAGGGGACCACCCTCCTTTTTGTGTTTAGCCTAGTGTTTGAGTTGACTTGCCAGATTTGGGCTTTCATTTCATTAAAGTGGAAATAAATGAAAAATAAATACATTTTATTAAAAAAAAAAAAAAAAAATTAGAAACCTTTATTCATAAAACAAAATAATGATTAAATGATTTTAATCTGCTAACAGAATAGGATACAACTGTATAAGTGCCGCCATAACACTATTGCAAATCGCTTGGCGAAGCAGTCACTGGCAAAACCCATCAGATCTTCCGGCGATATCTGGGTCATACGGCAAAATTTATTAAAATCAGAAAATAGTGCTTACCCGCCATCCTCAGATTCGTCCACAGCGCTTCTGATAGGCAGCCAGCTGGACTCCAGTGATTTCAGAGGAAGAGGAAGGTAAGGGAAGAAGAGAGGCTAGGTTGAAGAGGTGGGAGAAGGTGTAGGGTAAAAGGATAATTGGGTTGTGAGCGACACAGGGGAAAAGTGGGTGATGGGCACACATGGTAGAAGAAGGTGAGGATAGATACGGTAAGAGGGGTGAAAGGAGACAGGCACAAAGGTGGGACAGACACACACAAGGGGCAGATAGGTAATCATATAGAGAGGGAAACACAAAGGCAGAGATGGGGGCGATAGAGATAGCGTCATTTCTGAAGTGTCTCTTAGGGGAGAATAATGGTGTCCTTTTTGCCAATGCCGGCGCCTATTGCCTGCTACTGGTTCCCCAGTGCAGGTGCTCCGATCAGGCCCAGCGCTCCCATTAGGCAAGGTTAGGCAGTTGCCTAGGCTCTGGAGGGTGCCACAGAATTAAAATTACTTTAAAACTGTGCGGCGACCGCTGGCCATACCTTCCACGGCCGCCGCACAGCTTCAGATAAATCCACGGGGAGGGCGAAGGGGCTTTGGATCACCACCGCCGCCCTCCCCTCCAGCAGCTGATGGGGCGCTCCGTCTCCTCCCCTCCACTCACTGACTGTCGGGCGTGACATCATCATCACGGCCCGACAGTGTCAGTGAGTGGAGGGGAGGAGCAGCTTTATGGAGGCACGTTAAGGTAAGGAAAGACGGGGGGATTTTGAAAGTGTGCCGGGGGGGGTTTAAAGGTGTGCCTAGGGAAGGTGGGCGCGGATTTTGAAAGTGTGCCTAGGGCGCCAAGGACCCTAGCACCGGCCCTGGCTCCGACCTGCTCAGCCTATGCTCTGCCGCTGGATACAACCACCCTCACAATGCTCGATACACAAGCTTCCCTATGCAAAGACATGCGGGAAGCCTTCGCCAGCGGCGTTATCACCAGCAGTAATTGATTTAATGTGTTGGGTGATACAATAACGAGCCCTACTGACAGTAATAGGGCAATTTGCCCTTCCATAAACAGACCCCTAAGGGTCTTGCTTCACCTAGATGAAAATACACCACAAATAAGGCATACTTTTCCTCATTTAAATAAATGACCTACTCAGACTGTAGACCGGCGGTTCCCAGGGGTGCCGCGGCGCTGTCACTGGGGTGCCGCGAGCCAGACATAAAAAAAAGAAAAGACAGAAACTTACCAATCAGCGCGGCGCCAGGACCCAGCAGCAGAGGAGCAGAGGAGACTCCTGGGTCCCGGCGCCGCGCTGATTGGTAAGTTTCTGTCTTCTCTTTTTTTCATGTCTGGCGTGGGGCAGAGTGAAAAGGATGGCGGCACCGGAGGGGGACAGTGTGGCAGCGGAGGGGGACAGGGTGACAGCGGAGGGGGACAGGTGGCAGCAGAGGGGGACAGGTGGCAGCGGAGGGGGACAGTGTGGCAGCGGAGGGGGACAAGTGGCAGCAGAGGGGGACAGGTGGCAGCGGAGGGGGACAGGTGGCAGCGGAGGGGGACAGTGTGACAGCGGAGAAGGACAGCGGGCAGCGGAGGGGGACAGTGTGACAGCGGAGGGGGACAGCGGGCAGCAGAGGGGGGCAGCGTGACAGAGGGCTGCAGAGGGGGCAGCGTTCCTGGGGGTAGAGAAGGGGGACAGCGTGGCAAAGGGCAGAGGAGGTGACAGAGGGCAGAGGAGGGGACAGCGTGACAGAGGGCAGAGGAGGGGGACAGCGTGACAGAGGGCAAAGGGGGCAGCGTGAGAGAGGGCAGAGGAGGGGGGACAGCGTGACAGAGGGCAGAGGAGGGGACAGCGTGGCAGAGGGGGCAGAGTGCCTGGATGCAGAGGGGGCAGAGTGCCTGGATACAGAGGGGGCAGAGTGCCTGGATGCAGAGGGGGCAGAGTGTCTGGATGCAGAGGGGGCAGTGTCTCTGGATGCAGAGGGGCATTTTTGCATACAACTAAATAAGTTTTCTTTTTTGTCGTGACCTAAATACTTATTACAATTTTTTGACCCAACTACTTCTAAAACAGGACTGCTCAGTAATTATTTTGGAGGGGTGCCTTGAAAAAATTTGGAGACACTAAGGGTGCCGTGAACTGCAAAAGTTTGGGAACCACTGCTGTAGACTAAGATGAGGAAAACATTTGTCACTTGTAATAAAGACAGTTATGATGGTCCTAATTTTAGGCATAAGAAAGAAACAGAAATGATGAGAAACGGCAGTTTAGTGGTATAAAAAAATAGAGACATTTAAATTAATGAGGGATGTGCCAAATATTAAGTAGTTTATAGTTATAACATACTTTTATGAAGGTAGGGTTATGTGCAAGTTAGAGGGCATGGCATAGCAAACTATGGTGAAATGCCGCTATTGCATCATTGCAGTGTGACAAAATGACACGATTCATCACAAATTGCTTCATTGAGGCCTCCCATCATTTCCACTTCACTAGGAAGTGGGTGGGGTCCAGGAGAATCACCCAAAATTTGGGAGTCTCCAGGACATTCCGGGAGAGTAGACAAATATATTAGAGGTGAAATTTTGAGCTAAAATAATGCTATTTCAAAACCATATTGATAGAGATATCGGCAACATCCAGACTAAGCAGCTATTACTAACAAATAACCTGTTTTATAGAGCACTGCAAAATTCAACACTTAATTTTTACATTGTTATTATTTAAAATTCCCAAAAATATAATCATGAATTATAGATTCCTTCTTAATGTAGCAAAGTAGTGAAAGTGCTTGAAGAGAGTGACTCTTTCCTATTGCTGCTTGCACTCTCTGGCCTGTAGGTGGGTGTGTTTCACAGGGAGAAGTCGTGGAATGAATCTGTCAGCCAGTCATACAGCTAATTAGCTCAGCCTACAACAAAGATAAGCAAGCCAGGGAGGAGGACCCCCGAGGGTCTTTAGATTCTGGCCTATGCCTGATTGGCAGATGTTAAAAGAGATTTCTCCGTAATCCACTGCATCAATGAACTACACACATTCAGCAGAGAGATGGGATAATCCAGGCATGAGGATAGTTTGTGCATGCAGCTGCAAGGGGACACAACTAACATGGACAGGACCTTAGACTCTCTGCAACTTCTAGTCACCCAGGTGCTGCCTCAGAGTGACCCCAGCGTGGTATTTAGAGACTGTGAGTATGGAAATATAGATCTCATCCAACACGACCTCTGCCACTGAGTAGAAGATAGAATGTTATTAGTGTTTATATGGTTGAAGCATGTTACTTTCCAACCTTCTAACTGCCCTCATGCACCCACATGTACACTTTAAGGAACTGTATACACAAACAGTGCTGTGTATGTTACTAACTCCACTGTGTGTTTTGTTGTGCTTGTTTTGAGTGATTGTGTTGCATCATTTAATCGTTTTGGATAATGTATATACTTTAGTGGCTGTTAGTTAACCCTGCAACCATTTCATAACACAATATAGTGGGTTTAGACAACCTGTAACTCACCAGCTGCTGTGTAACTACAAGTGCCAGCATACCCTGACAGTAGTCCTCAGGGAACCAAGCACACAATCCATTGATCTCTCTATATAAGCAATGGTTTATTTATTTGTCTTCTTCATATCCTATAGCAATACAGTAACTTAGTAGTACTGTGGTTTGTGGTATTTTGTTATGCTTGCTTTGTTTGTTTCATTCTGTCACATTAAGTAATCATTGTGGACTCTAAATATTTTGATAGCTGTATATTTAAAAACGTTATAATTTGGCTGAGTGTTAGGTTGATAGGCAGCTTGTGGCTCTCCAGGCAGCAGGGCATGCTGGCACTTGTTGTTCCACAGCAGCCTGACAGACACAGCTTGTCTATCCCTGGGTTGTAGTTATCTTTCATTTCACCAGATTACAATGAGTATTTTGATTCATGTGCGGTAAGCATATAATGTACTAGGGGATTATTGCAATCACTAAGGGGACCATTTATAGGTGATACATTATCTGCCACTCGAACTCACATGGAGATATACATAACCTTATACTTCTCTTAAATGTGTTATGCTCGTGCCTGTTATGCCTGTAACTTTATATAAATATAATATAATATATGAACATATATAATATATGTCTATGGCAGAACACTTTGTTTCCAAATATATGTGCATTAAACTGCGGCAAATAGAAAGTTAAGACATGAATAATATTGTGTTTAGTAAGTAATCAGTCTCTTATTGTACCTATTAAATACTAATATCCTTATGCCCCCAAGCTCAGAGTGGGAGATGTTTCTCCGCTACAGCGAAAGGTCCATTAGAGTTAATGAAACCAATGTATTTCTCAGGAGACTCCCCCAGTATGTGTGTGCAACAGCAAATAGGAATTACAGGAAGAAATCTTGGAGGATTAGTTCATACTAGATGTGTATTTGTTTAATATGTTGAAAGTAAAAAGCGTTTGATAGCAACGGCAATCATCCGGGAACTTGTACATTTAAGTGAGCGCTCTGTGCAGGAATTGTGCAACAGGGGAGACTGAGCCCAGTAATAATATATTCTCTGCCAGCAGTGGGGAGATATGGCGGTAGTTACTAACAGCATTTTAATGTGCAAGTGGATGCATGTGCCATTTTAAAACACCTGGCGTACATAGCATATAATATTACCAAAATCATTCATTTTACACCAACATTGGTTATTGGGTATTTATTGCAGTGAGTAAAGTCTCTCAGTTTTCTCAGCAATATTGTAGGCTTCTGTTTGATATACTGGAGATGAAATAATGTTATAATGGATCTTTGGTCCTCTAGGGTCCTGGCCAAGCATGATTTTCAACATTCGGTTCATGCTCTGATTTGTTCCCAAATGCAGCTTCTCTTGGCTCTCTATAAGCTGCATCTCTAATATCTTCATTTGTATGAAGATAGGGGCAGGCATAGGACACAATATATTCATCTTTTGCAAGTTATTGTTTGACGGAGGAGAACTGTGCAGCACTTAGATACACCTGTTATGTTTCTAATAACTTGGACACATCAGGAATTGAGGTAGAAGTATGACTTTGTGTTGATTTATTATGCATAGAACAGGAAGTCCAGTCTGAGTTTCTAGTTCCACTGTTAAATACAATTAGAAAGACATAAAAAAAAACAAAAAAAAAAAACTAAAAAGTTCTATAGGTAGAAATATAGTGGTTGATATAATATATGTTATACATTCCCCCCAGAAAATAACAAAATAATAAAAGCCCAGTTTCATATCAGCGGTCTCTTTCTGTTAGCTCCATTCTGTGATATAGTAATGAAAACTTTGTGGGCTACACAACAACTCTTGGGTGGGTAGGGGGTGCAGTTAAGTGATTACACCAGGTTGGATAACAGCATCACACACCTTAACAATATTATGGCCCCCCGGGCAAAGCACTGCACCGGGGCCCATATATATATATATATATATATATATATATATATAGAGAGAGAGATATAGATGTATATAGATATATAGAGATAGAGATAGATATAGATGTATAGAGATATAGAGATAGATAGATTTACTTGCTCAGTGACCCTTGAAGGTTTTTTTGCAGGTTTTTTCTTTTGCAGGATTATTTATTCTAATTAAGAGCCGTGCCAATGGGGCCCCCTTGCCCGTGGGGCCCCCGGGCACTTGCCCATCGTGCCCAATGGAATAGATGGCCCTGTCACACACCAATCTGTATGCAGATATGATGGCATCACACAGCAGCCTACGTGGCCCCCACAAGAGTATTAGACACCAGCATGTGTGCTCACACAAAAATTCTACATAAGACTGTGTGTCCCCACATTAAGCACCACACCAGCCCTTGTGGGCCATCAAAAGCATTAAACCAGTCTGTGTGACACTAATACAGCAATTCCCCATCCTAAGCCCCCTCTTAATACATCTCCACCCCGATGAACCTGTGGCACTTACAAGTTTGTCATTATACCCCTGGCCAACACCACTGCTTTTACTATTGCTGCAGCTCTTATATTACACATCCGTTAGTATAACACCAGAACACCCCGTGAGAATGGCTCTGCCCGTGGTAATACAATTTCACTATTGCTGAATTCTGTGTCTGTAATAGCTACAAGCTGGAACCATTACAATACATTTAGTGTTTACAGACATAGCGCTGAGATGAGTCTGTAATTCAGAGACTGCCTCCATCGCAGGAGAGGAGGCAGATAGCTGGGAGACTATCTCACCTTGCTAGGTTAATGTTTTTATTCACCATCTGTAGAATATGGATATGGGAAACTCCTGTGCCTGCTCATGCAGTATACAGTAAGTAGGAATTATATATAACAATAAGAAGATTTTAATACATTTTAACTTCTCTTTAAATTCCAACAATTGCCAACTTGTTATAAGACACAATGGCTTATGTAAAGCAGGAACTTTTTTCAGAGAAATAATTTTGTTGGGGATTTAACCCTCAGAACTGGTGCAGTCCCTGTGAAATAGGGACCTCTGGTAACAATAACTGATATTGTATATGCAATATGTACCTCTTAAAATTCACCCAGAGAAATAATACCTGCAGGGTTGTACAGATTAGTAGAGCTCAATGGGGTGGACGGTATTCACAGAAATGGTGCATAGTTTGGAGAAATGGTGCATTAGTTCTGTACAATAGTCCTGTACTTTCTATTTCATGCACTCTATCTTTTACTTTGGTTTGAGAGGTTGAACCAATGATTTTCAATCTAGAAATTTAATTAATGTCACTTTATTTTTGACGTTCGGCAGAAGCACACATCTTCCATGTAGGATCATAGAGGAGCTGCAATACAATAGAAATCAAGATTGGATACCCTACAAAATAGTAGTGTCAGTAAGATGTCTTATATTTACTACTAACCTCTGTGAAAGAACTTTCCATGTTTTGTTGTTTAAATTAATTGACCCACTAATCAATGAACAATGTGTTTTGCTCATCTTTATCCTCCACCTTTAACATACCTGCCCAATTCTGCAACTTCTCACAGTTTATCTATCCACTAGGAGGAGCTAAAGGTTTTCCCACAGTCCAGTGGTTACATGAGTAGATAACTTAGCCTATAGCTACGTTTCCAAGTTAAACCACTATTCCTGCTGACCATTGTATGTGCAAAACATATGTACTGTTATCACTATCGTAAGCAAATAGTATATATATGTACTGCTGCACTAAGCAGAGAAGTACAGGACTATTGTTATATACTACATTAAGAAAGTATTGTTTGCAAGAGCCAAAGGATAAAGGTAATTACCCATGATAAACAGATATAAGATAGTGGGAGTGAATATTTAAAGGCCGTGTCTGTGTGTGTACGTGTTAAACTCCCCATATTTATTTTTTTATTTATCAGTGAAGCTGTGTGAAGTCAGGAAAGGAAGGACCTCACATGCTCTAGTGAATGCAGAACTTGGATTTTATTTGTCAATAATGTCTTAATAAATAAAGAGGCTTCAGAGCTCACCTGAAGCTGGCATTGGCTATCTCTGGAAGGATGGCCTGACTTTTTCTGTGATATTTTCCTGAACTGTGGCTACGAATTGGTCACTTATAAAAGTCAGTGAACAGAAGCCCTGCCCATGGTGCTGATATTCCTAAGTATTTCTCTGCTTTCCATACAAAAAGCTTTACCAAGAGTAAACACTTAGGGCCTGATTCATTAAGGAACTTAAATTAAGAAGTTTCTTATTTCAGTCTCCTGGACAAAACCATGTTACAATGCAAGGGGTGAAAATCGGTTTTCTGTTTTGCACATAAGTTAAATAGTGACTGTTTTTTCATGTAGCACACAAATATCAACTTTAAATTTCAGTGTACAAATAAGCTATCAAGTATTTGTGTGCTACATGAAAAAACAGTTAGTATTTAACTTATGTGCAAAACAGAAAACTAATTTTCACCCCTTGCAATGTAACATGGTTTTGTTCAGGAGACTAAAATAAGAAACGTCTTAATTTAAGTTCCTTAATGAATCAGGCCCTTAGTCTTTTCTGTTATTATTAATCTCTATGTAGATTGTAAGCTTGCGAGCAGGGACTTCTCACCTCTGTCTGTCTGTATTATGTTTTAGTACTGCGTTTGTTCCCTATTGTAAAGCTCTAAGGAATTTGCTGGCGCTATATAAATGACTGTTGATGATATAGAGCAATTCATAGGGCCTGATTCATTAAGGAAAGAGGAAAAAAATGTGTAAGTTTGCACCTTGGCGAAACCATGATGCGTTGGAGGGGGAGCTAAATTTAAAATGTGGGAACAGATTTATAGTTGGGTAGGGCATGTCCTAGATCAACTTTACATTACAATGTACAAATAAAGCTATCAAGTATTTGTGTGCTATATGAAAAAACAGCCAGTATTTAACTGTGCAAAATAATAAACTAATTTGCACCCCTTGTATTGTAACATGGTTTGTCCAGGAGAAAACTTACTCATTTTTCTGCCTTACTTTCCCTAATGAATCAGGGCCAGAATGTTTAAGCATCCACATCAGTCCCTGCCCCAGTGGAGCTTCAGACTTTTCTTTTGGTAATATCTTGGTAATATTTTCGATCAATAGTTCCTATAGAAGAAATTCTAGTAAGAGGAGGAATTCAGCAGCACACTGTAGGTAATATATATGAGCACAGTTCATTGTCAATGTATCATGCGGCAGAATGTTCTGCTATCCCGGTATTCGGGAGTCTCCCGGACATTCCAGGGGAGTGGACAAATATGATATATGTCATTGTTTCCTACTCTCCCGGAATATCTGGGAGACTCACAAATTTCTGGGAGTCCTCCCGAACTCCCGGGAGAGCAGGGCAACGTCCAGCATCTTGCCTGCTTCCTTAGGGAAGTAGATGGAGGCGATTCACAGCGAATCACGTCACTCTGGCCCTGCCCGTGCTGTAATAGGCCAAAAATTACATTGTTTAACAGGGCTAAATGTTCCCGTGGTCATGCCCCCAGTACACAGCAGAGAGATGGAAGATCTCAAATGTCGACAAGTATGATAGAGAGATAGATAGCATAGAAATGATCATGTTAAAATTCAGATTTTATTGCAGGACTACCCAGAAGGAGAAAATGTGAGCTGGCACAGTTTGATCAAACTGTGGATGCCCATCTGCCACGTCAAGGCAAACTCTTTCAGATGGGTACCTACACTAACAATTTATAATTTTATAATAGCAGACTTGTCTGCCTGCGCCTTTAAACTACAAGGAGTATTGGTAGGAACCAGACTGCTCTGATTAAAAACAACAGATTAAAACCAACTTGAAATATATATATATACTAAAAAAAGAATGTCCTGAAAATAAAGCACCAGTCAAAATGAATAACATGTTTTCAACTATTTATATTACAGCCCTGAATTCTTGATTCCTTAAATTTTATTTTAGCATGGTGACTCCTTTAATATTTACATATGGAGCTCTATTTTGTCTTTCATCAGAGTAAACTTATTAGTGACCCCTAAAGATATATATATATATATATATATATATATATATATATATATATATACACAAGTTAACCCGTGCATGATACTCATGCATTCTTGTCAAATCAAGCTACTTAAGGTGTTAAAAAGGTTCTTGTCATGCATTTGGGCCATAGCCCAGGCCTCCTCAGGGGAAGAGTGTTACTTCCCGACGCAAGCGCCCTTTTTTAACGTGGTTTTGTCCACATGTCACCACCTCATCATTTTTCTCCATCACCTCATCCTTTATCTTTATCGCCACATCTATCCAGATGTCTATCCAGACACAGGGATCTCTCTCAGCGGTCCTGAGTATCACACTCCTCTCGCTCTGTCACCCCCGGCAACCACCAACCACTCCCCACTGTCACCCCCGGCAACCACCAACCACTCCCAACTGTCACTTCTCCTTCAAGAAATATATATATATATTTTTTAAAATCTTTATAAACACTTTTAACAATTAACAAATTAAATTAACAAATTAAAAACATCTTAGTATACCAAATTTCAGCCCTTTCTGAGTTTTTTTCCCCACACACACTAAAAATTTAGTAGGTCAGTGTATAACTTCGCCCAGCAGGTGGCGCTGCAGCTTGTTTTTTTTTTACACACACAGACACACGCCACTAGGCTTTTATATAGTAGATATATATATATATATATATATATACACAAGTTAACCCGTGCATGATACTCATGCATTCTAGTCAAATCAAGCTACTTAAGGTAGTAAAAAGGTTCTTGTCATGCATTTGGGCCATAGCCCAGGCCTCCTCAGGGGAAGAGCGTTACTTCCTGACGCAAGCGCCCTTTTTAATGTGTGTTCATGAGGTAAAATTACCTCACGAAAATGAGTTTGACCCCTCAACTCGTAAATTTAGCCTTTACTACCCCTCCCACGGGGGGAAGGGGGGATGATGGAAGTTAACTGACTTCACTATTCTAATTTTTTGTCAAATAATGTCAGTATACCAAAGTTCAGGTCAATTGGATAAGCCCTTTCTGAGAAAATAGTTTTTTCCACACACACACACACACACACACACTAACACACGCCGCTACACATGTGTGTTCATGAGGTAAAATTATCTCACGAAAATTAGTTTGAGCCCTCAACTCGTAAATTTAGCCTTTACTACCCCTCCCACGGGGGGGAAGGGGGGATGATGGAAGTTAACTGACTTCACTATTCTAATTTTTTTTGTCAAATAATGTCAGTATACCACATTTCAGGTCAATTGGATGAACCCTTTCTGAGAAAATAGTTTTTTCCACACACACACACACTAACACACGCCGCTAGGCTTTAACTTTTATATATTAGATAATGCTAAGAATTTAGTAGGTCAGTGTATAACTCCGCCCAGCAGGTGGCGCTGCAGCTTGTTTTGTTTTTTTCCACACATAGACTAACACACGCCGCTAAGCTTATATATATTACAAGTTAACCCGTGCATGATACTCATGCATTCTAGTCAAATAAAGCTACTTAAGGTGTTAAAAAGGTTCTTGTCATGCATTTGGGCCATAGCCCAGGCCTCAACCAACAACCACTCCCCACTGTCACCCCCGGCAACCACCAACCACTCCCAACTGTCACTTCTCCTTCAAGAAATATATATATATTTTTTTAAAATCTTTATAAACACTTTTAACAATTAACAAATTAAATTAACAAATTAAAAACATCTTAGTATACCAAATTTCAGCCCTTTCCTGAATTTCTTTTTCCACACACACTAAGGGGCATATTCAATTAGCTTTTGGATTCGCGGTAACGCGCCGGAACAGCCGCGAAACGTAATACACGGTACCGCAATAACGTGGATTTTCGTTCGCAGCCCATAGGGTTGCGAACGAAAATCCGCGATAATGCGGTACCGTAATACCCGCAAGAACGCGCACTTTTCGCGGCAACGCGCGTTACCGCGAATCCAAAAGCTAATTGAATATGCCCCTAAGAATTTAGTAGGTCAGTGTATAACTCCGCCCAGCAGGTGGCGCTGCAGCTTGGTTTTATTTTTTCCACACACAGACAGACTAACACACGCCACTAGACATTTATATTATAGATATATATATATATATATATATATATATATATATATTGTATATATGTATTTATTAGGTAATAATTCAGCAATTGGTTAATTGCATTCTGTGACAATTGAAAGAATTGGGGTTTAGATGGTGCTGCTCTTTTCTATTGTTATATTGTCTTAATTTTGATGTTTTCCTCTGATGAGTCCAAGGTGGTGCTCTCGGCATCATGCATAAAATCTAAATATGCTGAAATAGGTTATTTTCTACATACTGTGGACCATAGTCCATATGTTTTATGTCCATATGCTTTTCTAGCCGTCAAATTGAAAATAAATCCTACTTATAAACAGATTATTACCTTCCCCTTTAATGAACCACAATTGGATTAGCAGTAATGGAACATCTATGAAGTTCTACCTCAAGCATTTTTCGTATTGACTTAGGAAATATTGAAGTTGTGGTCTGCACAGTACTTCTTCCCAGTGACTTACTTTTAGGGAATGTGACATGTAATTAGTACTGTATGATGAGTATATACACAAGCAATAATCAGGAACTATAGTTGTTCTTTTAAATACAAGGGCAATGTCCAGAACATCATCATTAAACACAATACATTCACTGGATACATTCAAAGTCTGGGCAACAAGAAACACTGGTACCATAAATTAAATTGAAAGCACCTTCCATATAAAAGCAAAAAAAAAAACTCTTCAAAGGTTTGTTTTCCATTGTATTCTTATAAACCGAGATACGAGTGGCCCATCTGCTATTCATTTTCAGTAGAAAATTGTGTAAATGCAGAACAGACGGAGCAGAGAAATATAAATGCATTCAGCTATGCACTGTCTAGATTAAACTACCTGTTAAGCAGTCATTTTTGGATTTTAAAATGATTCACTTATTATTATATGTGATGTTTATTTGTTACATAGTATTATTGTGTATAGTGTATGATGAATGCGTGGTGCATAAGGCTCTGTGTAAAATTCGTTTTTTCTAGATATACTTTATTTTAAGGATGAGCAAAATCATGGGTAAATCAAGTATCACTGCGGAACAGACAGCTCCCCAGTAGTCCGCCGTTCCCGCGACACAGCCTTGGTATACCGGTTTTGTAGCGCTATTCTAGAGATGGTCACTGACCCCCGTGTTTTTGGTTTTGTATTCGGTTTTGGATCTGGATTACCTTCGTGTTTTGGTTTTGCAAACCGCCCTTGCGTGTTTTGGTTTTGGTTTTGGTTTTGTTTGGTTTTGTTTTGCTATTTTTGAAAAAAATACAATTTTTTTCAAAAAATTATACAGTCAAACCTGGTTGTCTACCTCCTCCATCTTTGATTATTGGCAATGTAGCCATCGTCTTTGGGTGTATATTACACCCTACACTTGTAGTTGAATATTAAAAAAGCAACCTGCACAGACTGTGGAGCTAGAAAGTAAAATTAAATGGACCACTGTACTTTGGTGGCTATCTATGCCCCCCCTCCCCCCCGCCCTCCACTTGCAGTTGAATATAAAAAAATCAGCCTGCACAGACTGTGGAGCTAGAAGGTAAAATTAAATGGACCACAGTACTTTGATGGCTATCTATGCCCCCCCCCCCACCCTCCACTTGTAGTTGAATATAAAATAAGCAGCCTGCACAGACTGTGGAGCTAGAAAGTAAAATTAAATGGACCACGGTACTTTGGTGGCTATCTATGCCCCCCCGCCCTCCACTTGTAGTTGAATATAAAAAAGAGCAGCCTGCACAAACTGTGGAGCTAGAAAATAAAATTAAATGGACCACGTTACTTTGGTGGCTATCTAAGCACCCCCGCCCTCCACTTGTAGTTGAATATAAAAAAAGCAGCCTGCACAGACTGTGGAGCTAGGAAGTAAAATTAAATGGACCACGGTACTTTGGTGGCTATCTAAGCCCCCCTCCCGCCCTCCACTTGTAGTTGAATATAAAGAAAGCAGCATGTATAGACTGTAGAACTAGAAATTCGAATATACAAAGAAATGGACAAAGGCAGTTTGGTATCTGTCTGCATCAGACTCCCCCCCCCCCACCCCATCCACGTGTAGTAAAATAGAAAAAAAAGCAGCCTGCATAGACTGTAGAACTAGAAATTTGAATATACAGAGAAATGGACAAAGGCAGTTTGGTATCTGTCTGCATAAGATTCCCCCCCCCCCCCCCTCCCCATCTACGTGTAGTAAAATAGAAAAAAAAGCAGCCTGCATAGACTGTAGAACTAGAAATTTAAATATACAAAGAAATGGACAAAGGCAATTTGGTATCTGTCTGCATCATAATCATCAACATCCTCATTAGCGCCCTCGTCACCTCCATAAATCTCCCCCTCATCCTCTTCTATTTCCAAAGTGGCATCCTCAATTCTCAATTTGTGTATCACCGGCTACACTCGGGCTGTTCAGGTACACATCAGCAGAACTGCTGAAAGGGCCCTTCTTTATAGGTACACTAACAGAATGCTCATGATTAGACATACCACTGTTGGATGGACTCTCCACAGGGATCGGTGTCATTTCTGATTCAGAGCAAACATTATCCTCCAATGCCTTACTGTTATCTTGCAGCTCGGCTGTGACGCGTAACAGTAGTTGTGCACCACTTGTAGGCTCGGTAACATTTTTGGATCTGCCACTAATAGCCAAAGGTGAAGGCCTCATTCTCTCTTTGCCACTGCGTGTGTAGAATGGCATGTTGGCAATTTTTCTTTTATCGGCACTTAACTTTTGCTCAGTAACACTTCTTTTTCGCTTCAACACAGTAAATTTTTTTTTGGTTTTTGTTTTTTGCACTGATTTGGAAACACTCTGTTGTTTGACATCGCCTTGGCCAGATGACGTACTGGGAACACTAACATCAGGACTGGTGACAGAACCTGGTTGCTCATTCTGATCATATATGGACTGCTTTGAATCCATTCTGAGCGCAAAGCACTTGTAGTGCAAAAAATTGTTTGGTAAGATGCTGCTGACAGATATGACTTTTGACAGCCAGAAATATTTATGCACAATTAGGAGGGGGACCCTAAAAGCACTGGGGAGTGCTAAAAATTAGTTGGCAGATACTGCTGACAGATATGACTTTTGACAGCCAGAAATATTTATGCACAATTATGGGGGACACCCCAAAAGCACTGGGAAGTGCCAAATATTAAAAAAAAACAAAAAAAACCTCTATCCTCCTCTCTTCTCTAGTGATTTTTCTTAGAGCAATTGCAAGAAGAATATTGGATTCTCTGTCCCTGCTCTAATCAGCCTGTGACTACTCCCTGCTCTCTCCCTCTGTCAAATGGCGATGGATTGCTGTGGAGGCTTGTATTTATAATCTTGAAGTATCGCGATAACCGAGCCCCGAGATCCGACGACGTCACAGTGACGTTCGGCCTCGATTTGGATTCGGAGCGGGCGGGAGAGTACCAAGCTACTCAACTCGGTACTCGGATAGGCAAAGTTCGGGTGGGTTCGGTTCTCGGGGAACCGGACCCGCCCATCTCTATGCTATTCTATGAAATATTATTCTGCATTGTATTTGTTATTGCATATTGCGTAATTCATAGTCCATGACTGGGATAATGTTTATTCTGCTATACAGTGCGGTTGGAGAGGGACAGAGAACGCTTAAGGCAAGATTCTGCAGACAAAACATTTTTTTTGCCAAATGCAGAATGAGATAAATAATTTTCAGAACAAGTTGGAAAATGTTGCTGCTCTCTACTTCACATGGTCTGAATATCCGAATATAAAAATAAAATTGCATACGTTGGTGCTCGCCCACATAGCGCTTCTTGGCACTACCCCTAGGGAAGCGCTGAGAAGCAATTATGCTGGATTGCAGGTTTGGCTGTAAATGTATATGGCTATATGTGAAAATTAAAGAAGCCCTTCCATGCTTGTGTAGCATGCACAAGGAATTAATGAACAGCTCAGAAAATTTAGGTAAGAGCTGACAACTCAAAAGAGCAATGCGATACACAATGTTAAATAACTGGGTGGGAGCAACTAACTTATCTCAGCAGAGAAGAACAATAGTAAGATGGATTTTTTTCCCTCCAAATGTCATTCTGTTACCTATCCATCTGACAGATGGATAGGTAACAGCCCCTCCCCTAACTTTGAGTAACACTTTCCCTCATCCATGGAACTGTTGAAAGCTTTTTCTACTTACGCCTTCATCCCATTGCACTTATATGAACAGATCACAGGTGCTGTTTTTTTCTCCAGAGGAGCCCAGACACCAATCCATCTTTGTTATTATATAGCATACTTGCCAACTCTCCCAGTATGTCCGGGAGACTCCCGAAATTTGGGTTGGTCTCACGGACTCCCGGGAGAGCTGGCAAATCTCCCGCATCCCGCAATTGTGGGGCTAAAAAGACGCGATTCATCGTGTCCCGCCCTCTAGACACACCCCTCTCCCGGATACAACTTGCCAAAGGTAGGCAAGTATGGTATATAGGAACGCTTTCGCTCCGTCTCCCCTGCTGCGTTGCTATGGCAACCGCAGCACCATCGCCAGTGGTTTAGTGAGGAAACGGGAAGTGGGAGGACTTCCTGTCTGACCAGTAAAAATAAAGGACGCAGTACTGTTAGCTGCGCTCTGTATGTGTGTGTGTATAATATATATATATATATATATATATATATATATATATATGTCCCTCAAAGTCTGGTAGAAGGTGACCGGAGGCTGCCCACTACTTATATACATAAGGGAGGAACCTGTCTGCCCACAATACGTTCCTGCGCAGACGTGCAGCTTACCAAACAACCTGCCTGCATCCACATGTATATATAAGAGTATAGCACCATATAAAAGTATACTACTGCATACAGGGACCTGTACTGCATACTGTGTATAAAGTGTATATTGTCTGCTGTACTACAAGTTACCAACTGGGAGTAGCTGCATTTATTCATCTGTTGTTATCATCTTTAATAGAAAGAAACCGGTTTAATTTACAAAAGCAATGTGGTTTAGCATCCACATTCAGGGCCGCCGAGAGGGGGGGGGGGGGGGCGGGTACTAATTACCCGGGTCCGTGCCCTTGCGCTGCTGATTTTTTACTGGAATTTTACACTCTGTTCCATTGACAATAAACCTATCTCCCTCTCTTACTCATTTAAGGATGTAGCAATGAAATATGAATGAATGTTATATATGCACATGTACTGATTTCTAGACCTGTAGGAGTTGACAATCATCCCCAATTAATACAATAGTATCCACATATACTGTAAGGAAATTTTTTAATAAGATAAAATGTATGAGCCAATTTGGTCTCACGGTGTATGATTCTGATAATCAATTAATCAGAAGAGGGTAGCGAGACGTGTCTACGTCACAAGACCCGGGACTAGGGAGTTGGTCATTCCTTTTGGAGGAATAGGGATGATAGGTTGTGTGCCGGTCATACTCCGGCGAATCCAATAGGTAGTTTCGCACTGTATACATTACCTCGATCAAGATGTGATTCTCCTTTTACATTGAATTTGCTGCAGAGGGATAGGGATAATAGCACCTCCTATTCCAACGGTTTAAACAGCAAGGATATCTTCTCCGTATTACAGTAACTCACAGTTGGTGTTCCCTTATATTCAGATTGCCAATCCAGTATTCACCATTGATGGAGATCATACATTGCGGCACACATATTATGTGACAGGGGATTTTCTGGATTTTTTAGAACAATAGCTATTTAGTCACCAGTTATATTTGAATTCTGTTATGATTTTTCTGTATAATAGAATAATAAAGTATCTGTTTGACAAACTGATTACACCCAATAGGGTTATTATACCCCAACTGGAGACTATTGGATAACTTTAATCTGGCACTCTGTCTCACTGATAATAAACCTATCTCTTCTCTGTATCCAAAGAAGGATGTAGCAACAAAATATGAATGAACGCTATATATGCATATACACTGACATTTAGAATCATGGGGAGTTGACAGTTATCCCTAATTGATATAATAATATTTGCATAATTTGGAAAGGAGTATTCCAACGAAATCAAATATATGAGCTAATCTGGGTTTACGGTGCATTATTCTGACAATTAAAAAATCAATTAATATTGACTAAGTTATTTCTCTAGTCAATAAATTAAGTAATTGATTAAATAAATGACATTATTACCGGCTCCTTTTAGGGGTCTTTTTTATTTATCTTTGCCCACCAATTTCTAATCTTTTGCACTTCTATATTCTTTTAATAAATTCGACTAGTCTGATATCCGATATTTGCCTAATTTTTAATAATAATTATTAATAAAGTTGATTTTAATGAAATTAAAACACTTTTCATGAACAGGAGTGCCCCACATACTACCTTTTACAGTTCATGTCTACCATCAATTGATTCCTTTTATATTCTAGTTTAAAAGAAACAAAACCATACTCACCTGATCTCGGAGCCGGCATCCCTCCTCACTGCTGCTCTGTGCTCCATTCAGACTGTCTGAATGCTGGGTGTGATGTCTTCATGTCATGCCCAGCATTCAGTCAGACTGGAGCAATGGAGCACAGAGCAGCAGAGAAGACCAAGAAAGGAGAAAAGGTAAGTGAAGGGAGGAAAACGAGGGGGGGGCACAGAGGGGTTAAAAAACGAGGGGGGCATATAGGGGTTAAAAACGAGGGGGGGGGGGCAGCATGACAGAGGGGTTAAAAAATGAGGGGGGCACAGAGGGGTTAAAAAATGGGGGGGGGGGGCAGCATGACAGAGAGGTTAAAAAATGGGGGGCAGCATGACAGAGGGGTTAAAAATGAGGGGGTCACAGAGGCGTTAAAAAAACGGGGGGGGGGGGGGGGCAGCATGACAGAGGGGTTAAAAAATGAAGGGGGCACAGAGGGGTTAAAAAAAAGGGGGGGCAGCATGACAGAGGGGTTAAAAAATGAGGGGGGTACAGAGGGGTTAGAAAACGGGGAGGCAGCATGACAGAGGGGTTAAAAATGGGGGGGGGGGCAGCATGACAGAGGGGTTAAAAAATGAAGGGGGCACAGAGGGGTTAAAAAAAGGGGGGGCAGCATGACAGAGGGGTTAGAAAATGAAGGGGGCACAGAGGGGTTAAAAAAAGGGGGGGCAGCATGACAGAGGGGTTAAAAAATGAAGGGGGCACAGTGGGGTTAAAAAATGGCGGGCAGCATGGCACAGTGGGGTTAAAAAAAAGGGGAAGGCATGGCACAGTGGGATTGAAAAAGGGGGGGGAGCAGCATAGTAGTGTGATGAAGGGGAGCCAGATGAAGGGGGCAAAAGCAGCATGGAGGGCACAGTGTGATCATAAGACATGGGGATGATGAAGGGGCACATTATTGCAATATTGGAGCTGGAGGAAGGCCTAATTATTAATCGTGGATGGTGATTTAACGCCAGGGTTGTTTGGAATTATCTAAATGTAGCTATTTTTTTCCAAGTGGGGCCCCCAGCATTCCAGGATCCAGACAAGCCGCAACTAAAGAAACATGCAGCAACAGGTGATGAAAGTGAGAAGAACAGGTAGGAGAGAGCAGGACAGTATGTGAAATGTTGTGATTCTAGTAGGGACAATGTCAATTTTTGGTGAGTGTTGTGCCCAATGTAAGGTGCAGGCCAAGACTGAACTCTTTGTGTACACACTGTATTTTTTCTATACTACACTTTGGTGCTAGATGTCCTGAAAGTCAGGAGTGCTTGGACATATGTGAGAGCCTAGTGATTTTGATGTGTTAGCCATGCCCCAATGGCTCATTTGCCACGCCCCCAAATGCATGATCACACCCCCGATTTTTTTTTTTACCATACTCAACTATGGGGGGGCCCCATGAATTTGTTGTACCGGGGCCCTGAATTCCTCTTGGCAGCCCTGTCCACATTAAGACCACGGAACACCTTTATTAACATCAAAAGTTATAACCAACAATCTTTTTAGAATGTGCACTGATGGGGGGAAAAAATGGGGGGGGGGGAATTACTGGGCTGCTCCAGGTATGCCTGACCCCGACCCGCCTCTGGCCATGCGTGTGTACTTTTAGTTGTATTCATATGACGTTGCAGCTGTCATCATCATCAGCAAAGAAAATGATGTCACGCCTGTAGGACGTGCACAGATACGCATCAATGAAGGAGTTTTTAAAGATATGCATATCATCATCAGTTATTTATATAGCGCCACTGATTCCGCAGCGCTGTACAGAGAACTCTCACATCAGTCCCTGCCCCATTGGGGCTTACAGTCTAAATTCCCTAACATACACACACACAGACAGACTAGGGTCAATTTGATAGCAGCCAATTAACCTACTAGTATGTTTTTGGAGTGTAGGAGGAAACCCACGAATAAACGGGGAGAACATACAAAATCTACACAGATAAGGCCATGGTCGGGAGTCAAACTCATGACCCCAGTGCTGTGAGACATAAGTTGTGAGACATAAGTGGTATGGTTGCCTTGCGTCTCCATGCCCTTACTGTACTTAACCAGTGGCGATCGCCCCCCCTAGCAGGGGCTTGCTGCCGGCGGCTGCACACTGTGCAGGTCCGTTCAGCAGTGACAGTGTGCTGCCCGGCTGCTCTGATTGTGTTTTAAACACAATCAGAGCAGCGGGGCAGCACACTGTCACTGCCGATCCGTATGCTATAATGTATAACATTTAAAGTATATTATCTTTATCGCTTTTTCTCTCTGTCTACCTTATATATAAATTCATTGGTCTGTTTCTTTTCTTGTTTGTCTGTCCGGTTATGCATTCAGACACCACTGCACCGACTGGGATGAAACCAAAGCGAGCTGGTCCAGTTGGATCCTGGTCAAGTTTTAGGGGGATTAGGGTCCTGGTTGACCTCCCATTGGTGAATGCTGGACAGAACTTTGACCCAGGGAGCCTGTTTTGTGTCTTACACTGGGCAGCCACTTCATGGGTGTGTTGGAAAAGTTGCTAATTGTTTTTAAAAGGTTGACCGTTACATCCAACTCATTGATAACTTAATAACTTGAAGATTTAAACCTGGGCAACGCCGGGTACTTCAGCTAGTTGTTTAATAACTGTAACAGTAAAAAAATTTTATATTCACTAAATGAGGGAGCTACTGAATATCGACGTCAGTGACAGCTGCGGGAGAGAGGAGTCTGCTGGGTACCGGCGCCGCGCGGATTGGTAAGTTTATGTGCTCTTTGTTTTTTCCTATGGCTGGCTCGCGGCACCCCAGTGACAGCGCCGCGGCACCCCTGGGAGCCGCGGCGCACACTTTGGGAACTGCCGGTATAGCCATAAGATTTTATACGCAAGTAGATGCTAATTAACTGACCATTCACACTAATAAAACATTAGTTATTGTAAAATATTCCAAATTATTCCGTTTATCCTGAGCTATTGTAATCTAACTTAAACCTTGAATAGATTTTACCAAAAGCTATCCGGGATAACTCTCATGGATAATTTTAAAAATCAGTTTGGGATAACTGCTTCTTCATCTTGGGATAGGTTGCGTTAAACTAAATACTGAATGCTCTGTATGGCTCTTGTTTAAACTCCATTATCTGTGACATGCTTTGTCAAAAATAAATCCTTGAACATGTCAAGGAAGTATTCTGCAATTTTTGTAATAATTTGTCCAGTTTGGGATGGAATTAGCTCTTAGCAAACCTGACATACACTGTATTGAGTGGCCACTTTCACCTATTTTAAAAGAGTGTTTCCGTGTATAATGTGTGCCTTCTAAAACTGCTGCCGTGATCACATACAGTATATTTTCCATTGCATACTTATATATTAGTTCTATAACTGAAAGTCAGGCGTTAACATACATTTTCTATATAAAAGATACACCCCTCGCTGATTTTTCAAATAAAAGCATAGTATTGAAACCCTCTAGCAGAAAGTTGTGGCTACCACTCATATCCACGGACTCCGGCAATATGTTTTCTAGTCTGAAGTCAACTTTTAACAGCTTTATAGAATCTTGCTTTAAGTTACAACTTGTAATGAGATACAGCTGCAGCAGGGTGCACTTATGATTTTTATGTATAAATGATATGGTTTTACTGATTATGTGCCATAGATTGATTTAAGAAATGTAATCTAGCCTTAGGAGCCCTTTCACAAAAGAATTTCTTTATGTAATAGATTTCATATTGGATTTTCAGCCTCAGATACTTCACTTGTGGTCTCTCCTTTATCACTCTGGTCTCCATTGTAATGTTTTTTGGTTGTGGCTTCTCGGAGAGAGCGATATAAATAATCCTATTTGGCATTCCTGCTTTCTGTGAAGAATAGACTGAGCTAGGTGTTTTATTATGCTAACACCTAATGCATATAAATCATTTGTGTCAGGGATAAGAGTCCTCTAGTACATCTCTGACAGTAGAGGATAATGCGTGTCATAGTCAAGCTCAGCAAGTTCTGGAGTTCATGTAGATATTCTGTCCTCAATAGAGAATTTTATTTCAACATGTCAACAACAACTGTCTCCTTTCTTCCTTCTCCAGATCTAGCACTTTATTTTTCATTCTTGCCATTTAACCCTTCTACTTTAAACAAATACCTTCCAAAGCTATACAGTTTTCTGTGAAACCTCTTTGTTCAAAACTGAAAAGAAAACCGCCAAAGGCAAAAAGCGCTACAAATGATATATAGGAAATAAAAGTATATCTCAAACCAACACTAGGTATAATATCAAATAGAAAAACAAACTAAATAAATAATTCACCTTGATGGGTGCGCTACACCGGTAGCACCATAAAAATAAAACAACATAAAAATATAAAAAATATAAATATAATTTTATTTTATATTTAGTTTTCCTACATCACTATTGGGAGGTGTTTTACTAATCACATTTCAGATCAAATAGCATATATTTTGTACACCACTCATGGTTTTAAATTGTATTAATAAACTACACTATATATATTTTATTTTTTTATTTTGCATGTTCTTGAGGTTTTGATTGAATGTAACAATACACAAGATTCATTGAATCATCCATTAACTTATGATGACACTGGTTTTATATTGTTATGTTAGATTTTTATGGTGATACTGTGATACTTTTATTTTTTTTAATTTGTTTTGATTGTTGGGTATAGTGATAGCCCTTTATTCACTTTGTAAGCTGCCACATATAGTGGAGCACTCATATTTATACATAAATTGTTGTTCTTAGGTACAATATCAGACCAAAATAAGGGCGTTATTGTGAATATAATACTAAAAATCGCCAAAAATAAATAAAAATTTGTTGATGCAGAATTCATACTCTAAGATAGGTATAAACAAATTTAATGTATTTTGTACAATATAAACAGCTGTACAAGCAAATCTTATCTATCTATATATCATGATTGGACAATAGACCAAAATTAATAAAAATAATATACAGTCATGGCCAAAAGTTTTGAGAATGACACAAGTATTGTTTTTCGCAAAGTTTGCTGCTTCAGTGTTTTTAGACCTTTTTGTCAGATGTTGCTATATGAAGTAAAATTACAAGCATTTCATAAGTGTCAAAGATTAATTGACAATTACAATAAGTTTATGCAAAGAGTCAATATTTGCAGTGTTGACCCTTCTTTTTGTAGACCTCTGCAATTCGCCATGGCATGCTGTCAATCAACTTCTGGGCCACATACTGACTGATGGCCGCCCATTCTTGCCTAATCAGTGCTTGGAGTTTGTCAGAATTTGTGGGTTTTTGTTTGTTCCCCCGCCGCTTGAAAATTGACCACAAGTTTTCAATGGGATTAAGGTCTGGGGACTTTCTTGACCATGGACCCAAAATGTCAATGTTTTGATCCCCGAGCCACTTAGTTATCACTTTTGCCTTATAGCAAGCTGCTCCATCATGTTGGAAAAGGCATTGTTCATCACCAAATTGTTCTTGGATGGTTGGAGGATGTTTTGGTACCATTCTTTGTTCATGGCTGTGTTCTTAGGCAAAATTATGAGTGAGCCCACTCCTTTGGCTGAGAAGCAACCCCACACATGAATGGCCTCAGGATGCTTTGCTGTTGGCATGACACAGGACTGATGGTAGCACTCACCTTTCCTTTTCCGGACAAGTGTTTTTCCAGATGCCCCCAAATAATCTGAAAGGGGATTCATCAGAGAAAATGACCTTACCCCAGTTCTCAGCAGTCCAATCCAAATAATATTTGTGTCATTCTCAAAACACTTGGCCATGACTATATTATATTGTTTTGGAGGATCCAAATGATTCTTAAAGATGAATTTAAATAACAGACTCAAAATTTGAAACAAACCTCCATAAGGAACTTTAACATGTCGCAAATAAATCGATATTGGAACTTATATATAACTGTATCCACTTTTTTTGTATAGCAATCCACAAGTGTTAGGTCTGATGGTGAAGAGGTGAATTCTGCTTAACTATGGCTAAAAGCCTGCAGCACACTCCATTAAACATTGACTCATATACCAGGTAAACTGAGAATCGCAATAGGTTACAGCAGAAGTGTTAGTAGATAAAACCAGTCTCTATATGCGGAGAGCTGTAGATGTGTCAGTGCCTCTTAAAATACCCTCCCACCTCCCACAAGATGGTACCTCCAGTTGGATAAGGTCTTTGGTAATAGAGCCTACAAGGCAGAGCAGCATCCAACCTCAGGTGTATGACAGTTCTCACACGGCAGTAGTTATAGCAGATGAATAGCTTGCAAGCCTGATCCCCAGGAAAATGATGATCTGCATATAGAAATAACTTTCTTTCATACGAGGGAAAGCGACAATCACTTGGAATCCAGTTGAATGAATCAGTATCTCAAACACTAACGCGTGTCATTACCCCTCGGTAATTTCACATGCGGTCCTTGGATTATTGGTAATGATTGGTTCACTATGATGCAGAGGTCTGCAGGATACTGAGGTCATGATGATGCAGAGGCCTAGTTGGTGCAGAGTCCTGGAATGTCCAGATGGTGCAGATGCCTATTTGGGCAATGTCCAGGATGGAGGCCAGGATGTTGTCTGGGCCTAGGTAGTGTAGAATCCTGAATGGTAGCAAGGGGGTATGACAGTTGTAATGTAAGCAGAGTGGTTAAACAACATCAAAGCAATATTCTGGTACAGCAATGTTGTGGTTGAGCAGTAAAATGATAAAGGTTTGCAGTACAATAATGGTAGAGTTAAGATCATTAAATACAAAGGCAATGGGAAAATAGTGTGGGAGGAGGAATTGGTAGCAGGAGAGCAGTAAAGAGACGGGGGCAGAAGTGAAGTGGTGAGAGAGTGCAGGTGAGAGAGTTTACGGAGAGCAGAAGTAACAAGTGAGATTGTAGGGGTCAAAGAGAGCAGAAGTTGAGGAGCTGGATGGTGAGAGTGAAGCAGAGGCATAAAGAGGGAAAAACAAAGATTTAATTACGGGATAACAATGTCCAGGGCAGTGAAAGCAGGTGAAGCTTGTTAATGGCAGCTATCAGAGGATGTTCCCGGTTTAACTGTGCATTTCCCATACACTTTGTGAGCAAGCCCACTTAGTGTAGCGTGAAACCCGTTCTGGTCATGAATGCAGTCACTTACTTGGGAACCATGATATGATGTGGTCCCCCATTCGCTGTTTCCCTCCTCATCTGCTTCGGCTATTAGAGCTGTGTTGCATCCACAACCAGAGGGTCCCCTGAATTCTCAGCAGTTTAAACACAGTTAACTTTGAGTGACCACTATTGGTGTGCAGTGCGATTGTTAAAAAAACCATTGGACGCCAGACCATCTCATAGCAAAAATAAACAGGTTTTGTTTACTTTTGACATTTTGTTGAAAATATTAAGTTTGCAGAATCATTTGGCTCATCTTTAGGGGTCACTAATAAGTTTACTCTGATGAAAAACAAATAGAGCTCCATATGTAAATATCAAAGGAGTCACCATGTTAAAATAAAATTTGAGGAATCAAAAATTCAGGGCTGCAATTTAAATAGTTGAAAACACGTTATTCATTTTGACTGGTGCTTTATTTTCAGGACATTCTTTTTTAGTCTCATATATAAATATATATAAAAACCTTGTTGCATTATAAGTGTATTAGGGATTCTTTTTTGATGTTGGCAATGATGTGGTTCTATGTGGGAATCATATTATCTGCATTCATGCTTCAAAGCTTGACAACCCAACCCAGTGATAAACATTTAATGTACATTCCTGATGCTGCACTGTTTTTGTATTTCTAATATTGCATAAACTTAGTAATAGTGCATAAGTAATGCTTAAAGATATTTGATGATGGAGAACCACATAGTCTGTTTGGCAAAAACATCAAAGCATTGCATTCGTAACATATATTTACATACTCCACTGTTTTTATAGTGTGGAATCCATACCTTGAATGTTAGGAGAAACAAATGAGAAAGCCAGAGCCAAGATTGTCTTAACACCGTTACTTAAGAGTTCATCTTTTAGTCAAATATTTTGATAGTTATTGCAAGGAAATCAAACATACAATCTAATAAACTGGACTAAAACTATTCTGCAAAACAGCTGTCTAACAAGACTGAGTTTTAAAATGTAGCTGCAGCGTTCTAGAAATGTCAGATGTTTAATTGCAACATTTCTAAATGCAGCGATTTCTGCCACACCTTACATTTTAGTCAATTTGCAAGCAGAATATTAAACATACTTGCCTACTCTTCGGGAATTTCCGGGAGGCTCCCATATTTCGTAGAGTCCTCCCGAACTCCTGGAAGAATAGGCAAACATCCCAGACCCTGTAAAATGCAGAACGAAATTCACGGCATTGAATAGCGGGGGGGCCTTAATTGTGTAATTAAGCTCCACCCCCCCCACTATGCAATGCCATGAATTTTTGTATTTTATGGTAGGGGTGGAGCTATAGTGTCACAATAACGTTGTCACGCCCCCTCCTATTCTGTCACATGATCTGTACTCCGATCTCCCAGAGTACAGATTTGAAAAGTTGTCAAGTATGTTATTAAATACCATGGGCCTGATTCATTAAGGAATGTAAAGCAAAAAATGAGTAACTTTGCTCCTTGGCAAAACCATGTTGCATTGGAGGGGGAGCTCAAATTAAAATATGATGGCAGATTTATAGTTGTGGTAGGGCATGTCCTAGATCAACTTTGAATTTCAGTGTACAAATAAGCGATCAAGTATTTGTGTGTTACATGAAAAAAACAGCCAGTATTTAACTTATGTGCAAAATAATAAACTAATTTGCACCCTTTGCATTGTAACATGGTTTTGTCCAGGAGAAGACTTACTCAATCTGTGGCTCTCCAGCTATTGGCTGGCAGAGCATGCTGGGGATTGTAGTTTCACAACACTTGGAGAAAAACAGGTGGGCCATGCCTGGTTTAGGATGTCCACCCCACACTCTATATCTATTTATCTAATTAATCTGACACAGCAACTTTCTCCACTTGTCACCTCACATCAGCATACATGCAGTAACTGACCCACAGAGGACAGGGCACACAGTAATTGTCTGCTCCTCTTACTCAGTTCCAAAAAACCCCTCAGAGCCCTCACCTGCTGCACAGTCTTATCCCTCATAAGAAGGTATAAGAATCAACTATATATCTGCTGCCCTCCAACCTTCCAAAGGGCTGCACTGAGGAAGGAGGGAGGACAGACTGCACTTCCTCTTCCTCCTTCTCCGTTATGCAGCGTGACCTAGCTGTGTCACATGAAGCAGAGAATAAGATTGGGAGAAGCGGCCTGGGGTCGCAGGTGAGGGCTCGGCGGTTCACGGGCCACCTGTTGCCCACCACTGATATATACATATTACAAGTGCTTTTAAAGCACAATAAAAATGTCCTCTTCCTTTAAGGCCTATTTTAGCATAGTTTAAGACGTACTTGTCTACTTTTGGGGTGTGGTTTATGTTATCACATCCCCC
Organism: Mixophyes fleayi; assembly: GCF_038048845.1. Taxonomy (NCBI): domain Eukaryota; kingdom Metazoa; phylum Chordata; class Amphibia; order Anura; family Limnodynastidae; genus Mixophyes; species Mixophyes fleayi. The sequence continues at coordinate 398,160,221 of NC_134402.1, read as the reverse complement.
GCCCCTAGGTACACAATAAGGTGAATTGCATCCTCCCGCAGCGGGAGGTGGGGCCTGATGATAACCTTTCCAGGCTCTGCTCACCACATCACTGAATCATGTCATCAAGGCCTCGTCTTGCTCAACTTACAACCTCTCTTCCTGGGAGAGGGTGACCTATTCTCCCAGGAGGACTTCCCAAACAGATAATTTTTAAGCACATCAAAGCAAGATGAAGTCAAATAAGAGAGAAGACCCACAAGCATTTACCGCCAGCTCACCTTAATGTGCTAACTTCAACATGGTACTCCTTGAAAGTATTGGATGTTGTAATAGCATTAAACTGATACATTGTCTTGCCAACTATCAGGTTGCTCATAAAGACTTTGGGAAATTCCTAGCATGAATATCACATTATACATTGTTTACAAACAAATCATGGGAACATTGATTCAACCCCTATGGCAGGGAACTTCTAATCTTTTAAATAGGGTTTAATTAATGTAACCACATGTCTGGAAGTTGCTCTGTTATACCTCATCCTCCCCCCAGATCGTCAAATAATGTAGGTAAGTGTGTGGGTTCCTGATTCAACTTCAGGCTTCGATTTGTAAGTGGGTTACATGACATGAATATGTTAGACAGGAGGGTTCCTCACTGATAGCAATAACTCTGGCCCCTACCGTTTAGCTTAAATGAACCCTCATAAGAAAGGACCACGTGGCTTACGTCTATCATTGTCCTACATAGACTGTATTGGATGATACATCATCATCATCATCATCATCATCATTTATTTATATAGCGCCACTAATTCCGCAGCGCTGTACAGAGAACTCATTCACATCAGTCCCTGCCCCATTGGAGCTTACAGTCTAAATTCCCTAATATAGACACACACAGACAGAGAGGGGGACAGACAGACAGATATAAAAGAAGAAGTTTGGTTGTTGGTGAATATCTTCCACAGCTCTCAAGATAAGACTGCCAAATTTTACACAGTTATTTAGTATCGAAAAAGTAACCTATTAGACCACATAATGACAACACAACAAAGCAAGAAATCTTATCTTCTACTAAGCATTTTTGGTCTATTTACCAAATATTTTGCTACTATATATAAACTGCTAAACATTGCAAATCAGACCCGCGCAACGATGGGTGACCCTGCTAGTTATATTCAATTTGTGATTGTACAATTCTATGTTTGTCCTATCCAATAAACTCTCCTTATTCCTTTTTTCTTTTATGTACCCTATGTTTTGAAAAATGCTTCTAATAAAAAATACTTATAATTAAACAAGAGAAGAGAAAATGTTTGATCCTTATGATAAGAGGAGCTGCTTGGACAGGGGCAATAAACTGTGCTATAGAAATGCATCTGATGAAAAATTAGATTTAGTTAAGTGAAGAGGAGCTTATGTGTTCATGCTAATGAAGGGGTGAAGAATAGCATCCGTGAAGACATTCCAATTTTAGTTGGTGTCTGCAGAGCCATTTTAGTTAAGCAAATATGCCCAATTTCTACCAGTGAATAGGACATAGTGGCAATTAGAACCTCGACCACAATTTTCATAGGGATGCCTTCTCCGTCATGTATAAGCATATAATTGCAGAAATGCATTAGAACTAAAATAAAAGTTGAGGGACTTGAAATAAAGATCGCATCTCTGTCCCTTACTGTCATTCAGTTTGACTTTTACCAATGTGCCCATGGACCATACAACAGCAAAATGTTGCACAAAACTCATACACGTACTTGCATTAAAAAGTGGAATGGGGATGGTACCCAATGCATGCACATAGCAGACAAAAGCAAATAACACACTTCGCTATTTTTTAATGTTCCTAAATCGTCCTCTCTGAAAATATGTTTCTGATTGTTTCATAGTACTTCAAAAATAAATATTTATTGACTTCAGTCTGCAGCATACTTGTCTATTCTTCTGGAATGTCCGTGAGACTCTTGAAGTTCGCATAGTTCTTCCTGACCCCCCCAGGAGAGCAGGTCTTTCTCATGGATCCTGCCCACTACCTAGTGAAGAGGGTGCGACTGTGGGGAACAACGTGATTTGCGGCAGGGGACAGGGCCAAAGTGACCCAATTGGTGGAGCTACAACCCCTTTGCAACTTGCAGGTTCTACCAAGTATGGGTTTCTGCAGAAGTGCACAACCCATGTGTCAGGTCTCCTGGTTGACAAATATGCGGAACATTTTATTGGGAATCACTGCAGGTTTGAAAAAGTGGAGATGTTGCCCATAGCAACCAATCAGATTCTAGCTGTCATTTTGTAGAGTGCACTAAATAAATGATAACTAGAATCTGATTGGCTATAGGCAACATCTCCAGTTTTTCAAATCAGCTTGGGGTCCCAGCTAAAAAAAGGTTGTGTCCCGCTACCGTACTGTATCCAGTTTTAATCTTGGAAATATTTACAGACACTCCCTTATCCAGTAAGGCTTTTCATTCACTTATTAATAAACATTTTGCTTTTATTCTGAAAACAAAACTTTTTTTTTTTTCATTTTTTACTTTTGGTAATGTCATCGCTAAGTGGCCATATTAATCAAAAGGAACCCTGGGTCAATTCTGGGACAAATGGTTACTACATTTTTTATCACGCTGGAAATGTATTCTCTTTCTTACAAATTATTAATCTCTCATTTTGTCCCTGTTTGGCCTTGATAAATATGTCCATGTGTTTTTTGGTCCTCGTCTTTCACTGTGCTGTACTGTTAGGTATGTAAATTGTTATGACATTTGGAGATAACAGAAGGTAAGACCTAATCTAAAGTACAGACACAAGAAGGAACATTTAAAAAAAAAGAAAGGAAAAAAAAAATACTTCTGAAAAATTGCAATTATAGCTTAGAAAATACTGTATCCTATGAAAACCGAACTGACAGTTTATATAAATATCCCCCGAAGAGTATCGTGCGTTTGTTCTTTACCAGGTTTGACGTGGCGTTGGAGAAGTGTCTTATTAGTGCTACTGTCAGTTATACATCATACCTTTCTCACTAGACAAAAAACATTCATAAATGCCCCTATATAAATGTATAATTATTAGCTAACATAATAATGTCTCTATTAATTAATTACAATCACATTTGAATAAGGTCATTATTGATATTACGTGTTCATCATTAGAATCTAATTTTATTATTAAATTGTCTCTATTGCTTGATGTAAAACTTCAGCAAACACTGGCTTTTTATGTTGACATTTCACTATATAGGGCATACTTGTGCACTCTCCTGGGTATGTTCGAGAGACTTCTAAATCCTGGTACCTCTCCCAGATGCCTAACAAAGTGATGCAATATGCCATGAACTCATAATTTTGGCGTGCCTCTGCTGTGCGATGATGTGAATGCGGCATTTTTCCGCAGGGTACGGGACCAAAATGACGTGATTCGCGTCACCATGACCCCCCTCACTTGCCAATTAACCTCCCCTCTGGGATCTCCTGGAGGCAATTGTCGGAAAGTTGGCAAGTATGATATAGTGTAAAGTTAGCAAATATTATCTTGCATGCAAATGTTTGCTTTTTCATCATAGATTGGAACAGTCAAACTTATGCAAAAGTATGAAGTAAAAATACATTTTGAATACATTTCTATATGCTCTGGAGGAATAATTTGTCTTTATTAGAATATAAATAATAGACTGTAGCACAGAGCAATGTCATCGCAGTGAACAATTGTAAATCTATAACTGCACTCAAATCTGAGCAAGATATGACCTGGTTCCTTTATTAATGTATATTTTAAAAGTTTCTGTTGAAAAACAAAAATATAATTGTGTGCAGGTTGCAGCTAAACATGAATCAGGTCTTTATTTATTACATGTCACTTTTGTGTATATTAATGTTTTTATTACATTAATCTAAATGCGTTTTGCTGCAAAGGTGCAACTGAAAAGATTAAGGGACTGATGCAGAGTTGAGTTGTTGGCAAAATGTGCGTACATTGCTATATAAAAAAAAGCACAGAAAAATAGTGTATTTCTGCCCATATGCAGAGCTGTACAGATGTGAAAATACATCCCCTTCTGCAGCAAACGTGCCTGGTTTACAAAATCATTGGTGTGTATTTGCCCCTACTCTGTAGCAGGTGCAAGATATGCGCCTCCTAACAGGAGTTTATGTATTTCTGAAGGTCAGCACAAGGTGCATTGGGTAAACAATAAACATGTCTTTACTGTACTTGGCCAATGCTAGAACACCCCTTCCCTCCCTGTCCCTGCTCTCCAGGCGCAGACAGTCATAAATGCCAGAATTGTGCAAGTCTGCAAATGCGCATGTGCAGAGAGGTTTAATACAAACTGGCGTAAGTTCTACACTGCATCAGCCCATAAATGTATAGGAATAAGGTTTGGTTTTCAGCAACTCTGATTAGCCAACTCCTCCCATCAGACAAAGCTAATTTATTTTCTGCTGACAACACCATTTTGGTTCACGAATCCATAAATTTACCCATAAAATGGGCACATTTGCACAAAGTAGGTGCATTACATCACAAACAATAATTTGCACAGATCTTTTCCACTTTTAAATTACAATTTTTGACAGCTTTATTATTCTTCATCTACACCAAAGAGACTTCTACAAAGCTTCAGTTGTGCATTTATTTAGTTTTTTTAAAAGGTTTCTTCCTTAGTCTATGTTTGATGCAATATGTATAAAGTATCTGACAGATTATTGGTCTTGACAATGAGAGCCTGATTCATTAAGGATCACAGATGCCGATATGTGCCGTATTTGCCGTTAAATTGCCCAGAAACAGAGTATACACCAGCGAACGGAAGTGTATTCAGTTCATCCTCGAGCGCAAAGGACATTTCCTGCAGGTTATGACTCCATAGGCGGAACGGGGAGGCAAAGGGCCTATGCACCTAGTGAATGTACAGTAAGCGTGTGCCAAGCTCGAATGCACACAGCAGCGTTCGATTCAAGCATTGGGCATCTCTAAGGAACGTGTTTTTCAGTCGTTTCACTTGCACCAGCTACAGGTCAGGTTTATGTACAGAGTGATAGTGAAGAGGGTCACGTATGCATGGTAGAACATGTGTTTGCAATCAGCAGCAACTGTAAAAAATTATTTTATGTATACTAGACATTAATATATTTCATTGAGGAAAAATGTAAAAAAAAAAATTTTTTTGTTTTTAATTGTTTTTTTCCATTAATGACAAAATTATTAACAGGTGAGAATAAATTAATATTTTTTTTTATCTGTGCATTCTGCTGGGACTTTATATTCCAGGGGCCTGATTCATTAAGGATCTTAACTTGAGAAACTTCTTATTTCAGTCTCCTGGACAAAACCATGTTACAATGCAAGGGGTGTAAATTAGTATTCTGTTTTGCACATAAGTTAAATACTGACTGTTTTTTCATGTAGCACACATATATCAACTTTACATTTCAGTGTACAAATAAGCTATCAAGTATTTGCGTGCTACACGAATAAACAGTCAGTATTTAACTTATGTGCAAAACAGAAAACTAATTTGCACCCCTTGCATTGTAACATGGTTTTCTCCAGGAGACTGAAATAAGAAGTTTCTCAAGTTAAGATCCTTAATGAATCAGGCCCCAGATATGTATTGTATGTATTCCTGCAGTGTAGTGTGTCTGTCTGCATATGGCAATTGCCATATAAGCATAACGTAGTCCGACTTGTCGTATTCCACAAGATTTATAGTTAGGGTAGGACATGTCCTAGATCAACTTTAAATTTCAGTGTAAAAGTAAAGCTATCAAGTATTTGTGTGCTACATGGAAAAACAACCAGTATTTAACTTATGTGCAAAATGATAAACTAATTTGCACCCCTTGCATTGTAACATGGTTTGTCCATGAGAAAACGTACTCCTTTTTTTTGCCTTACTTTCTTTAATGATTGAGGCCCAATATGTTCATGTTGTGTGCCTAAGTGACTCGTGCCCTGATTGTCTGTAGATCTTTTGATGTTAGCCTGGGGTTCTTCGACACTTTTTGAGCATCTTTCAGTAGGACTATGGGCTGTATATTTGTCATTCATATTGGTTTTTTTTTATTAGCTATTAAATAGTGGTAAATTATGTATGTCTACAGCTGTTCTGTGGTGACTGTTTAATGATTGCACATTTTCTTATTTACTTGTTTGTTTGGAGGTGGCAGACCTCTTGCAATTTGTGAACGGAGTCCATAGCCATATCAAGCGCCTTAAGGTATCTGATTCTACTTCTCACTACTTTGCTCTGCCTTCCCTTCACGCGCAACCAACAATAGCCCATATAACTAATGTTTTTATATGAAATATAGCTGTGTCAGCTCACCTATAAAACTTGACTTAATGTTTTTTAGATTTTTTTTTTATTCCGGCCTTTTCTCAGAGGTATGAAGTTCAGGCGATATAATTTTAAAGTTCTGCTTTTGCTTTACCATTCCTCTGTATGCCCATTTCGCACTGTGTTTGTTAATTCACATTTTGCAGAATATATAGTCTATGAATATGGTTGGAATGATGATGACAGTAAATTCACATACATTCTGCTGTGCAGGGCCGGACTGGGACTAAAAATCAGCCCTGGCATTTAAAGCACATAGGCCCAGCTCTGTTCCAGATTAATAATGATTACAGTACATTTTGCAAAGCTCATTGTTATATGGTGTCCCGTGAGATATTAATGTATGACGTGCAGCTTGACTCTCTATTTGCAGCATAGGGCGCACTAGTATCAGATAATGGTATGCACAGGACTGGCAAGAGAAATTTGGGGCTGGGGTACAGTGAAATTTTGCCCTCCCCCACCCCCACAGGTGCACAGGAAGAGAGATGTGTACCGATGCGCAGCGGCGTCGGTGAAGGGGTGTGGTCGCATAATGTTGGGGGCGTGGTCAATATGTGGCGTGGCATAACAAATTGGGGGAGACTCAATTGCTGGTGATGTGATACATGGGTATCGCGCAGCCCACATTGCTGGCAATTACGGTAGAAATCTCTGCTTATTTTTCCTTGAGAGGAAAAATGAACAGTGATTTCTGTCAAATTTCAGCCGCAAAGTGTCTCGCGGATGTTCACTGTGCAACTAATTGAATTCCCCCATTATGTATTAAAATGGTGTTGCTCTCACCTACCGGTTATTGCAGCTTTCACAACCTGGTACTGGATTCTTGCATAGATCCTGGAATGTTGGGACCTGTTGGAAAATGTATATATGGAAAACCGAGCAATAAGTGAACATCGTACATGACACAGATCACATAGTATAAAATACATACATCATAATAAAATATTACATTTATCACCAGCTACATAACGCCACCCCTCAGGCACATCACGCCACATCCTGCATCACGCTACCCCCTGCCACATCACCCATCACACCACAATACCCCCCCAGACAAATCACATCATGCCACCCCGCAGACAAATCAGGCTACCACCCAGTCACATTATCATGCCACCCCCAAGGCACATTATCATGCCACACAAGACATATTATAACCCCCCGAGACACATTATGACCCCCCCCCAGCCTGCTGTACTTACCTATGCAGCTGACATCAGAGTAAAACAGAACACCTTGTAGAGTGAGCAGGTAAGCTCTTAGTCCCGTGAGAATTGGAGCTCCAGGCCTGCTCTGCAGGCTGCTGGACAGTATATATGATGACATACGCTGTCACCACACACTGTTCGTGGACAGCTCCCCCCAGGGTTGGATTAAGGCTTTGGGGGGCCTGGGGCAATTAAGACAGGGGGCACTATGGTCTAAAATTAAGAGCATAGTATCATAATTCACAAAAGAGAGAGTTACTAACTAATACACAATGTAGAAAAAATTTACCATTCAGTCGCTTATCAAAAATTATTAAAATCAGAATTTTGAGGTTCAGGTTCAGTTAGGTGGCATCAATATTATTATTTATTATCGTAGATTTCTAAGGCACCACAGTGCTCCACAGAGCCATACAGTAGGGAAAATAGTACATTCATAAAACAGGGACATACTAGGTAGACTAAATAAATGAAGACTTGAAAACTAAGGGTATGGAGGACCCTGCTCATTAGAGAGGAACAAGAGGAGCGAGTGTTGTTCAGATTGGAGATTATGACAGTTGTGAGGGTGCATTAGAGTGAATAGTGTTTTCGAGGATAAGTTCACCTCTAAAAAAAAAAAGATAGGTTTTCAAAGAGTGTCTAAAGATTTGAAGACTGGGAAAGCTGGATTGAGCGTAGTAAGGAATTCCATAAGTGGGGAGCAGCACAAGAGAAGCCTTGTAGGCGGGAGTGAGAGGTGACATTGGACATGGTTGCACAGGGGAAAAATAGATACTGGGAAATGGTAGAAAAAGGTGAGGAGATACATGTGATAATAGGGGCAAAGGGAGACAGACACATAAAGGGGGCGATGGAAAGGACAGACACCCACAATGCGAAGACAAAGAGAGACAAACACAAAGGGTATAGAGGTGGGGTTAGAGGGTGCACATCGTATGTATACAATAAGGCAGTGCACTGTCTATATATGGCATTGTGCAATCCTTTGGGCAGAAGAATGGAGGTGGTCCTGCTGGTGCCACCTATGCGGTCACCCTGACTGACTGTGTCTTTAGCATCTAGTGTGTTTTAAAGAACTGGCAGAGCCCCAGAAACAAAAATATACATATAACAACCCTGAGTGGTAGTGCAGCTCTAAAACCAACATTTTTAGAATATCACTTACCATAACTTACATACAACCCTATAGGATTATACAGATCATATACAGCTTTAAATACTGGAGACCAATAACTTCATAATAATCAATATCAATAACAAGTTCATTCTGACTTATAAAGTAAAGCAAAATAGATATAACTGTATATTTCAATATCTCAATATATCAGTTAAGTTCAGTGCTAAATAACCATTATAAAAATGAGCTAATCAGTTAATTCTATTCCTTAGTCTTTGCTCATATATAAAAATAATGCCATTTCCACATGGTTTTTGTGCAGTATATTACAGTCCTCTTTTTTTTAAGTAACCTTACCTGTTGTATGCTCCAGGCTTCCTCCTTCAGACACTGCAGGTCCTCAGCAGCATATAGCTCCACCCTGCCATGTACTTGGCACTGGAACGCCGGCTCCTTCACTTTTTAAAATGGGTGCCCAGTTCCTGGACCGTGCCCCCTGTAACTCTTTCCCCCCCCACTCGCGGGTGCACCTGCTGGAGAAGAAAAAAGAACACAAAAACACTGCTTGCTCCGGCCTATTTAGCCATCGGCCCTTCTGGCATTTGCCAGAAGAGCCAGATGGCCAGTCCGGCCCTGCTGCTGTGTGATGTGTTAGGGTAGAACTGGGAAAGCATAAGGACAAATTCCAACAGCAGAATATACAACATTTGTTGGAAACATTTATAATGCTTAATAATTGAATATTTGCTAATGTGTGTTTTTCTTGTTCTATTTTTCTTTATATTTGAGTTTAATGCTAGAAGCATGTTTTTTGTTTGTTCCCCTGCAGGGCAGGCTGGACTGGGGGGCAGGGGGGCTGGATCACTGGGCCATCTTCATTTTTTTTCTTTAAAATGTTCTTAATGGGCTGTTGAGGCAAGTCCTGCCCCCCCCCCCCTCTCCACGGGTAAAATTTGCCAGCTCTCCCCTGTTCTCCTGAATACATAATGGAACTAAATGTGATTCCAGAGCCTAGTGCTTCACCTGCAGAATATATAAAATCATCGCTATAATTAAAAATATGTGTAAGTGCTCAGGGAATGTCTTTCTGATCTTGCTTTCCTGTCTAGTGATGTGTATACACCTTTTTAAAGACCTTTTTAGATTAATTTTCCAAGAAACAGGTCATTTGAATAGTGCATTGTATACTGGGCTATCTGAGCTATCCTGTAGATTGTGTGCCTGAAAATTTAGATTTAGGGACAGTGGACAAAGTGGGATGTTATATGCTGGTACATGATACCATCACATCCTCCTATGCCTTCATTGTAAAACTATCACATTCCATACACTAACATTCCCATTGCATTTTTCATAGCCAGTTCTAAATTTCCAATTCGATCGCTGAGTAGGGGTCAATACAAGCGGAGAGTCCACTGCAAAATTCCTGTTGTGGCATCAAGATGATGAGACTGAGGCTGGGGACTGCCTAGCACTTCAGAAGTGGTAGAGACACCCCATGATGGAACATGCCCCTATGTTATGGGACCACACCCCCAGCCTGATATAACCATACCCCTGACCCAAATGACAAAATATAAATGTATACTGAGTTATATTATATCTACATGAGGGTAAACCAAGCACTACTGTAGGCATGAACTCATCATTCTATACCAGCATTATTATGTTTGTTTATAAACCCCTGATAAATTCATAAATTCATAAACAAAGTTACTGGTTATGAGGGAGAGGAAGAAGAGAAGGCAGAGAGTAGGGAAGGGGGGCAGAATGGAGAGATAGAGGAGCCACATGATAAAAATAAATAAATCAATGTGTCCTTAACCATCTCTCCTATGCCTATGTAGGTCTGAACTACTGTAGCATGTCATAATTCAATTGAAACCTAAAAGATGATACGTGCATGCTGGTTGCTGATGTTTGATTATTTTACTTTTTATTTTACTTTTATTTTATACTTTTTTTGTTTGCACAATGGTTTTGTTGCATATAACAATGTCAGCATTAACCATATACAACAGGATAGTGTTTTTGTATAGTATGGGCATCTTGACTGCGGACATTGATTTACATTGGCTCAAGATGGTCTTTTTAATGTTACAGGTGAATAAAAAGCTTTAAAACCGGGTGATTATGTAGTGTGCAGATTCCTTAAGAGACGTTTTATTTATGACATGTTCTCGCTGTATTCCTCTAGCTGTAGAACAGCCAAGCCAATATTATTCCTACAGGAATTCTCAAAGCTTTTGTTGATATTTTCATCTTAGTGTTTCTGTTCCAGTCATTCATTCCTTTCACAGATCCAAACCAAAACCGTTATACTGTTTATTTGATACCATCAATAGGAGACATTAAATTGATGTTTTGATATTCCCCTGTCAAGTAATTTCATGATTAAAATATAAACAGATCAGTAAGGCCAGAGGTGAACATGAGGAGACTAGAGAAATCAAGATGTAGCCACTTGTCAGGGGAAAGAACTATAGCTAGTCAGTGATCCGAATAAAATTGAGCTGTGTGAAGTTTAAAGGGCCAAAAAAACCTAAAATACAAGTTGCCTTCTATAAGAGAACTGACACAATTCACAGATGTATACTGCATGGAATACTGATACCCAATCACTAGAAGTGCTTCACGGGTGTCAGGGCTGCGTTGCATGTTGTGGGGTTACGTCTTGTCAGCTAGCAGACGTAGGGTGGAAGTAGTCTTGTCAGACAAGAGTGCACAACCTTATTGGTCCAAGGACCACATTGATAGATTATAGTCTTTTTGAAATGGCTGCACTAAAACTTAAACTAGTGTAAAAATGTAAAGTATATTATTGTAAAATATACATCGTTAAAAAGTCCCTCCAAGGATAAAGTTGTGCATACCGTGGCTTACCTGTGGTGCTGGAGGGAGAGTGGCCATTCGCTGTAGGGTGCATGGTTATGTCATATAGTGGGCATTTCATGCCACTCCCCTGTACCACATTTAGCCCACCTTACCTTGTAACATTTCTTCTCTGTTCCTCACCTGTAAAACATATCCACACATATTTTTCCCTGCCCCCCCCCCCCTTTCCCCATAGAAGCACACTTTCCCTCTCCCCCCTCACCTTAGTAGTAACACATTTTCCCTGTCCCCCCCCTTTCCCCATAGAAGCACACTTTCCCTCTCCCCCCTCACCTTAGTAGTAACACATTTTTCCCTGTCCTCCCCTTTCCCCATAGAAGCACACTATCCCTCTCCCCCTCACCTCAGTAGTAACACATTTTTCCCTGTCCCCCCCTTTCCCCATAGAAGCACACTTTCCCTCTCCCCCCTCACCTTAGTAGTAACACATTTTTCCCTGTCCTCCCCTTTCCCCATAGAAGCACACTATCCCTCTCCCCCTCACCTCAGTAGTAACACATTTTTCCCTGCCCCCCCTTTTCCCATAGAAGCACACTTTCCCTCTCCCCCTCACCTCAGTAGTAACACATTTTCCCTGTCCCCCCCTTTTCCCATAGAAGCACACTTTCCCTCTCCCCCTCACCTTAGTAGTAACACATTTTTCCCTGTCCCCCCCTTTCCCCATAGAAGCACACTTTCCCTCTCCCCCCTCACCTTAGTAGTAACACATTTTTCCCTGTCCTCCCCTTTCCCCATAGAAGCACACTTTCCCTCTCCCCCCTCACCTTAGCAGTAACACATTTTTTCCTGCCCCCCCCTTTCCCCATAGAAGCACACTTTCCCTCTCCCCCTCACCTTAGTAGTAACACATTTTTCCCTGTCCTCCCCTTTCCCCATAGAAGCACACTTTCCCTCGCCCCCCTCACCTTAGCAGTAACACATTTTTTCCTGTCCCCCCCCTTTCCCCATAGAAGTACACTTTCCCTCTCCCCCCTCACCTTAGTAGTAACACATTTTTCCCTGTCCTCCCCTTTCCCCATAGAAGCACACTATCCCTCTCCCCCTCACCTCAGTAGTAACACATTTTTTCCTGTCCCTCCTTTTCCCATAGAAGCACACTTTCCCTCTCCCCCTCACCTCAGTAGTAACACATTTTCCCTGTCCCCCCTTTCCCCATAGAAGCACACTTTCCCTCTCCCCCCCTCACCTTAGTAGTAACACATTTTCCCTGTTCCCCCCTTTTCCCATAGAAGCACACTTTCCCTCTCCCCCTCACCTCAGTAGTAACACATTTTCCCTGTCCCCCCCTTTTCCCATAGAAGCACACTTTCCCTCTCCCCCCCTCACCTTAGTAGTAACACATTTTCCCTGTCCCCCCCTTTTCCCATAGAAGCACACTTTCCCTCTCCCCCTCACCTCAGTAGTAACACATTTTCCCTGTCCCCCCCCCTTTCCCCATAGAAGCACACTTTCCCTCTCCCCCTCACCTCAGTAGTAACACATTTTCCCTGCCCCCCCCCTTTCCTCATAGAAGCACACTTTCCCTCTCCCCCCTCAACTCACTAGCAACACATTTTTTTCCCACCCCTCCCCTGTATCACACATTGACTGTGCATTACTTACCTGACCTGTGATGAGGGGACTTCCAAGCACCAAGTACACCTGCAAAATTAGACTTTGATTATGTCCCACTCATGAGAGTAAGCTCCCCTGTAGTACAATGTCAGTCTGGCAGTGAATCAGAGTACAACTGACTCATTCTGATTCGCTGCCACACCTCATTGACGAATGCCAGGTCTCACTTAGGTCCAGGGAAAAGACCTCAAACCCACAGCAAGATCCGGTACAAACCATCTGCAGGAGGTCCTTGTGTCCCAGGTTCCCCTGCATTGGTCTTCCTTTTCCCCATTCAGGCTTCATCCTGCCTTAGTAAGGAGCTCTGAGTGCAGGATAGCCACCCCACGCATCGGCGTAATCAGTCAATTTAGGATAAGACATTTTTCTTGTATTAAACAAAACAGTTTGTGACTTATGTAATTTTGTAACCATATAACATGTGCCATACCTTATGTCTTTCTTCTAGTGAATGTAGTTGCCTTACTTCAAGAATTTTGGGAGAAAAAAGAAAAGAGAAAGGCAATCTTCCCAAGTGAAAGCTTGGTGGCTTATGAGTCGGTACCATCCCCTGATCCACCATTTGTTTGCTACGTCACCTTACCTGGAGGAAGTTGTTTTGGAAATTTCCAGGTGAGATTGAACTTTTTTTTGTATCATTGTAATATTGCAGTGCTCAAATTCTTCCTGGCAAAGGTATGAAATATGTTATAAATACTTCTTTATTAATTTATAAATAATGATGTCATAATATTGTGTCTGAAGAGGTTCTTAGGGAAGCTAGTAGAAACCATTACAACCTCAAGCCTATTATACATGTCCTCATTCAATATCGGCACTGATCGTAGATTGCCGTTTTCTAAACATCTGAAAAATAAAATTGAGTTATACATATATGCCATAAAACACTTTGACCAAGGGTATATTACAAAGCAGTACATTAGTGTTACTTTGAATTGTACACATACACATTCGAGAATGGAGAGCCGATGGAAAGTTTTCCATAGTCACCAAATGTCTTCATATTTAATCATGCTCATGTCCATCAGTGCTTCTATGACCAAAGTTTTCCATTGGTGCACATTTGGTGCTGCAGGGGCTAACCAGGATCTAGCATTGATTACTTTTGCTAATGACTGTGAAGTTTCTAATGCAATTGTTTAGCCTCAGACTGAATATAAATATTGTAGGATGTAGAAGTTGAATATCAACCCTAGGATAGAGTTTGTTGCAAACATCCATAAACTCTGAATTTGTTGACATTGCCACAACAGATGCCAGGAACAGCTCGCTCCCACCCGCATTTAGGACAACTATGACCTGTTGTCCCTGTGACCTTTGCATTTGGACAGAACTCAGATAGTATCTGTAATTTGCTTGTCAACATTGACAATTGCTGAATGGAATCTGAGGGGTGAAAAATTGAGATAGCTCATATGATGCTTTTTTAACGTTTGTTTGTTTTTTACCTCTTTTTTCATAATTTGTCCCATCCTGCCAATGACAAGCTAGGGGTCCAGCAAAGGGAGAGGAACTGATTGACATTTGTTTCTATGGCTCTTTGATTGCTGAAACACAATCATTGTGAACGCTGATCGGTAAATGTGGTAGGAACGAGGGCTTCAATATTCACTGAATGACAAATGCTGAAAATAATTAAAATAGGGGGTAATAAATTGGCATGTGGAATACAAATAAGGTGCAGGTTTCTCAGGGCCAGCATTTGTGAAGGGGAAAACTGAGCAGTTACCCAGGGTTCTCTGCCATAGGGAGGACCCAAGCTGCTTCTTTTTATTCTCAACACCTCTCCCGCACTCTTCCTTCCACAAGGTCCACATGTCATTGACTGATATGTGCTCAGGATCCTACCCTACTCTGAACTATGATTGGCTGCCAGTGGTCAGTGCAGGACATGTATCGGTTCTATCAGCCAGTAAGCTGACTGTAGTTGTGGAACCAGGCAGGAGGCATCACTTTTACCATTGTAGAGAGAGATAGAGCAGGCGTGAGAGATCAGCATGGATAAATAAATGCACATACTTGGCACCAGATATGGCTCTGCATATTGTACTTGACTCAAGGTATGACCCTCCATATTATAGTTTGCACTAGATACGCTTGGTCATTTCATTTGGCACCAGATATTGCCCTGCATTGCTGCATATTAGCCTAGGCACATGATTTGGCTTTGCATACGAGGCTTTCCCGCAGATATTTGTTTGTGTATGAGACTTGGCACCAGATATAATTCTGCACATTACTCTTCACAGCAGATATGTCTCAAATTTGTATGCCAGATAAAGGTGTACTCAGTCTGTTAAACGTGGCAGTGTATATGTCTCAACTTCATGTACTTGCCACTAGGCATGTCTCGGGCTCAATTTATTTCAATTGGCACCAGATTTAGCTTGGAAAATAGCATTTCGTCATTTTTTGGAAATGGGTTGGAAAAAATGTGTTAAGTGCCTCTAGAACCTGCTCTGGGGGTAAATATATCAAGCTCTGATTTCGAAAATACAGCGATTTTCTCGGGAGAGTTGACATTCGCTGATGTATAAACCTGAGATTTCATGTAAAATCGCCAGAGATGTGTTTCTGTCAAAATCGCTATTTCCAAAATCAATAGAGATCAAAATCCCGACTGTTTGCCACTCTAACTATACAAATCTCAAATGTATGAAGCTGCGATTAAGCAAACTCTCCTGAGTTTGTTTTAAAAATTGCTAAATACAACACAATGCTTCCTAGCTGCAAGATTAGAACACATCACTGTTACACTGTTCTGTCTGTAGAGCCGGAGGTCCGGTGGCTGTCAAAAGTTTAAAAATAGATAAATGTTGAAAAAAAAAAAAAAGCGTGGGGTCCCCCAGCACGACCACTATTAACCCTAGTGCTGCCAGCCTACTGCTGGTTGCGTGAAAATCGGGGAAATATTTGCGTGGGGTCCCGCTGATTTTCATGCAACCAGCACTAGGCAAACCAGCCTGGGCTGGATTCCTTAGGGAGTGGGGTCCTCCAAAAAAACGAGCGAGCCCCCCCCCTCTAGGAATAATCAGCCCCGTGCTGAAAGCATTAGGGCTCTTTCTACCCCTGTGGCCTGTGTGTAGTAGGGTAATAGCGACGAAAATAATTCATACTTGCCAACTCTCTCTGAATGTCAGGGAAACTCCCTAAAATAAGGGTGATCTCCCTTACTCCCTGAAGAGTCTGGCATTCTCCCTGATGCTGAGCCAGTACAAGATGTGGTTGGCTTCGCCATTTGTGGCATGATGACACAGTTTACAAATTGTGTCCATGTATTGATGCCTATGGAGGTGGCCATTTTCATGAGACCAAGATTTAGTGAAAGACTGACAGGTAAGACAACATGACTTCAGTAACTTTTCACAGCTGCTGGACCTGCGGCTGTATAGGCAGACAGTGTAACAGTGATGTGTTTACTAATCACGCAATTAGGAAACACAGGAGAGTTCGCTAAACACTGGAGTGTTTGACATCGCAGCAACTCGCCAGAGATGACCAGCGATTTTCAAGATCAGAGTAAAAATCGTAGCTTAATACATCTGGTGACTTGGGGACTAAAATCATAGGTTATCTTCTGCGATTTTTAAACCGCTGAAAAAATCGGACCTTGATACATTTACCCCCTGCTATCAATTTACTGGACTGGGTGGAGCTAAGTACGGTAAGTTAAAATACAAAAAATGACTTACTGTAGCACTAGAGATACAACAGGACCCTGATGCCTTTATGGTCCTGTATAGTCCAGTGCAGGCTATCCTGTCTCTTGCTATGGTTTGTCTGATTCGGTCAGGTTGCTGTGGCGTTGATTCCCCTCGTTCATGCATTCCTCAACCTATATATGCCAAAGTCATTAGTGATGATGTTTAATGAACACTACATATATGAACTGTCCAATACAAAACTGCTGTAGAATTAGGAAATATCTAGTTTGAACTGTAGGAAAATGTTTTCCTTCCATGGACTCTTTTTATTATAGGGAGCCCTTTTGGATGTTTTTGCCGGATTGAGCGTTTCTCCATATACTAAGGGTTACCAATGACTATTGCTACATCCTGACAAGAGAAAAGTTTTGCTTTTACCTTTTTTCTTTGTTTTTGAAAGGACAATCACTGTTTTAAATCCAAAATCTCCTGTGCTTCTTTTCTGCCCCTAAAAGGGACAGATTGTACCTTTTGGGTCTTAGGTATGTGCATAAATGAAATGCTTCCATTTACTCTAATAAGAGTAAAATCCCAAATTGTTAGATGTTTCATTGCTTTGTGGTGTTCAAGTATATAAAATGTAGTTTATGATTATGTGAATGACATGCTGAAGTGTGATCTATGAGCACCTTGTTTTGTAACAATTCTTTAGTGTCTCTCTTTGGTCATTTGAAATGCTGTGAGCTATGTATTCTTATTTTGTGCTATAGTGCATTTTGCTGATAAAGTGAGAGCTGTGATGGTCCATTGTGTAACTTCATTCTACATTATATAGTAGCAGAAGACATCATTCCAAGCAATATCTGAATCACTTTAGGCATTTTATAGCAACCAATCATATATTTGATTTTACTTTTCTAGTAAAATAACCATTACAGTCTGAATGATTGCAATGGGCCACTTTCTTCCTGTCCACCCATTTAATGCGGTAATTTCTAAAATGTGCTGGTAAAATATTTCCCTGCAATAGAATTGTTATTGCTAGCTGTAAATTATATCTTGCTATAGAGTTGGAGCACACTTCAGAATAACCAGCTGTGTAATTTCACGTTTGACAAGTTTATTCATTCAAGTGCTGTGGTAACACTGCATTGTTTAAGGGTAACAGCTAACCATTATTGCATCAAAAATTACATGCTGGCCAAAATACTCCCAATCCACTGGTACAAGAAAACAGTATCTAGTGTTGTCTGTGATACAGCTACTACCGAAGAGACACTTTATTGGCCCAAGAAGCCATAGCTGAATATTTTAGTAGATTTAGTTCATTAAAAAAAAGTGTAACACTGTTAGTAATGGTGTGTGTACACAGTAGGATTTTACCTGCCTGCTGGGTGTTCCAATTTTAATGTGGTAGATAGAGGAGGGAGGGATAGTGACTATAGGGACAGGAAGGAAACATTCAGCTTTTCTCACATAACAACTGACAGGATCTGAATGCAAAAATGAGGTATATTCTCATAAGATCGGGATAGGGGTATTGTCTCCTTGGGTAGATCGCAGCACTTTACACACAATCAGCCAAATATGTCACACCAGTCCAGTTCATTGGTTTAAATAACCTCAGCTAGATTTATTTACTAGAATGAAAATTCATTTAACGTAAACAAAATCCTTCCCTGTCTGGCTGCTAACTTGTGAACTCTCTCTCTCTGAAGTTAAGAACCTTGGGCCTGATTCATTAATGATCTTAACTTGAGAAACTTCTTATTTCAGTCCCCTGGACAAAACCATGTTACAAATTAGGGGTGAAAATTAGTATTCTGCTTTGCACAAAAGTTAAATACTGACTGTTTTTTCATGTAGCACACAAATACTTGATAGCTTATTTGTACATTGAAATTTAAAGTTGATATTTGTGTGCTACATGAAAAAACAGTCAGTATTTAACTTTTGTGCAAAACAGAATACTAATTTGCATCCCTTGCATTGTAACATGGTTTTGTCCAGGAGACTGAAATAAGAAGTTTCTCAAGTTAAGATCATTAATGAATCAGGCCCCAGCCTTTTAACAGCACCTCATCAGGTGCAACTCCTGGTTACTAGCAACTTGGTAGCTGTTTGGAAAACTTGAAATGGGCCGTATGAATGGAGCCCGTCCTTCTCTCTCCATTCATACCCCAGGGACCCTTATACCTACTCTTCCTATAGCCAAACACGAGAGAGAGACATGAGTTTATTTCCTTGCTCTCTCAGCCCGGGGAGCAGGTCAAATGCCTGTAGATAGACAATGCAATTTGTTTTCCGTAAGTGCTGTGATTTTGTATGTGTGGGACACCAGCTCCTTCACTTTAGAGAGGGTGTTCCTGCTGTATTACTTAGAAGCCAGACAGATTAGTATTTTGTTTAGGTGTTGTATATTTTTGATGCTGGTGAATAAAACTAGCTGAGGCTATTTGAACCAAGGCACTAGACTGGTGTGATATCTTGTGACAAAATATATAATGAGGAATTTATGAAATCTCAGTTCCAGGAATTCAAAGTTGCACATACAGACTGCTATCAATAACTGCTAATTAATTTAATAGGAACGATAATGCCAGATACAGTGTGGGAGTATATTTTAGGTGTAGCGCTCATCATCATCATCACCATTTATTTATATAGCGCCACTGATTCCGCAGCGCTGTACAGAGAACTCATTCACATCAGTCCCTGCCCCATTGGAGGTTACCGTCTAAATTCCATAACATACACACACAGACATCATCATAATCGTCATCATTTAATTATTAGTGTCTGAAAATTTCGTAGCGCTTTACAATTAAGGACAAACACAGTAATAAACAATACTGGGTAATACAGAGAAAAAGGTGAGGAGGCCCTGCTCGCATGCTTAAAATCTATTGGACGCTAAAGCTTTCTGCATAATATACCTATAACTCACTTGTCAACTTTTCCTCGTTGGCTTCAGGGAGATCCTGGGGGAGGTGGGCGTGCAGGGACGGGGAATGACGAATCGCATCATTTTGGCCCCCGGGGCTAAGATGACGCAATATTTGCATCATTAATTCTGCCCCCCCCTGCAACTTATCTATTGTGTGGGCGAGAACTGGGAGGTTGCCCTGCTCTCCCGGGAGGTCTCCCAGAAATACAGGAGTCTCCTGGACATTCCGGGAGAGTAGGCAACTATGCGTTAAAGAAAAGCAGCTAATGAATCTCTAGAGACTGAAGTGTCTTTTACATTTCTGTCTCCATTACTGAAGTCATGTTGTCTTACCTGTCAGTCTTTGATTATATCTTGGTCTCCATGAAAATGGCCACCTCCATAGGCTTGATGGACATAGGACACAATTTCTGAACTGTGTCATCATGCCACAGATGACAAAGCCAACCACGTCTTGTACTGGCTCAGCATCAGGGAGAATGCCAGGATCTTCAGGGAGTGAGGGAGATCGCCCCTATTTCAGGGAGTCTCCCTGACATACATGCAGAGTTGGCAAGTGTGACCTATAAAAAGAAAAGCTTCTCAGGTAATAGACTTACATTACAAATATATCTGATTTGCTTCATGTGTGTCTGTGGAGAGAAGTAGCAGCTGCAGACCTTCTCTATCTTAGAAAGCTGTGATCTGATGCTCCAAGGTTTCCATCTTCTCCATCTTTCTAAGGTTTCCAGATCCTCATCTTATAGTTACCTTTCTGAGGCTTTACCCTAAGTGCATTTCATGTATTTTTCATGACTTGTATGTAGGTGCCCCATTTTCATAGTTGCCACTTGAACCTACCTTTCAGTCAAAAAAGTCGGCAAGTACGAGTGGTGTGGGTGGTTTGGGGGGGCATTGCGATGCATTTTGCATCCTCATGGTCCCCATCCCCCACTACGAAATGTCTTGGTTCGGGGCTGAGGCCATGCTGACGCGACGCCCAGTGATACATGTTATCAATTCCACCACCGCTTATTTCACTACAGAAGTGGACACGATCCGGGAGGGTGGTCCTCTCTCGTGAGTCTAGGAGAACTCTCCAAAATTCACTACATGCATTCTGCTTCCTATCTACTGGGGACTAGAATCAGGCGCTGTGCAATGCTCTTCACTGGTTGGCATCTTCCCAGGCATGCATGTGCCAGTTTACTCACATCTTTATCTGCAAATCAGGTTTTTCTCCAGACTCATTCTTATAGCTGCATACACATCCTTGTGTCCTGATGTGACGTGCACCTCATTTGTGACTCTACATCTCATTAAATTCAGGCCTGTTAGAAACATGTCTCCTATTTCTCTTATATCTGATGTCGTCAGTCTCATACTTCAGTTTCATAATCACTTATGATCAAAATGGTTTTTTTGCATGAGCAAATAGATTCATCTGAAACTTTCTAATTATCCCCAGAAAGCACATCTTTGCAACTTTTAGTCCAAAGTCTCCTTTTAGATTAAAGCAACCTCAATTAGACACTCCTCCAAAATTGCTTTATTCCAGGCAATTTACAATCGTCTGTTCTGAATGAAATCCATGATTTCTAACTGGCAAGACTTTTTTTTTTTTGCCTCTTGTTCCATTTCAGTCTGTGAACGCAAGTTAAAAACTTACATTCATCTCAGAACGGGTTATTTAATAATTAAGAATTCTTTATAGAATGCTGTGCAGGCAATAATCACTCCCCTTTCTTCCTCCTCTGAAAACCCTGTTGATGTCTAGTACGATACAGCGTCCCTCTCCAGACTCTTTGCCTAATGTTACAGTATGTGTCCGAATCAGTGTTGATTTTCTGAAATGAGAGGCAGCTGGTCCCTTCATTAATGTGATCTAACGGTTGTCCCAGACCAGTGATGACTGACCTTTTCAGCTTAGTGTGGCGAAAATCGGAAAAAAGTGTAGCCTTCCTTGGGTCGCGTGACATTTCAAGAAAAATAAAATATATTTGTTATTGGGTTACAGGGTAAAACCAGATACTGGCCACCAGCAATCTTATGTAGTGTATTTATTAATAGACCAAAGACTTCATTTCTGGTGAGCCTGCAGGGTATGCAGAGCTGTGTGATTATATATAAATATTATATTATAGGATTAAAAAAGTAGAGTAATCTCTACTTTTTTAATCCTATAATACAATACAATAAAAACACTATTTTACGATTAAATATTACAAATATCCATTAAAAGCCCTACGTGCCCCAGGGAAGCCAGCCAGTGAGGTCACGCCGGGAGATATGCAAGGGAGGAGCTGCTGCCACCGCGCATGCACAGCAGCTCCATTTCGCCGATGAGGAGTTGTACAGCAGCCGCGGCGCTGTCAAAGAAGCGTCTGTGAAGGTGCTGTATAGAGAAAATGTTTGGCATGTTTAAAACAGGCAGTTTGACTGACACGCCTGGCGTGTCAGTCAAACTGCCTCGGCGTGTCACGAGTGACACACGTGTCATAGGTTAGCCATCACAGTTCTAGACTGTACAGAAGAACCCAGTAGACTTATGTGCACCCGGCACTTCCCGCAGGGCGCCAGCCTGATTTTTTCCAGTACATAACGGTACTGTCTGGTGTGCTTAGTTACATACGTTACATCCTGGTGAGTGAACTGGTAAATTTGTCTGCTGGGGGCACTGGCAAATCTACCGCCATTGCATGGGGTGTGATGGCTATGGGCCCTGCAGGTGAGACTGATGCTGGTCATTCTGCTGCTGAAGCCTTCCCTCTGTTCCCTTCAGTTGATTTCATGTATTTATTGTCCACATAAAGTGTACATATTATCTACACAAGCCAGATGTGTTTCCAATGTAGCCACATATATGGTCACATATATACAGCTGTTTCAATTAAGGGTAAAATGAATGTATCACAGGGAAACATTGTTTCATTTTCTACCATAACAAAAATATGTGGTTAAATATGACAGGATGTGCTGCCCATGCCAATTAAGATTACATTCACTCTGAATCAGACAATCGTTTCGGTCTTATTTGGCCTACAATGGCTGAATGGGCATGTAAATTGCACATTGTGTGGGTACATTTATGAGAAGTCTATCTGGGCCATCATGTTACTGAAGAACACAAAAAGTCTTTAAATTAACACATGGGAGTAAATGTATCAAGCTGAGAGTTTTCCATCGGGTTGGAAAAACAAATCAGATTCTAGCTATCTTTTATTTACTACATTCTACAAAATGACAGCTAGAATCTGATCTATAGGCAACATCTCCACTTTTCAAACCCGCAGGAAAACTCTCAACTTGATACATTTACCCTATGATGTTGTTTTAATCTCTTTTTTTTGTACTGAAGGTTATATAGAAATGCAGATATTATTTGTACAGGCACTGTAACCAATGATAAAAAAAAAAATCGTTATTTTAAAAACATAAATTTTTTCCTTTTAGCTTTCTTAGTAGTTCTATGGTTTGTGTGAACATATTCAAAATATCCATGACTGACTGCATAAAGACTTGATCCCTTTGTTGAAATGTGTTGACATAAAAGGGGAACTATGCTAAATATTTATTTTTTCATTATATATGTATATACTGTCTTCTTTATACATTTACACAATGCTGTTAGTTTTACACATTCCCAGAGATTGTCCCATATCACTGTTATCTTTAGTTAGTGAAATTGTTTTGAGAAAATGTGTGTGTATGTGGGTCACATTTCCCGTTATTTACAGTCTGTGATTAGAGCTGGGCTGACGATGGTCAATTTATCCTTCTGTGTGATGTGGTTGGGGCAGACCTGGGAACATATTATATTCTTCCAGCCAAATGTGCAACATTTCGAGGAAAAATGCACAAGTCAAATATTTGAAATATGTGCTTATCTCAAGTGGTAATATTGCATATTATAACTTTCAGCCTTGATCAAGACTGCCACTGAAACTTTTAATAAAAGTTGATAAGTTGTAACAGAATCGGACAAATCCCAAGAGACAGGCTAGATATCGCCTAAAAAATTACCGCTGGTGCCTAACCTTTTTCTAAAAAAAATAAATTTTTATTTTTATTTTCCATTAAAGTCAATGTATCTTTCCTTGTTGCTGAAAGAGTCATATCCTAATGCAGAACTTATTGTACACTGTCATAGATGGGGTAGGTTTGAGAACTGGAAAAATATCACCTAGTCTGATGAATGCCAGGTCACAATACAGTGTAAACCACATGAGTCCATGAATCCAGCTGTATACATGTATGTGTATATAGTATAATATGTATTATACATATATATTATACATACAAACGTTTATCCTTAATCACAATGTAACTTTTATAACGTTTACAAAAGAAAGTAACAATTAAATTCTGTTGTGAATGCTCTAATCGTAGAGGAGGACCGTTGGTAACTGCTACATAAATTGTCTAAGGCATTGCAACTTGTAGGTCTTTACAATATATTCTCATTAAAAATATATTTTCCATAATCCAGTAAACCATATATTTTATGGTGAATTTATTAAAGACGGCTTCTCTGTAATCATGGTTAAAGCTTTTTTTTTTTTTTTTTTTTTTTTTTTAGTCTCCTGACTATGCATTGTCTTGGATCCTGGGAAAGTCATGGAAGTACTATGTTGCATTTTAGATTAACATGATAAGCCTGAAATATATTATATTTAAGGAATTCCCTTGAGATATTTTTCCTCCAGGATAGATTCAGTATTACTGATAATTTTTTTTATATAGCATCCGCAAATGAGTTATTAGCATACTCAAGATATTACTGGAATAGAACTTCTTCTTTTTTTTTTTTTCAGAAGAGCAGGTCACTGTTTGAACTCTTTTATAAAGCGTGGGAGCAATAAAACTGATATAAATGCAGTAATAGAGCTGTATAAAGGAAATACCATTATCACAAGATACAGTTTCACTGCATATAACAAAACTTGTTATCGCAGCAATGAACTTATTGTAAAACATTCAAATACATAAACATATACAATTGTTTAATAAGAGTGCAAAATTATTATACCATGCTGTCTGACAATTAATATGGTTGATAATAATTGTCAGAAGTGTGTGTGTATAATTTATATTCTGTACATTTAAAATTTAAGACCATTTTAAAAAATGTACTAAAATGTGGATCCTGCCCAATGCCAATAATATGGTATTAGCTGTTTTTATAGTAAGTATAATTTTATGTTGCTGAAAAACTGCTTTTATGTTATAAGGTTTGCCTAAATTTTTCTTGATATTGTAGCTTGATGTTATATGAATATAAAATACTGTATTTGTGGTTAGATTGTGTTGGGTGGGTGTCTTATCCAGTAATCCTTCCATCTTCTACTGACAGCATATATTATATGTCTGTGCTTTTAAAAATAGTTCTGTGCCATTTTTGGCTGTCTAGTAAATCCTCAAAACCACATGGTATGGTCATGAATCTGTACAACAATTTCCATTTCCCACAGTAAGACCTGTGCTAGCCCCAACTGATCTGACATTTGGCTCCCCTCTTCCTGAACTCAGCCACTCAGTGCTTTATGGTTTCAACAGATGTTTTTACTTTTAATAACATTGGGGACTTTTTCTTTTTCTTTTTTTCAGATTTTTTTTTTTATATATTTTTGATGATCTCTTGTCCTAAATGTTATCAGGTTTAGGTCTCTTTAAATGTAGCATAAATATTGTCCTCCTCTCTTTATTATGAGAAGTCCTAATTCGGTAGTTTTCTGTTGAATATTGGAGCTAGATTTTCTATGGCATTAAAACCGTTGACAAATCAAATATAGTCTCACTTATGTATCTCTTTAGGCAGCTTGTGATTCCAGAGCCAGAGTACATGCTGGGACTTGTAGTTTCAAGTAGAACCAGTGGTTTCCTACACCTGCTGTAGCGATTATTCATGCAATTTTAGTAGTACAAAAATACATTTTATAACATAAAATACCAGATTTAAAGATGTCCATTAATTTTTTTTATTTTTTTCTCTAGCAGATAATAGGACCATTATATTAATAATTCATATTCATTGTTCTGCTGTCTTATGACTTCTACATAAAGGGGTTAATTTTATGTGTTAATCTTGCATTCTGTAAATGGGAAAACTAATGTAAGCTAATGGACCTGTTCACACATACTTTCTGACAGTCACTGGCAGTTATTACACTGCCTACAGCGTTCACAGCTGTTAACTCTCAATAAAATATAAGTTACCCACTGGAGGTAAAATCAGCGTTTTTTAACTCTCGTAAAACAGGTAAATGGATATGGCTACAGAGCATATTGATTTCAATTATGCCATACCCACTTCCAACTGCACCTATTTGGGCTCTGCCTACTCTATTCAATCACATTCTTCCACCACAGATGCAAGCACTGGACACACACCACATGGCAAACACAACATGGCATTTGTTTAATGCCAGCTGGTAACAATATTAACAGTGTTGTATGAGAGTGCTCAGCATATAGTAGTCTATGCTGCATGAAGGCTTTGAGAACACTTTTCTGATAGTGTATTAAGTGAGAAGTACAAGGTTTTGTCTTCCCTGTATACTTTTTATGTTATGTTTCAAACAAGATAGTCAGATTATATGTAGCACTAAAGGCTAAGTATTTGCAGAGCTCTAACATTGTTGCAACAATGTTGGAACAGTCTTGGCTGACTGCCATATTCTGTTGTAGCAACAGCTGAAATCTCCAGCAAATAATAGTTGCTTTGAAACAACTTTAATACATAGATATTTTTCTGAAGACAGCAGAAAAGTTAGTAGCAACCATTTGCAAGCCATGCTATGATTTTTAAAACAAATTATAGAGTTGGTTCTTAATAGTCTTCAAAGTCTGATCTAAGAACAAGACTTAACTCTCGCTAAATGCAGACATTTATTTGTGTTTTCTGAACGCTCTAGTGTTATAGATTCATAATATATTTCATAGTGACATTTCCATTCTCACTGTAAAATATCTCCGGATGTACCTGTTGGATGAAATCCGCAATGTTAAAATATTCTACTTAGCTTGTGTTTCTCACCTGGGGAGAGATTTTGTATTGGCTGCTCATTCATTCAAGCTCACTGAGTTTCTTACATAGTACATGTTTCCTGACCAATAAATCTTTCTGATAGTATCAGCAGCCAAGTTTAGTGAAAAATATAGTTGTAAACCAAGATAGTAAATGGGAATATAGGTGGAACTTCTTTTGCCATAGAACAATATATTATGCAATTGCCTAAGGCTGGGTACACTCTACAGAAAGTTTCTCCCGATGCAATATCGTTAACTATTTTACCAAGAACTGAAAGTCCCGATCAGCATGCCGATCCATGTATACACACTATACACCATTTTACACAACTTACTTTCAGATCTGTGCTCTTCATCTGTCATAATCATCTGCTGGAAGGATCGTGACTCTGTAAACTCTCTGGAGATCTGCCTACACTGCTGGTCCTGAGTGCATACACACTGCAGAATTGGCCCAACATCGTTTTATCGTTTATAGAGATTTTTAGCCTGTTTATAAAATCAAATAATACGATGTGCTTTGGAGCAATTAAACATACTCTTTGGAGATGCGATATCCGACCTAACAGTCATTTA
The DNA here is from genome assembly GCF_038048845.1 of Mixophyes fleayi. Taxonomy (NCBI): domain Eukaryota; kingdom Metazoa; phylum Chordata; class Amphibia; order Anura; family Limnodynastidae; genus Mixophyes; species Mixophyes fleayi. Next base: position 398,132,891 of record NC_134402.1, on the reverse strand, counting down.
TTGTTTGAATGGCACGATAACCAGGTGAAACACCTGTAGTGTCTACCCAGCCTAACACATAGAACAGTATAAAGAGCAACACAAACAATATTTGAATCTAGCATTCCTATTGCTTATCTTCAATTTTATAACAGATGGCAATGGCTGTCAGACTTGGAGAGTCTTTTTACTGATAATAAAGATTATTCCCTAATAGTAATACAGGGTGAGAAAATTAGTCAATGAAAGTTGATTAATTGGTCTTACTTCCCTGTAAAATGTACTGCAACATGAATAGATTGATTTGTTTTGGATGTTGCTTTTATGTCTCTTTTAAATTTATAGAAATAAGTATCAATTTCCATCAGCATATTAAGATTTCTTAGCTTGCTTTGTTTTGTAGAATTCCCCGGCATTGTTCCCTGGTGCATTTTCTAATATATGGAACGCCAAATGTTCTCTTTTGAGTTTGCACACTAGCCAACAAGTTTGACTCTAGTTTGTACATTAGCTAATAATGTGTAGAGTATGGAGTTTTAAACAAGCCCTCAGACAATAGTCTGAATTGTATACATGTAGGGGTACACGTAGCACTTGATAAAGACCAGTATTGCATCAAAATATCGCTATTCGTTTTGGTTAATTTTAACTGAATTGAACAATTGCCTGTGCTGCTGTTGTCTATAAATGTATATGCATGTCAGGGATTTCCTAAAACAGACATGGCTCTGACATCTCTGTCAAGGAGGTGTCACGGGCACTAGGAGTCTTTGCCCAGGATATCACCAGATGATGGACTTACCAGAGTAATATAGCTGGTACTATGGTTCTCTGGTAGCAGGGTGACAACGGAACAGGAGAAACAGCAGATGGTGAGAGAATGCTCAAGGAAAGTCTATGACTAGCAGCAACTGGTAATGAGTAGATGAATGTACACGAGGAACCAGATGGACAAGGAAACGTGAGGAGAGTCAGTGGTCTGCGTATAGCAAGTTGTACCACTGCTATAGTGAGGAGGAATGTCCAGGAGTAGCGAGGAGGTACTGAAAGTCAGCGGTCTGCGTATAGCAAGTTGTACCGCTGTCTATAGTGAAGGCATGGAATCCAGGTGAAAGTAGGTAACGGGGAAGTCAGTGGTCTGCGTATAGCAAGTTGTACCACTGCTTATGTGAGAGGATACTTGAAACTGGTGTCACAGGGAACAGGAGTCAGTGGTCTGCGTCAGCAAGTTGTACCACTGATATATATATATATGTGAGGAGGGGCACGAGGAGATGAATGTAAAGCAGAGTATACACGGGGCACACAGAACTTGATCCCACGATGATATCCACAATACAACGATAACTGACAAGCACTGCTTGAAGTATACAAAGTCACAATAGCTATCCAGGCAATAGGAAACAAAGTCAATGGTAACAATAGCTTCAGTGGATAGGAGGCTCCGGAGGAGAACACAACTCAGTCCAGATGGATATGCAATACAAAAGCAAAGTCAATGGAAAGTATGCATACCGCGGTTCAGGAGAGCAGGCTGTCAGAGAGACGTGCAGGGATACCTGAACGGCTGAAGGCCGGCAGGAGGAGAGACCACTGGAGGGTGGAAGCGGTAATGAGGTTGGTGCAGCGCACGGCAGGTAATCCAGAATCAACGAAGCAATACTCAGGAAGCAGTAGTAAGTGAACCTGGAAACGTGATGAACACGGGAGAGTTGAGGCTGTCTGGTATCCGGCAGTAGTAGTGGTGGAGGCAGCGGAGAGCTGACACGATAAACACAGGTGAGTTGAGAAGATCTGGAACACTGTAGTAGTAACGGAGGCAGCAGATAGGAATCAGCTGACACGATGAACACAGGAGTCTTGAAACGAACAGGAGTCCGGTAGTAATAGCAGATAGGAATCAGCTGAGTGCAGGCACGATGAACACAGGAGAGTTGAAGTAGTCTGGAAACCACAATAGCAGCAAACAGGAATCAGCAGGAGCTGAATACACGAGGAACACAGGAACACCTTCAGAGGCTCATGGGGAATGAGACTCCAAGATCAGGCAACCAGGTAATGATCACAGGTGGTTTAAATAGGGAGGGTTGCCTGATCATCCAATCAATTAAAAGCAACAGGTACAGAAGGTTTGATAAGGGCTGTACATGCGCAGACCCTCAGGATGGCGGACGGCCACGGTTTCTGAACACACGGGAAATGGCACTCACAGTCCGGTGAGTGACAGGAGGTGGTTATACTGCAGAATGTATACTTTAGGCTGAACCGTAAATAGATATTTTAGTGCTCTGGGCAAGAGAGAACACTCCAATCATCTCCCCCCGTTTTTCTCTTTCCTCCACCCACCTTCTCTCCAGCCCCCAATATCTACAGCCTTCTCTCCAGTGTGTTTTCTACAGCCCCCTCTACCCCCTTCTTTCTAGCTCCCTTTCCCCTTTTTCTCCAGTTCCCCCTCCATGATGTTTTCTACAGCATCCTTCCCCCATTTTCTCTATCCTCCTCTAGTCCCTTCTCCCCTGTTTTCTCCAGGCCCTTTCTCCTCTGTTTTCTCCAGCTCCATCTCCACCAAGTTTTCTACAGTCCCCCATTCCCCGTTTTCTCCAGCTCCCTCTCCATCATGTGGTCTCCAGTCATCTCTTCTTTAGTTATTTCATTCTTTTTTTCTACATTTTTAAATGGCTTCTCTCCACTGACAGCGTCATGATGTCACAATGCTGCAGGGAGCTGGAAGCTGGACGCCCTTTCATCTTCGATCCCGTCACTTGTGGCTAATGCATAATGCAGTCTCTTTTCTCTAGTGGGTAGTATTCAACACAGGCCCAATGATTTGGGTACCCATTTCATACCTATTCTAGGAAAAGTGACCTCTTCCGATTGATCAGGGTTGCTGTGGATGGATCCCCCCGGTCTCATCACACTGGCCAGAGCTGCTGGGTAGCGGGCAGAGCAGTTGTACTGGAAAAGCTGGGTCCAAACCTCAGTAACAGCCCGGAACGGGTAATATTTTGGGTCTAATCTGTATGTCACAGGAATAGAGAAGTTTCCAAACAGCTCTTTGAAGCAAGTGTTGTTTATTTGCTCACACTGGTTGAAGGTACCTGGAGCAGGACAGATGAAGCCAAAAAGAACAATTTTCAATACAAGACAGGGATTTTTATACCGATTTTAACACACCCTCACAGGCTATTTCTAGAATCAGGATACAATATGTTTACTCAAACATGGATTTACATGCAATGCAAAGCTAACAATATTTACACTTCTCTGTGCTAAAACTTGATGCTTGCATTATCTAGGATTCAGTAACACCAGACAGCCAGGCAGCGGCCCCCTGCTAGGTATACAGGCTAAATAGGTTTTTGTCACTTCACATAAAGACTTACTTAACATTTCCTGCTATCAGCAAACAGATTTTCTCTAGCAAAGATACCAACCCAAACAATGACACCAGCATACAAAACACATCCCAATGTAACATAAGTGTATTTCAAATTATACATTGGTGCCTGCACCTCTGATTGAAATACATTTCTACAATAAATTATTTCTACATGATCCAGCCACAAAAGTTATTTATAAGTGATTCAGTCACAGGCAACATAGGGAGAGTGTGAGGGGAAAGAACAATCATAAGCTGCAATCTCTTAATAGAAGAATGGAGGTGTCCCAGGAATTACTGCTGCCAGGCCCGGCGCTCCCATTAGGCAAGGTTAGGCACTTGCCTAGGGCGCCGAGCTCTGGAGGGCGCCACAGAATTCTGAATTACTTTAAAACTGTGCGGCGACCGCTGACCATACCTGTCACGGCCGCCGCACAGCATTCAGATGGAGGGGGGGAAGAGGCTATTTTGTCACCACCGCCGCCTCTCTGCTCCGTCTCCTCCCCTCCACTTACTAGTGTCAGTGAGTGGAGGAGACGGAGCAGAGAGGCGGCGGTGGTGAGACAAGGTAAGGAGAGAAGGGAGGAGGGAGGAGGCCGTGCTTTTTTAAAAATGCCTAGGGCGCCGTGGACCCTAGCACCGGCCCTGACGGCTGCATGTAGCAGCCTTGGGGCTTTGACTAGGTAAGCGGGGGAGATAGTAAGATCTGCTCCTTACATGGTAGTGCAGCTTTAGGTTTAAATAAAATGAAATGAATGAAGAGGATATTCCTAAAGTGATAGTAGGCAGGATTTCAAAGTGAAATGTTTACTGTTTTTACTCTACGCATTTCCAACTTGATCATAGACCCGCATATCATTTCGCTGAGGTTTACTGGGGTAGTGGAAAAAAAGCATGATCATAGACAAACCAGTAGGCACATTTGTGCAATATGAAATGCCATTCTCTCCTGTATAACCTGTTATACATAAATTACTTTTAGTGCTGTAGATTAGCACAAAAATGCTAATTTGACGCACAAGCCAAACAACTAACAAACAACAACTAACTACCTGTTAGCTTTAAATTGATTGAATTATTATGTCCATATTTAGCAGATGAATTGCTGATTATTTGTGACAATGATGCGTTTGACCCAAGTATTGTATGTAACATAGCCTCATTGTATGTTTACATAAAAGTCTAACAGTAAGAGAAAGTCGCCACCGTTTCCCATGTAAAAGCCTCTGTGCTGCCTCTTAGAGTAATCATGAATAGAAGCAGTATTTCACAAAGCAGCGCAGCAGGACTAACATGGAGAAAGAGGCATGTGATGATTTAAACCAAGAGCTCTATACAGCTGAAATCCCAGGACATTCTGGGGCTGCTTGTTTCACCCTGCAGAATGGCTGGGAAACAAAACAACTGTCTCTCCCAGCTACTGTGCAAGACCAGGCTGTTTAAAATTGATTTGTGGTTTTAGATTGAACTGTAGGAAAAATCTGTTGTGACTGACTTTATACAAATAATAAGTTCATTGTATAGATTAAAAGTTTATGAAATTGTCAAATAATATAGAATCTCACACTGACAAGCCAGTGGGGTTATTTTTTTTTTTAAAAAAAGTTTCTTGGTGTTATTTAAATTCACTGAATAAATGCAAACTATGCGTTTGCCGGTACTGTAGATTGTAAGGGGGGAATTAAGTCACTTGCAATGTGCAATCATTTGTCCATCTGTGCTCCAGGTACTATGGTAGCTGAACATCGCTGATTTCTCTGGGTAGCTGTAAATCAGTGATTTACAGGCAAGATACATTGCAGTGTTCTGGAGGCATTCTGCGGCACATCATGGGGAATTGAATTCCCCCCCAAGGATATTCTACTAACCGTAGCATATGCTGATGTACTGACCATTTAATTATGCACCAATACATCCATTTGTCCACCTACAACATGTATTGATGCTTTGCCCACTTTCCAGTTTAAAAAGTACCCCCATGCCAACACTCGGCATTATCATTTTCTGATTGTGTGCCCAGATAGAAATGTGCAGGATGGAAAATGTGAAAACATCACTTCAAAGTCTGGCTTAATATCACTTTAGGACAACGCCCTTAATGTATTATTATTATTATTATTATTGTTTTTTTGTTGGGTGCTCCATAGGGTCGGACAGTGGGGAAAGCAGAGTTTGTGTAAAATAGGGACATACAGGGTAGACAAAATAAATTCAGATGTGTTTTTCCTTCTTACTTCTAAGATACTGTTCATACAAGCCTCCTTGAAGCTTTAGAGAAGTCATGAGAGTAAGAGGGCATCAGGATGACCTTTATTGCATGTCACATTTGCATATTTTTAATGTTTTAGTAATGCATAGGTATTTGTGAGCCCAAATGCACTTTCGTGTATAAATTGCTCCTGGTACAAAAGACGTCCCACTCAGTATAGGACAAGACCTGATATCTGCTACCTCTGAGCTTGTAGAAAAATCTCATCTCATTATTTTGCTCGAGGAAAGAGGCTCTGAGACTACACTGTATAAAAGGAACACCTACTTAGTGCAATCTCTACCCCTTGAAGATGATTTAAAGACCTTATCCTCCAACACAAAATCTTGTCTTTGCATACGGGCTCAGAGAAGGGCACATTCCTGCGTCTAGTCCTTTAACAAGAAGCTTCATGATCCACCCAGCTCCTACAATCACACAGGACATCATTTTATATCTTGGTAGGCGCCTCCATCTTGATGCACTAAGCTATGTGAGACCCGTATATGCAAACCTGCATGGCTCATAAAACGGCATTTGTACCATGGGACCAAATCTTTGCACATTTGTAAACAACCCTTTTTGTTGCTATACAAACAGGTAAGTCTCAAACCACAGCAGAGGTAAGTAGAGGTTAGTGATCCTATCTCTGGTTTGTTGGTGAGAATAGTTAGTAGTATAATTTCTATTCTATCACCACATAATCGATCTCCTGGGAATCAAGATTTGTATTCTACCGGAATTCTCCTCTCTCTTTGAATTTTGCAGTTTTGTAACTCAGTAAGTACCCCTGGTAGACTTCACATACAGCAGCCTAGACAATACAGCGAAAAGTCAAAACTCCTTTTTTACGCAGAATTTAAAGAAAACAGCCAAAGTTACTAACTTATTATTATGTTTATTGACCATGTATGAAAATAGCTTATATCTGCCATTCAGAGGATAAAATATCTCAGTAATTGGATATAAGTAATAATGCTTAAGTCCAAACGGCTATTGTAATATTTTAACTGATAACTAGATTTTGTTTTTGATAGATAGCAGCAAGCTACTGATCATAAACAACCATAGCTACAGCACTTCCTTGTTCTACTGCAAATTTAACATTAGACTGTCAAGGGACAGGCCCACATGTAAAGTGACTGTTGCAAGACTGTCTTGTAAATACTACAAGTTTTGTATCATTTTGAACATAGGAGAGATTCCACTAATTCCTGATGCCTTTGACATATGTGAATGACAAGCTTACTAAAAGTAGACTGCTCATTATGTAGTACTAATTTGCATTCTAATGTAATAAAAATATAAGTTCAAAAAGGGTTAATCAATAAAGGTCATCACCGTGTCCCAAAATGTCATGTTTAATTAGATTACCAACCTTATGACTGGAGATTGAGGTGGGTTTCATGTACATGTGTAGATGTATATTTTTTTTCTTTATAGATCCAGTCTCTGGCAATATCTTCCAGCTAGTATCAAATTACTTACTGGCCCCCTAAGATTGTTTGGCTTGAATAAAAGTTAGAGAACGCTTTCCATTAAAGTATTCTGTGTTACATCATAAACCAGAATCAATATGTATCAAATAAATCCATCAACATGACACGTTCTACTCAACAAAGGAATCGAAAATCGGAGTTTACCACCAGATCAAAGGAAAGCCGAGATAACCAAAGAATCGGTCCAGATTTAGGAAACCTACATGCTGACTATAGGCCTTGGGTCAAGTTATTGTTTAAAGTGATTAGTATCATGTGTCAACAGATGGAGAAACTGCAGATCTGTGAAGAATATCTGGAATGTGTCTGTTATGCTGACATGAAGTGGAATCGGGGAAAAGATCTATGTCGTAAAGGTAGAGCAGAAAGGGAGGAAATAGGATTGAGCTGTGTGAAGTTCAAAGCTATGGAAAAGGAAGCCGAGGTGGAAATAGGGCGAGTGTAATGTTATAACACATGAGGCACATATGTTCTTACTCCATAAACCAAAAGGTACTCATTTCAGACACTTACCAGTTCTTTTCACCCATCACTTAGTGGTCTCATGTTATTCCTGTATTGATCCACATTGGATAACTCTATAATGCGATTGTACTGAAGGTTTATGTGTAATTAGCCAGATTGACCTATGAACAGCTGTAGGACAAAGTTAGTGAGGGGTTCTGGCAAATAATAAAAAACAGTATTACTAGAAGATTTTTCACTATGTGTCAAGAGATCATTGCTTCGATGTCCTGCCAGGCTTTGTGTATCTAATATAACATTGCTATAGCAATTTATTTTCCACATTTTAGTGATCGAAAACCAACACCAATCATTACAAACTGTTTTTGGATGTTCGACAAGGTTACACTTTATGATTGGGATACAGAATGGCAGTTGAGAATACAGTTTCAGATCCTTCTGACTCAATAAACGGCAGCCTAATTCACAACAAGTAGAAAACACGATCTAGCTGTGTTGTTCCTCTGTATCTTCCTCCTGCTTCCATCATGGTTACATGTAAAGAACGAAGAGATAGAGTATGACAGTGCTCACGTATACACAGATTGTAATCTTATTACCACAACTGCCTGTTCCATCTTCTCTGCAGTCTACAACGTCCTGGAATGCTCGTGGGTAGCATGACCCATTTGGATTCTACTGTGCTTAAATCGGTGATTCAGCTGCAATACTTTCATTAAATAATTGATTGAATTGCAAATTCTTGGCAAGATTATATATATTACTGACCCAAACCTTAGGGGATTTGTGCATCTCTTGTATCCACACTTATGCTCTACAGATTGTTATGCACCATGATAATTACACACATTTTTTTTAGAGCTCTTTGAATTTTATTCCCAATTCTGTAATTGGATGTAATGTGTGATTCTTTTTAATTATAAAAAAAGTGAAAATAAGATACATTTTGAAAAGATATTCAGACATTTAATACAATAGTCGCAATAAATCTTTAGAACACTAGACAAACCTAAATGAAACAACTGTAAATTATATATAAAGAACTGAGAAATGAGTTTGCTTCTCTAAAAGTGGGACTGCAGGGTAATTGTGTCTAGAAATAATATGGCAGCACTAGAATCATGGGCTCTAGAATAGGAGCTAGCAGAATAGGTAATTCCGAAGCAGGTCACACTTAATTTCCAGTGAGCGCTCAGTACAGTGATGTATTTATGTTTACAGTACTGTCATTTTGACCTCTTGTACCTATATTGTTTCCACCACAGTGCTGCACAAGTAGAGCAGAAGCACGAAGAGATGCAGCTAAAGTTGCTTTAATCAACTCCCTCTTCAACGAACTACCCACTCGGAGGATCACACAGGATTTCATCACGAAGAGTGTCCAAGAAGCTGTCGCCTCCACAAGTGTGAGTCTGATGTCAGCTGGACATTTGTTCATAAAATAATATATGATTGCATTAACGCAAATGTATAGTCATGACCAGGGTTGTGTGTGTGTATATATATATATATATATATATATATATATATATATATAAAATCACAATGTATGTATATGTAATGTCATATAGTTGACACAAGATTTCTAGTGCCTTCCATAGAGATCTAGCTTCTGGACAAGTCTTTACACACACCTTCAGCTTGTTGTGAATGCTGCCTGCTGTTTGTATCCACTGCAGTCCTGATTCTACTTGGTTTGGTGGCGTTGAACTGTGTAAAAGGAACCGTATGATTTTTCTGATCATCAGTGCAATTGATGGTATTGAATTTTTGTACCTTGAGTCTGGAAGGACTCCCCTAATTCGGCTGCCTCCCAGACATTTCGGTAGAATAGGCACGTATGATGTACACAGTACCTATGGTCATAAAGATGTTAAATACCTCTGACCAGGAGATGTTTTAGTAACCATTGTGGCAGGAATGCATGATCACAGAAACACACCATGGAGCTAATCTGGTAGGCTGGACAGAACGTTGTTGTCTGACATAATCTTAGTAGCCCATGTATATGCTTAATGGGGCCTGGTAACATGGCAAGCACAAAACAACATAAATCATTCAATATACCTCCCGTAACACATACCATATGCAAATAATAATCTATCATGACTATAATGATTTGTGTAACCTACTACTATTTATTTATGACAGTGATTTGTGAAATTCAAGCCACGGACCCATTTTCTCATATTTTCCTTAAAGAAAACATTCTTTGGTTTGGGGCTTATTGGAAGATTCTCCAGTACGTTTATCGTACAGTTAGATGCACGACATTGTGGAAGTCAGTCTTTTACTGTAATTTTCAATGTTAACGTCACTCTAGTGTTATCTAACATAACATTATAATAGATAACAGAAATCCGTTAATAATATGTTTGAGCACATCAGTATGTAGCCCAACAATAATTACATATATTTGTTATTTCCCACAATAGCTAGTAATTTATTAAATTTAATTTAAATGTAGTAAATGAGTGCTTCTTAGGATTAATGCTGAACAATGAATCGTCCCTTTTCAAATCGGACCTTTTTTATTATACTTATTTCTTTGTAAACGTGGCTCCAAAATGGTGTGGTCACAACACCCATCTAAATGGGTGTATTAGTCTAATGAAACAGACTTTACAAGGGAATGAAGTTTAAATAACACAGAAGCAGTGGGAAATAGAACATGGACCAGCGAGGCAGTCAGTATCATCTCATCTGTTGATGAACATTCACTTAGTGCCAGTTGGCTGTAGAAAACACAGAGACACGGTAGGTTGGTGGGTGGCATGAATTCTCACAGGTTAAAATAGTTGGTGACACCTAGCGTATCATGGAAAATAATTCTTTCCAACTGGTCAAATTGGTGCAGTTAACTAATTAAAGAATGTTGATTACTGGTCAATGGGTGGTAGTTACCAGTCAAATGGTTTTGATTACCATCGAATATGTTCGGATTACCAGTCACGTGTGTTGGTTACTGGTCAAAGGTTACTGATTACTCGTCTTGTATATTGATCAAATATATTTTAGTATAGTAGGGTGTATAAGAAGGTGCACAGAGTAAGGACAAAGAATAAGTGTCCATGGTATCTTTAAATTTGCCTTGTGGTCACTAGATCTTGAATGTGCAGCATTTGAGGCAACAGGAATATTTTTCTTTAAAAGCCTCTGCTCTAGGGGGTGGGATTCTTAATAGATCGGGAAAGGAGATAGATCAACTTTACTGGCCCATTTTAATAGCAAATTAGCTAAAATATACTTACATTCTGTAAATAGTTACATCATGAAGAATATTTGGCAAATCTTTAACCATATTAGTCTGTTTGTATTTCAGCTTCATGTAAGATCTATATGAGTCATAGTATAAAGCTGTGAAAAGTCAAACGTAGTTAATGCATTGACAGCTTTGCGTGTGGTGAAAGTTTATATGTTATAACAGGAACATGATTCCAATTTTACTTTTGAGTTTAGTGATCTTATATTTGAAAAAACATGCGCTACATATGTTACTACCATCAAGCATAAACAGAGTGGAGGATTAAACCTCACCCTAGGAATTTGGGTTAGACACTCCTTGCTTGCTGTATTGGCAAACCATGCATATAAATCCACAGGACAGAAATGCAAATAGTCATTGTAATGTAGTCCGAGTACAGTGCTGCGTGTTCGTGGAATTGTGAACTGATACAGCCCTTAACATAGGTGCAGCTATGTCTTTCACAGACATATTTTATGCATCAGCCTAGGTGCTCGTGCAAATACACGTTGATGAGTAAGACGATTGGCTGACTGTGACTCAACCTCTGAATCTGATAGGTGCTTTCTTCATTGTAATTCATATATTATAGATGTTTGAGTGCATATTTCACAAAAAAATTCTGCTTTCATGAAAGGTTATATCTGCTGTATTATATGAAGCCTAGTAGTGAATGTGAGTTTCGCTATGAAAACAAATGTTTATAAATGCTAATATTTTATTTCAATTACAAGCTGGTTCTGAGTATGTGTAATGTGGGTGTATGCCTGCATTATAACTACAGAGGTTCACTGACCCCCGTGTTTTGGTTTTGGATCTGTATCAACTTCGTGTTTTGGCAAAAACGCGCTCACGTGTTTTAGTTTTGGTTTTGGATCTGTATTTATTTTACTAAAAAATTACTAAAAAAAACTAAAATCGCATAATGTGGCTCTTGTTTTGTTCCTACATTATTATTAACCTCAATAACATTAATTTCCAGTCATTTCCTTGTCAAGTGACAAGAACACTGCTACCCCTGTTCTGTGTGAGCAATGGCACTGAGCAATGTCACTGGAGAATGGAGAGTGACAAGAACACTGCTACCCCTGTTTCTGTGTAAGCAATGGCACTGAGCAATGACACTGGAGAGTGACAAGAACACTGCTACCCCTGTTCTGTGTGAGCAATGACACTGAGCAATGTCACTGGAGAATGGAGAGTGACAAGAACACTGCTACCCCTGTTTCTGTGTGAGCAATGGCACTGAGCAATGTCACTGGAGAATGGAGAGTGACAAGAACACTGCTACCCCTGTTTCTGTGTTAGCAATGTGGCTGGATCTCATGGGGAGGACGGTACTTATAAAATCCAAAACTCTCGAGATCCGACGAAGCAACAATGACGTTTTGCGTCATTTTCAGTTCTGAGGGTGCACGAAAGTCGGCTCGGTACTCAGATCTGCTAAGTTCGGGTGGCTTCGGTTTTCGGAAAACCGAGCCCGAGCATCTCTACTTAAAACCGGTGTACATGCTGCAGATGCAGAGCTGGATACATTTTCAGATGTGTGCGATTCCTCATATGGACTGAAATATGCTTTTTGTTGTTTATGGGCCGTAAATTACGCACAAGTTGTCTTCAACGCTGAATCAGACCCAAAAGCTTATATTGTGTTATTCCTAGAAATAATTTCTTTAAGTTTCTGGCTAGCTAACAAAAATAGTCGTTTACAATGAAATTTCAGATACTGGAAAGTTGCATCTAAGAAGGATGTTATTGCTGAGTACAGGTGTCACAAGAAAGAAAAGAAGAAATTCACCTAATTATCCACCCAGCACATTTATGTGTGGAGGCCAACAGTCTGTAACTGTCCCCAGGATCGTGCAACTGACTGGAAAAACACATGGTATAAACATTGAAACTCACTTAAAATTCTGGCCTACTACCTCTTTAGGACTTCATAAATGAAAACCTTGTTGTTTTCTCCTAGAATACTGCTTGGTTTAGGCTCATGTATGTGTTGCGTTCATCGCAAGAGTGAGGATAAATTGGGACTGTCTTTATAATTATTTATATATAGGGTGCCACAAATTCCATAGCAACAGACAATCGTGTATATATATATATATATAAATAAGACATAACTAGGTGGAGAGAGGCTATTAAACCGAATGTAGTTAAATTCATGGGTTTGTGTCCAGCATGTGCTTAACACTGCAGGGTTAAATCTGGGAGTGAATAACCAATAGAATTAAGGGGAGGGTCTAATGGTTTCATATTATCAGTGGAAGCTGGGGACGACTTCCTTTTCCAAGGATCCGGATACCTCCCTCCCACCCGGCAATAACAGTTTATAAAAATAACATCTTTTATTCCAATACAGATGAGTCACAGTCGGAAGTTGGAGAGCATTGCAGTAGGCTCACGGTTAGCAGACTATATTTACGCGGTTAGGGGTAATGGTCACTGTCCTTTTCGAAGTACTTGACTCTGGGTTACTCTAGTAAGGAGGCCCCTGGGATGCCTGGTAAGGACATAACACCGTTTGAGTCCAGAGGGGATAGTCTCTCCGCCACCTCCTTTAATCCAATCAAAATTAATCTGCCCTTTCTTCCAAATCTTACATCGTTGTCCGTGTCTTTATTATGGTGACTGGTATAAAATATACAGAGTTTAAGTGTAAGGTTTTGGTACGCGCAGAGGAAATCAACACTATGCATTTTAATACATTGAGCAAGATCACAAATACATGGAAATAGTTACATCTATGGAGCATAAATGACTGAGTAAAAAAACTGTATGGACTCACACGGAGTGTAGCAAAAGGCATGACAAGAACATATGAAGGAGATGGACAGTAGGCAGACATGGGACTATAGGGAGAGAGGACCCTGCCCACAAGAGCTTACATTCTTTATTACATAAAGGAACAAACAGAAAGAAAAATATCCTAAGACACTGCTGTGAGCCAGTAATAAAACTGCTATTCTACTTGCACATAAAGGGCTTCATTCATCAGGAAACTCAAAACTAACGTAATGTGCGTTTTTAAATAAAAAAAATGGACATACATCGTGCATACGCATGTCCGTATTCAACAAGGAGCGTATGTAAAGATACGTCTGTTGTTGAATATGGTCCAACAGACACTACACTGCAGGATACGTCCAATACATGCAGTGCAATGTGGAATATAAAGTGACAAAAGTACGCACAGAAGTAACAAAAATATTCAATTAATGTCACCTGTTAGTAATATAGTCTTATTTTTCAAAAAATACATTAATTATGATGTTATTAATGTCTATAATACATGAAAAATGCATTTTTTTTACAGGTGCTTTTGATCGCAAACACATGTTTTAGCATTCAAAGGTACTACAGCCATGGCCAAAAGTTTTGAGAATGACACAAATATTATTTTTCACAAAGTCTGCTGCCTCATTTTGTATGATGCAAATTTGCACATACTCCAGAATGTCATGAAGAGTGATCAGATGAATTGCAATTAGTCCCTCTTTGCCATGACAATGAACTTTATCCCAAAAACAACATTTCCACTGCATTTCAGCCCTGCCACAAAGGACCAGCTGACATCAGGTCAGTGATCCTCTCGCTAACACAGGTAAGAGTGTTGAGGTGGACAAGGCTGGAGATCACTCTGTCATGCTGATTGAGTTAGAATAACAGACTGGAAGCTTTAAAAGGAGGCTGGTGCTTAAAATCATTGTTCTGCCTCTGTTCACCATGGTTATCTGCAAGGAAACATGTGTAGTAATCATTGCTTTGCACAAAAAGGTCTTCACAGGCAAGGATATTGCTGCTAGTAAGATTGCACCCTAATCAACCATTTCTCAGATCATCACAAACCTAAAGGAGAGAGGTTCAGTAGTTGTGAAGAAGGCTTCAGGGCACCCAATAACCTCAGGCAAGCGTCAGGACCGTCTCCTAAAGTTGATTCAACTGCGAGATCGGGCACCACCAGTGCAGAGTTTGCTCAGGAATGGCAGCAAGCAAGAGTGAGTGCACCTGCATACACAGTGAGGCGAACATTTTTGGAGGATGGCCTGGTGTCAAGAAGGCCAGCAAAGAAGCCACTTCTCTCCAGGAAAAACATCAGACTGATATTCTGCAAAAGGTACAGGGATTGGACTGCTAAGGACTGGGGTAAAGTCATTTTCTTTGATTGGGGCATCTGGAAAAACGCTTGTCCAGAGAAGGAAAGGTGAGTGTTATCATCAATCCTGTGTCATGCCAACAGTAAAGCATCCTAAGATCATTCATGTGTGGCGCTGCTTCTCAGCCAAGGGAGTGGGCTCACTCACAATTTTGCCTAAGAACACAGCCATGAATACAGAATGGTACCAAAACATCCTCCAAGAGCAACTTTTCCTAACCATCCAAAAACAGTTTGGTGACGAACAGTGCCTTTTCCAGCATTGTGGAGCACCTTGCCATAAGGCAAAAATGATAACTAAGTGGCTCAGGGATCAAAACATAAACATTTTGGGTCTATGGCCAGGAAACTCCCTAGATCTTAATCCGATTTGAGAACTTGTGGTCAGTCCTCAAGAGGCGGTGGACAAACAAAAATTCACAAATTCTGACAAACTCCAAGCATTGATTAGGCAAAAATGGGCGGCCATCAGTCAGTATGTGGCCCAGAAGTTGATTAACAGCATGCCAGGGCGAATTGCAAAAGTCTTCAAAAAGAAGGGTCAAAACTGCAAATAATGACTTTTTGCATACACTTAATGTAATTGTCAATAAAAGCCTTTGACACTTATGAAATGCTTGTAATTTTACTTCAGTATACCATAGCAACATCTGTCAAAAAGGTCTAAAACACTGAAGCAGCAAATTTTGTGAAAACCAGTACTTGTGTCATTCTCAAAACTTTTGGTCATGACTGTATATATTTTAATACCTTTGTAAGGATAGAACACTCCACTTTCTTGTGTTTTCAGAAGCAATTTGTGTCTGTGAGTGTGATTGTGTTTAAAAATATTTGAAGGGAGCGCAGATACCCAGCCTGTTATCTAGATGTTATAGCATGCATACACAGTCATCATCACTAGTAATCGGCACTTACATCAGACCTGTAGCTGGTGCAAGTCATACAACAGCAAACATGTATCTTTGAGATGCTCAAAGCTAGAATCGGATGCTGCTGCGAGCACTTGAGCTTGGCACACCCTTACTGTACATTGACCACGTGCATACACCCCTCCCTGTTTCGCTCATGAAATCACAGTTTAACACAAAATACGCAATATTTCGGCATTTCCGTTCCTTGATGAATCTGGCCAAAAATACCGAAGTCTCAGTTACCCACATTTGCAAATGCATAATGAGCAGCCCGTCCCTGCATGGTGCTTCTGCTATTAGGGTGGTCCTAACTCTGAATAGTGAGAGTCCCTATGTTGGGTCATAAATTTGTGTTTTTAAATTGAGAACTAACTTACCAAGATGTACCCCAAATTTTTTATTGTATTTATCACATTTATTTATTTGAATGTTATTATTACATTTCTCAAAATTCTCTTAGAAATGCACTTTCCCATAAAAGTGCAACTGCAAGGTGCAAAAATATTTCATTAAAAGTATATGATGACTGGTTACTGATTACTCCTGAATGCTCGCTTAATTGCAGCCCTTCTACAAGGATTAATGTGCAAACTTTTCTAAATGCACCTTCTCCACCCCTTGATCCAATTTAAATAGCCAACAAAATGAAATTTTGTTTTTGGAAGGAGGTAGTCAAACCTCTTCCTCACTCACGCAAGAAAAGTCCCATTCCACCCAGATCCTCCTATCCATTTAAGATACCAAATTCTGCACCCCTGCTGACTCCTGTTCCCAAATCAGTTGTGCTCCCCATGGAAACAGATGCATTTGTGCAAAAATTGGCACATGACATGCTTTGATGTCACAAAATCCATGATTAAACTAATAGATTTTGGAAAGCAAAAAAAGAACAGCTCAGTGAATGTACATACATATGTGTATATGTGTACACATATATGCATACCTCCCAACCGTCCCGATAAAGGCGAGACAGTCTTGATTTGAGGGCTTTGTCCCACCATTCTGATTGGGACTGCTTTGTCCTGATCTGTGGGAAAGTTGGGAGGTATTCTGTTCACTGCTGCTCTGCATGGTGAATGGGTGTCGTGTGCACTGGTGAACATGGAAAGTAAGGGGATTGGAGAGGAGGAGAGAAGAGAATAGGGCAGCTTAGAGCCCCATCGTTCCGTGGTCACCCCCTCATCATGCCATGGTCACATCCCCAACGTGTAAATGCCACACCCTTTGTGCTGTAGCCATGCCATCGGTTCCAATGCTGCCTAATACTATTAGGAGATATGTATATGTGCCATTTACACAGAACTTTTTTCCTGTTACATCCTATGCTACATTTTAGAATTAGCACTTCTTTTGAACTATATAAGATGAGTTTTTTGCCCACACCTCATAGAAACATGCATTAGTTCTTTAAAGTAATTATAATAAGTATAATCAACTGACCATATTATATATAGTTAAAAAGCAAAGATTTGTCTGTTTAAAAGGAAAAATTAATTTACATTGATGTTGCCTACGTCTTTCTCAAAGTGTTTGCAGAAACAAAATCAAATTAAATATCTCTCACAGTTTGTTCACTACACCCTAGTTTCTCCAACAAAATAATGGTGTAGTTACGAATACAGAAATTATGAAAAAGTCCAGGTATATGCTAGTGTCATAACTACCAGTTTTGTGGTTTAGTAAACATAAGGAGAAGATTTAAAAGTGCTGTAACAACTTTAAAATAAAGTTAGTAATGAACTCTGGGGGATGTTCTATAAAAATTTAAACAATGGAGAAAGCTTTAGTTAAAAAGTTATTTAGTTGAACTCATAGTATATAAAAAGTTAAGCTTGAAATATTTGCTAATTAGGTAAAATTGGCATGTGTTAGATTAACACCAATGAATACAATTGGCATAAAGTTTAAAAAAATATAAACTATGCCAAAAATAACACACCATAATTAAATAATAAAGGTTCACAGTTGAAAATGTTAAGAACATATCTTTTAATGACGGGGAAAGAAGAAAGAGTGGGACGTAATTTCCGTCTAAAACACAGGTGGAAATTGTGTCAGAAAAAAAGTCAAACTACATAGTATGCTGATTTGGATGCATCTGAGCTAATCGTCATCATTATCAGGCGTACCTGTGTCTGTACCCAGGTCTACATGAGTCACATTTATTTGAATACACTATTATTCTATTTTCCCTTACACGTTTCTTGCCTGCCTCATCAACCTCTATAAGCGCAAGGAGTCACAAGATGCGGCTGACGCTGCATATAATCTCTAGCATAAATCTTTTTTGTGGGCATGCAGTAGTGAAATTTTATTTTACGCTACACAAATGAACTTGTGTCCAGCTGTACATGAGGCCCTGAATGTTTATTTCTATTTAAATATATCTTATGTTCAATAATTTTGAAAGCAACTTTTTTTCAATAAAAAACTAATTTGAAACATTTTATTTGTATCTAACTCATCTTCATATTGTTTTGATCAGAGGATAGGATTTTTATTATCCTTTCATTATGCCTTGTGCTGGCCTCTCTGCTATACTTACCGGAGTCTGGTGCGTTCTTATCTTTGTGCTGCATGGCATAGAGGTCGTCTCCACTCTCCAGCGCCACCTACAAGCCACGAAGATGGCGGCTGCTATCTTGGATTTCCGGGCATGCGCAGTAGCACGCATGCCCAAACTTTTTCAATCCTCTTCTCCCCTCTTATTTCCTCTTTACATAATACCAAGGTGACTGTAGTCAATTCTTTGAGCTGAAATTTTCCAACATCTGGGTGGTTGTCATTTTTTTTCAAATAAGAAAAATTGAAGACGTAGATTTCTAGTAGATAAGCAAACTCTATCTAAAAGTGCCAAGTATGAAACTTGCACCATGGTACATCGGTCCATTTAGGATTCTTCAAGTCATCAATCCAGTAGCTCTTAGACTGAAATTACCATCCTCTCTTCATATTCCCCATACCTTGCATGTTTTGTTACTCAAACCTCTTAATATCAACTTTTTTCTTCATCATCCATTCCGCCATATACCATCAGGGCTAACCATGGTGATGAGTTTGAGGTTTCACAAATCTTTAAGATCAGGATTTCTCAAGGAAAGATTCAGTTTCTGTAGATTGGAAGGGGTTTGGTAGAGAAGAACATGTTTAGATTGATGCTGCAGATGTTTCCCAATAGGCCTTTTATGGGGTGTTCTAAGCCCACCCTTAAGGAGGTAATGTTAGGTTCTGGACTCTCCACTAAACTCTGGAGCGCTCTCTCTTCCCTACTGCATGGTACCAAGGGTACCATGGTACCAATTTCTCCGTGCCCCTGTGCCGCCGACAACCCATGAAAATGGTGGGCTTATATGCTTCTATTTTCTATTTGAAGCTTCTTCTTCCTTCTCATTGGATGGCAGCCTATACACCCCCATGAGCCTTCTACTATAGAGGGCTGCTCTATACTCCTAGACGGTGCCAGTATATGAAGTCTATTGACCTTGATAGGTAGCTTCAGGCTCCTCCAGTGTGTTCCTGTTCATTCCAGCCATTCCAGTGTGTTCCTGGTCATTACATTCTCTAGTGTGTTCCAGGCCTTTTTCGTCATGTTCAGATCCCAGGATTCACACCTGGTTTAATCACCTGCCAGTCACGTGCCACACCTGCTTGGAGGGTCGCAGCCTGCGGAGAGACAGCAGCTAAGCCCATTCCTCCTTGTGGGGGTTCCTCGTGAAAACCCACCCTCTGTTAGACTCCACACCTCTGTTGGCGGTAGAGTCAAGTCGATATGACTGAATTCTATACTGTGTGGTTCCTGACACATTATTTTATCACACACTAAAAACCTAAAAAAAAAAAGCCTTACACACCCCGTATAAAATATGTTGTAATTCTTCTACTTTTTTTACTCCATTTTATTATGTCAACTTCATAGAATTTTGAGAAACGCTATAAAGGAGGAATGGAAACTTTTCCTTAAGTTGTCTTCAGCTGTACTTTGTACTACATATCATTTAATGGTATACCAACCTTTCTCTGCCATTTCTCCTCAGAATAGACATGTGTATTAAAATACATAGAAAATCATGTGTGAGTCTTGCCTGTTTACTGGCATCTCAGGTGCTCATCCGCATGTGTCTGAATGGCTGTGCATGAGACGCCATATAGATTCATCCATCATAGCACTCAGTAACATGATCCATACAAGCACACTGATAGGCGCACCCTGCATATAGATATTCAGCCATTTTCGCATTGCCCATTGTAGGTTAAGCTGCCTTCCTTACTGCTGTCTGGTCTGTTCTTATTACACGTACAAATTTAGACTTTGATTGAACTCCATCAGCCCTGACCTTTCGCCCTGTCCCTGACATTGCCTGTGCCTACTGATTTTGTTCTGCCACTACTGTTCTAGTTTCTGACTCCAGATTGTTTTGCCTTCTCTGTGGTTGTCAATGTTCTTTAAACTTGAGTGATAAGTTCCAATAACTACTTGCTGAAGTCCTGAATGCTATAGAGTAATGGTCAGCACATCTAGCTGTAAGGGAAAAGGCTGATAAAGGTGAATAGCACAAGTAGCCTGGGTTAATGGGGCTATGAAAGCATTTGAAGGTCAGACGTTACATTATGAAGTGATCTGTCTGAAGAGAATAGAGAATGAATATTAGAGCATCTGGTTGCCTGAGAAAGCTCTGCCAAAAAATGACTTTGTCTAAGAAATACAAAAGGATCAAAATAAAGGTTTACATAAAATTATAATGTAAACTTATACAGTTGTTTAACCAAAGGCATAGTATAGAACATTTTAAATACCTTTTATATATCTCCCTTAGAATTAGAGATGTGCATGAGTTAAAGAAAGCACCAAATGTTATATCTACTGTATAAATTAAATACTAATAGTTCTACAGATGAAAATGCATATCACAATTGTGTGTACATTAAACAATATTGGTTCTGTTCTACTGCAGCCTGCTTGAAAAACAAACATTACATACAAGCATGCTTGTGGTTTCTAGGAACTTCTAATTTGGTCATCAGAGAACTGTGAAAATACATTCAGAGATCTTTCCAACCGTTCCATGCTTGCCAGGACTAACAGCCTTAAGTAACATTATTTGATGTGTTCAGTTGTAGAGGTATATGACATTTCGCAGTTCATTTCAAGAGGTATAGTACGTTTTTGGCTTAATCCCTAATACAGGTCTTCCAGATCTTGCTGCTTTCTCTCAGATATTATTCATTAGACAGCAACTTTACTCAGTGTCTCATAAACACTGATGATGTTATACAAACTGAAGACAGAATTATGCTGCTAAAGCATTCACTTTCTACTCCAAAACATATAAATCTTCTCAGCTTCGTCTGTCAAAGGATCTATTTGTGTGACTAAAGTAGTCTCTAATTTTATTTCTTCCTCTTTAAAAATATATAGGAATTTGGATAGAGACACATTATGTCACTTTTCATCCAGATGCAGAGATGTTAAAATCATTTTTACCTTATATTTTCTATTCAAGATAAATAAATTCTGAGTTGCTGCTGTCTTCTTTCATTGGGTCAGTGCAGTACTTGGATTTGCATTCACTGTCAAAAAGAGAATGGAGCTGGCATTATCCATACCTTTGTCTTGCCCATAGTTTTCATAAGTGTGATGCGCTGTTTTGGTAACCAAGACAATGATGCCAAGCTCAGTAATAATATTATGGGATGATTACTTTATATTCTTTGTTAGCCAAATATAAGTCTAAAAGGGGTTTGGGAAAAGAAGGAATTGTCTGTTGCTGATTTGCAGACCATACCTCCCAACATTTGGGTAGATGGCATCAGGACAGGGGGCTTGGCCATGTCCCAGTGGGGGTGTGGCCATGTCACAATGGGAGTGAGACCATATCCCGTGGAGTCCCTAGAGCTAGGCTGCCTCGTTGTCTCCTCACCTTCCCTTCAAACACCTTCTTTGGTGTGTGCACCCATTCACCACTGCAGTGCGGAGCAGCAAATAACAGACCATACTTCCCGACGTTCTCACCCAAAGTTGTCCCGATTCGGATGGGGGGACAGAGCCCTCAAATCAGGACTGTCCTGCCTATATTGGGACGGTTGGGAGGTATGGCACAAGACTCGCGAAGGCCCTCAAGCATGTGGGCTGTCTCTTCTGTCTACTCCCTGTCCGCCCCTTTGTGCCATCCAATGCTTATGTCAAAAAAAAAAAAAAATGGAACTAATCCTTTTGTGTGTGTGTGACTTGATGCTTGTTTTAGTTGGATATACAGAAAGTTACAAGGTTTTACTTTGAGGGCAAAAGAACAGAACCTTTTTGTTAATGAGACATATAGATTCAACTAAATCCTCAGTGCCCACAAGAATTCTTGTAAGCACAGGGCTTTATAATGTAGTGTGTGTGTGTGTGTGTGTGTGTGTGTGTGTGTGTGTGTGTGTGTGTGTGTGTGTGTGTGTGTGTGTGTGTGTGTATATATATATATATATGCATGTATGTGAAATGAAAAGAGGATATATTATATGCAGTATATACACAAAGTCTGCACCCCGCCCTCTGGAGTAGAGCAGCCGCGGCTTGGCATATGCAGCGCTCAATTTCCTCTAATTTAGTCAGTACTGCGCCATTCCTCAAATATAAAGTGTGCGCGCGTAATGTTTGGTCTTTATCAGGCAGTTACAGAGAGAGCAAGATAATGTCAGTAAGTGAGTCTTTTAAAAACTATCCTCTTAATTTTTAAATAAAGGATTGTGGTTTCAACGCTCAAATAGATTTAAATGCCAATAAAACAAAAAATAACCAATATATCTGCAGCACACTGGATCCAGTAACGGTCATTAACCCTGCAGCCTGTGAAGAGATGGATACTATGTCCAGTGCCCTGTTTTATACAGTTTTAAGTTGTAAGAAAACAGTGGTGATGTCACAATGTACATAAAGATAACACTACGTTCATTCTTCATTGGTTCAAGTATCAGGATAGTTCAGTACAATGCAGGTCATAGGTTAGTTCAAACGATACTTCTCCAAAGGTGGAGGCAACTCACTCCAACAGCTGTGTACGTACTGCTTCAGTGTGCAGGTCGCAGGGCTCAGCACTTGCATGCGTGTAATGACCCGACCCATAAGGGCATGCCCAATACTTAAAAAGCATACCTCCCAACTGTCCCAATTTAGGGACAGTCCAAATTAATGTTAATCTGCATAGCAGAGTAGCCGTGAACGGGTGCAACCCACAACTGCCAGTGATGTGCGAGGCATTCAATGTGTGCTCTTAGGTAAGGGTAAGGGAATTTGTGATAGTGATAGTATCCGGGGCAAAATGTAATGCTCTTTGTCTCTCTGCTCTAATGATAGGTGCAAAGACAGTGTCTACAAAGCACTGAGTTGGATCACTACGTGACCAATCACTGTGATTACTGTAATCGGTTCTCCGCCATATCACTGTGACCTTATAGTCCACACTAATGCACCAGTTAGGGTAAAAGGTTTTTCCACCTTCAGTGACAGTAATTTTACTAGATTTTTACAAAAAACATTTCTCTTTCTTGCTACCTTGTGTTTTTTTTATTTTGTTTTGTTTTGTTTTAGAGTGCCTTTACATGAACAGACAGAGTTGTTTACTTTTGTTGCCTTAGGAAAGGATACAAACTTGTTGTCTGGATATAATTGTATTCAATGCAGAAATCTCGGCAGAGCTTTGTTTTATCCCAGTTCAACAGAAACAAACAACTCTGCTTGATGACATAAAGTAATTCAAAGACAAAGAAGATAGCCAAAACGATAAAGCAATGTATTTAATAAAAAAATTAGGTGAGAATATATCATAAAGCAATATAACAGCCGAAAATAAAAGCACCTTTTATTCCTTTTAATTATATAAATTACTCTAAATTAATTTAGAAAAATTACGCAATGCACTGGGCACTAAAGTTATATATAGCGTCCTTCCCATAAAATTTGGACAGCACAGATCTGTATGATAGTTAAGGAGCTCTAAGCATTTTAAGATAACCATGAAGGTAAAATGCATTGTTTATTGTCACCCTCTCATTCCGCTGCACCTCTGTTTACAAGTAAGGTATTCCTCCCCACTCCATTGCAGAAAACTAAAGCCCCAAATATTTAGGATGTTTCTTATATGGACTACATACTGTTAAAAAAGCTGAGCATGCAGTCATAACACTGTTGTGTCAGCACTGGCCCTGTACCTTACTTACCAACTCTTAAGAACTCCTCCTCTCCGGGAGATTCCAGAGGGGAGTTGAAGTGGATGGCGGGGTGCAGTGAATCGCATATTTCTGCACCTGCGATGCAATGACGCAAAAGCTACCATCCTGCCAAAATTGCCCATCAAAAGCTCCCATCCTGCCCACCTCACTAGGGAGAGGGCAAGATGCAGCAGAATGGCCTGCTCTTCTGGGATTCTGGAAGACCTACCCGGAACTCGGGAGTCTCCCGGACATTTCGGAAGAGTGGGCAAGTATGCCCTGTACATGTCTATGACTGAACCAATTCAGACCCTGTTTTTCTGTAATTCAATGCTGCCAAACGGTTGTGTGTTTGCTGTATTAGGGAAGCACCTCTCTCCTAACAGGACAGCCTGCTACAGTTGACTAAAGGAGAGCACAATTGTCATAATAAGTTGAGCATAAACACTCAAGTTATATCATATATATTATTCAGCTGAGTAATATACAACCGTTGATAAATATTAAATCAAATTGTGACTCTACTTTATAATTAGCATGAAATATATCATTTCATATTAGAAAGTTGAAAGGAATCGGATTGGCTCAGATAGGCATTTGCATACATTACCTTGAGATAGGAATCAATCCTGCTTAGATGAATTTTTATATTTACCAAAGTCATGCTTACATTTCAGGTACAGTTTCCTATAACAGCCTGCCCCGGACTTCTGCCTTTATTTTGAATGGCACAACATTACTCAGAAAGCTTGCATGATTTACTTTATGTACGGTGGTGGCAAACAGCCATACAGATTTTCCTGATAGAAAACATTTCTAGGGCAGCCATACAATTTAAAACACCAGTCCTTGGAATACCATGGTTTATAATCTAATTCTGGGTTGTTGATGGACAGGATGATAAAAGACATAGCTTTGTTCTTTGAGAACAAAGGTTAGATTGAGCGTAATACGACACAGGTTTATCCTGCTACTTACACAATTTCACAAATCATCATCATCTATTTGTAAGGCACCACAAATCTCTTCAGCACCGTACAGTCAGTATAACAAACATATATCGTGCACAGACATGAACACAGGCATATGAGGTTGACGAGGAAAGTAGGGACATAAGACAGAGGGTCGAGAGGACACTATTCATGAGAGCTTACAGTTTGGAGAATATTACACATCATTATTGCTTTGTGTATTCTGATTTAAATTGCTGTGGTTCAATTTCCATGTCGTAGAGATTGTTATTACTGTGTGTGTACTCTCTTTGTCGTCTATTGTGATCGTTCAGCCGACCTGCCATCTAGAACTATGTCCTCAGAAATCTGGGCATGGTCTAGCTATTGACCTCCGCGCTGTGTGTGAGCTCTGCAACACACCCAAGCAAATCCGCCATCATTTGGGGATCCCCGATTTTGGGTTTGACCACTGGAGTCCTTGTTAGTGAAAATTGTTTATCCACACTAGGCTGGTAAAGCCTTTTCCCTGTGTGAAAACCTGGCGGCCGCACGTAAACCGCTGTACGTTCAATACTCACATGGCATTAGAAGCTTCAGTCATGTAGACTGCAGCTTCTGATTGGTCTTCCCACTCAAACCCCATCCACAGTCGTTTTAAAATGAATAAGTGAAATGTGATGCTTCTTTAATTTTCAGCAGTGCAAAGCATAATGAAAGTCCCACATTACTTTTTAACAGAGTTGCATTGGAATGTTAGGGAGACTAAACAGTGAATTTTATCTTCATGTTTCTTATATACAAAATAAAGTATTTTGGACTTTGTTGAACTTGCATGTTATCTGCCCTGGGCCTCTTTCTTTCTACCTCTGGACTTGAAAATGCTTTATATCAGCTAGACTGGTTAGCTTTTTCAGCATTAACAATTAAGGCTAAGAAAATGCATTTCCTTTTGAAATTTATTTTATAGTTTTTCCTTTTGTTATTTACTGGCTATGTGTTTTTTCTTTCTACACTATAATTTTTAGTGAATTGTGCATTGCTGGCACCATACATTGCTTTTATGTTTGATCTAAGCAGCTTATTGCTTTTAGGCAAAGATTCACATGTTCAAATCTGCCAATAAGCACATTTCCAGAATGCCTCTTTGTAACCAACCAGCTAAAGTAACACAAATACAATCAAAGTATTTCTAGTAATTATTGATTAAATAAAATGCGTGTTCATCATCATTACCATTTATTTACATAACGCCACTGATTCCGCAGCGCTGTACAGAGAACTCATTCACATTAGTCCCTGCCCCATTGGAGCTTACAGTCTAAATTCCCTAACATACAGAGAGAGAGAGAGAGAGAGAGAGACTAGGGTCAATTTGGTAGCAGCCAATTAACATACCAGTATGTTTTTGGAGTGTGGGAGAAAACCGGAGCACCCAGAGGAAACTAACGCAAATACGGGGAGAACATACAAACTCCACACAGCGTGGCCATGTTCGGGAATTGAACTCATGACCCCAGCACTGTGAGGCAGAAGTGCTAACCACTTAACCACCGTGCTGTTAATGCATTTAATATGCATGTGTCAGCTACACATTGTGAAGGCCAATAACCAATACAAGAACCTATCAATTCACCGAGACATGAGTCTAGTTTGAGTTACTCCGAATTAAAGATGAGCTAATTTGCAACAAATTTTCAGACTAATTGGATTTCTGCTTCTGCTTCGCTATTCCACTGAGTGGCCATTCTGCCCTGCATTTGTAAATCACACGTTTTGCAGAACTTCTAGTCTATAAATAGACCTAGGAAGATGATGGCATCGGCTTACTCTGTTCTGTGGTGTAACTTGAATATTGAGCAGAACAGAAATGATAGGGGATTTCCACACAGAACATTTAAGGCCAAGTTCTGCTGGAGAAACATGCAAAATTCCTTACTAAAATGCGTAATGAGGCTGATATTCCATGGAAACGTTTTGAAAAATCAGCTCATCTCTATTTGTGTGAAGATCTAAGAAAAAGCCTCCATTATAAAAATGGTTGCTTCACATTGCTTAGGGACAGAAGTATGTACAATCAGTAATTTACCATCCTCCACGTAGCAAAAAGTTGCTAAAACCCTTAGTACTTAGATAAAGACCTATTCTTTTGTGCAATCGGCAGCATAATTTTGAATATTACGTTTCACACTCTTGTGTCTATAGCAGCTAAGTGAATGGATGCCACAGCCTTCCAGGCAACTGTCATAACAGAAAATTATCCAGCAAGCAGCAAAGAACGGTTTATTACATAGTTGTAGAAGTGTCTAATAATTTCCAAATAGCAAGGTTCAGCTGATATTGATCCAGCATGGAAAGGATGTCCTATGATTAACTGTGAACTGGATGTGGCACAGTGGTCGAAGTGGGGGTGTATATGGTGGTACGCCATACCGTCACTTCTACTACTGCCTTCATTGTAAACTATCAAATTCCGTTCACATACGTTCCCATTATATTTTTCATACCGTCACTTCTTAATTTCCATACCGCCACTTCTAAATGTCCACTTCGATCACTGATGTGGCATGTAATTGGTAGTCTCAGCTCCCAACATACCACCCGCTCTGACGTGGAACACTTCCCTGCCTATCAATATTCTCCCAGGCAATAATTATACTATAATTGTACGATATAATACGAGTAGAATAAAACATCTTTAAGTAGTAAATTATGAACATATGTTATATAAGGTATTAGTATCCACAACAAGAGGGTCCCCTTAAATACTCAGTAGTATATTGATGATAATAATAATAACAATAATAATATTATTAATAAATAATAATAATATCATCATCATAGATTTGTAAGGCGCCACAGTGTTCCGCAACGCCGTACAGCATGGAAAACAGGACATACATAAAACAAGGACATAAAATGTCCTTAAGTAGGTGGCAAAATCATGGGCTGGAAGGGAGGGGGAGGAGGTGCAGGTGGGAAGAGAACTGAGTTGAAGGTGGAAAAGGGGCAACGTGGTTTAGAAGACTGGGTGGATATTAGAGATTTGAAGAATGTTTGTTTAGCAATTGAAAGGCAGTGCTGTAAGATTTATAGTGGAGAAAATCATTATAGGAATGAGATTTCCTCCAGCAGTGGTCTGCAGTGTGGGAGCACTTTTGCAGGTAGCGGATCTGTTTGTTGTGCCATGGTTTGGTTCTGGATCATCAGAGACTGCATGTGATAGCTGGACCTGCACTATCTAGGGCTAAAGTGAATGTTTTGTAGCAAAAATAGGTGGCCTGATTAGAAAAAGACTATGTTGACATAGGAGAAAATAGTTGTTTTGGTGAAAATGAGACGTGTATTGGGTTAAGGGTACTTGGGTGTCGTTGTGTACATGTGTATTTGGGTGCAGGTAGAAAGGCATGAGGTAAGGTGAGGCTGAACGAAAGAAGGTTGTAGTCATAGAGTGGGAAGGCTAAGTTGGTGAAACTAGAGATGGAGCAGTAGCGGAAGAAGACAAGGTCAAGGGAGTGTCCATCACAGTGGATGGCAGATGAGATCCACTGGGAGAGACCAAAAGAGGATGTAAGTGCATAAAGATTAGTGGTAGAAGAGACAGTGGGATTATCAATGGGAATGTTGAAATCGCCTAGTATGAGAGTAGGCAGGTCAAAGGATAGGAAATAAGTGAGCCAGGCTGCAAAGTTTTCAAGGAATTGGGAACCTGGAACCTGGTGGGTGATAAATGGCAGCAATATGAAGGTGGAGAGAATAAAATAGACAGATAGTGTGGACTTCAGAGGAAGAGAATGAGAGTGAGGGTTCTGAGGGTATGATTTGGAAGGTGCAACTTGGAGAAAGTAGAATGCCTATCCCACCACCCTGTCTGTTTCCGGGTCTGGGTGATGGAGTCCCCCATAGGAGAGCGCTGCAGGGGATGTAGTGTCAGAGGAGGTGAGCCAAGTTTCTGTAATGGCAAGGAGGTTGGAGGGTTTAGAAAGGAATAGATCATGAATGGAAGCAATTTTTTTACAATCAAATCTAGCGTTCCATAGTGCACAGGAGAAGGGAGGAGCGGGTAGTGGAGATATGTGGAGAAGATTGGCGGGATTGCAAGTATGGGGTGGACGGAAAGGTTTGGATCATGTATTCATGAACATATTGTAAGGTGAAGTGACCCCGCCTCCATGATCACTTTCGCTTGGGGGGCCAAATGGTGTAAATCATGTCATGGACGCCCCCATCCTGTGCATTTCACAAGGACATGGGAAGTGGTCCTGACATAAATCTTTATTTCTAGCTTTATAACATTTATCTGGGTGGATGAATAAGAGGTTATTAGTAAACAGAAAACATGCAACTGTGCAGTAACCTATAAAAAGCAGTCAGCAAGGGAAATTGATAGTGATGGTGCTTTTTAGCTATCATTGGATACATACACATGCCTCCCAACTCTCCCGATTTAGGCAGGGCGGTGCTCATTATGCGGGGCTGTCCGGTCACCCAGCAGGTAGGCCCTGTTCGGCTGCAGACAGCAATGGTGAGATGTCTTCAAGGGAGGGTAGGAATGTCGAGGGTTAACTTGTGGTTCAAAAGCGCACACCCCTGGGGACAGGGCTATGTGACACCACCTCCCCTTTTTTGGAGCATTGAGAAGTATGCTTACAAGTGATACGATAGTGATCCTTTTCCATTATTCCTAGATACTAAGGCTGTGTACACACTACAGGTTTTTCACCTGATTATCGGGCCAATCAGACGATAAACAACTGTTCAGCCCGATATCACATTCGTGTGTACGCTCTAACGATGAACAATTATCGTTCCAAAGTACATTGTATCTTTTGGTTTTATAAACGGACTAAAAATCTTGTTCAACGATGGAATGATATTGTTCCAATCCTGCAGTAAGTACGCACTTACAACCAGATCTCCATAGAGTTTACAGAGTCACAATCTTTTCAGCAGACTGTTATGACAGATGAAGAGCTCACATCTGACGGTAAATCATGTACAGTGTTTACAGTATACATGGGACTTTTCAGTTGTAAAAATTAATGAGATCACATCTGGAGAACTTTTCTGTAATGTGTACCCAGTCTATCTTGTCATTGAATATAGCAATAAAGCCCAGTTTATGATAGTAAAAATGAAAACAGTCATTTTATTAGGATATATCTTGCTTGTCACTGGTATAAATTCTAATATATCATTCGGGGGAATTATAGAAGAAAAATGTTGAAATAATGAATGACAAAAAATAGGCACTAACTAGAAACATGCATTGTAATTATGGTGGAAAATCTTAGGGCAATTATCATGTAGATCTCATTAAATGTGAGGGATTAGTCTAGGTTCATGGTCAAGGACCTCAGAAAAACAATGCACATTAAACAAATCTATTAATTTAAAGTTTGGCAAGTTTGTTTTCATAAATTGCCCATAACTAGCAATGAAAACAAATAGACCCTATAAAAAGGTAAAAGTTATAAGAGAAAACAACTTGCAGATCCTCTTCAATTAAAGTTGCAGGTTCCAAGCTTAAAGAGGAACTGACATCACCATGTTGGAATCATCAATTCATGGATTATTTAAATACTGCATTCACATCAGCTCTACAACTATTGTACTTGAAATGTACTGTACTTTATATGGTAATCTAGAAAATATAGCAGGGATGGCAAAAATATAAAGCTTGCTAATAGTTTATAAAAATGATATGACCCGTCATTATGTTTTCAGTTACTCAGCACATGAGCAACTGTACTATCGCTACTCAAGTTACCATTCATGTAGTACCAGATCATAGTATCCAGACGGAGGAAATAGGGAAGGGAGATGGGACACATGGAAGTGAAAGATGAAGAAACAAAGGGGGAAAATTATGCAAAATTGAAGGAACACAAGAGATATGAAGGAATATGTAAGTGCACAGAGACAATGAAAACACAAGAGACATTAAGGAAAGGTGTAGTAACACAGGAGACATGAAGGAGAGGTGGGGGACACAAAGCGGGTAGCTTTGCATCATTTAATAGGTTTTATATTTTATACTAAATATTGTTATAATGCATCTAAAATTAATTATTTTACTATCAAAATCCATAAATCTTCTGGGCAGCCCCCAGCCATTCACTTCAGATTTCCATACCTCCACTTCTAACTCCCACTTCGACCACTGTTTTTTAGACAAACAGACAATTGTGGGACCCAAAGGTGGATTTCATCCATATAGAGCGATACGTCAGACAGAAAGGAGACAAGATAAATAATGTGGGTGGTTTGCCTCCTAAAAAGGAACTGTCATTACAGAGCCACATTTAATATTAAGGAACTGTCTATACAATCCCCCATTTTTAACTGTATGAAACCATTTACTTATTGCTATTACAATGTGCTCTTTGTGACAGGATGGACCTCCTATGCCACTCTTGTTTCTGGGGACCGACTGGGCTGGACTTGACACCGCCCCCTTTCTTTATCCCAATTGTGCCCCTTTAAATGCAGTGGGAGGGGCTCTGCTGCCTCCACTAGGCTCTTAGAACCGCTTCTTCTGGGTAACTCTCGCTGATAGTGTACCCCAGTGGTTCCCAAATTTTCTTAGCTCGAGGCACCCTTAGGGTCACCATAATTTTTCCAAGGCACCCCTAAGCAAAAATAATTACCGGGTAGTCCCCTTTTTTAAGTAGTTGGGTCAAAATGACGTAAGATGTATTTAGACCCCTTCACCATCACATTGTGCCCCTTTATCATATCACTCTGTGTCCCCCTCTTCGCCATCTCACACCCTGTGTCCCCCTCTTCGCCATCTCACTCTGACCCCCCTTCAGCATCTCTCTCGGTCCCCCTCCTTCAGCATCTCTCTCTGTCCCCCTCCTTTAGTGTCTCTCTGCCCTCCTCCTTCAGCGTCTCTCTCTGCCCTCCTCCTTCAGCGTCTCTCTCTGTCCCCCTCCTTCAGCGTCTCTGTCCCCCTCCTTCAGCGTCTCTGTCCCCCTCCTTCAGCCTGTCTCTCTGTCCCCCTCCTTCAGCCTGTCGCTCTGTGCCCCCTTCAGCCTCTGTGTCCCCCTTCAGTGTCTCTCTCTGTCCCCCTTCAGTGTCTCTCTGTCCCCCTTCAGCCTCTCTGTGTCTCCCTTCAGCCTCTCTGTGTCTCCCTTCAACCTCTCTCTGTCCCCTTCAGCCTCTCTCTGTCCCCTTCAACGTCTCTCTGTCACCTTCAGCCTCTCTCTGTCCCCTTCAGCCTCTCTCTGTCCCCTTCAGCCTCTATCTGTCACCTTCAGCCTCTCTCTGTCCCCTTCAGCCTCTCTCTGTCCCCTTCAGCGTCCCTTTCTGTCCCCTTCAGCCTCTCTCTGTCCCCTTCAGCCTCTCTCTGTCCCCTTCAGCATCTCTCTGTCCCCTTCAGCGTCTCTCTGTCCCCCTTCAGCGTCTATCTGTCTCCTTCAGCCTCTCTGTCTCCTTCAGCCTCTCTGTCCTCTTCAGCGTCTATCTGTCCCCTTCAGCGTCTATCTGTCCCCCAGCGTCTCTCTCTGTCCCCTTCAGCCTCTCTCTGTCCCCTTCAGCCTCTCTCTGTCCCCTTCAGCGTCCCTTTCTGTCCCCTTCAGCGTCTCTCTGTCCCCCTTCAGCGTCTCTCTGTCCCCCTTCAGCGTCTATCTGTCCCCTTCAGCCTCTCTGTCCCCTTCAGCGTCTATCTGTCCCCTTCAGCGTCTATCTGTCCCTCAGCGTCTCTCTTTCCCCTTCAGCATCTATCTGCCCCCTTCAGCGTCTATCTGCCCCCTTCAGCGTCTATCTGTCCCCTTCAGCGTGTCTCTCTTCAGAGTGCCCCCCTTCACTTACCTTCTTCCCTGATGTCTTCTCTGCTCCTGCTCACTGAGACAGCCGGACATGATGAGGTCACGCCCCCGGCAGTCAGTGAGGAGGAGGATCCGGCGCTGGATGATGGGTAAGTTGTTTTTTTTTGTTTGTTTTTTCTATTTTCTTTTTTTTTCTAGGCGATCGCGGCACCCCTGTGACAGCGCCGCGGCACCCCAGGGAGCCACGGTGCACAGTTTGGGAACCGCCGGTGTACCCCCTTGTTGGGCACCTACGCTGGTACCCCTGACCTTTTCCTTCAGATCAGGGTTGCTGTGAGAAATTGTAGAGGAATTTACAGCCCTCTTTCAGGATCTGTATTTCTCTACAAAGTTATTCTCAAGCCAAGGCCATCCCTAATAAGAGTATTTCACTGATCATTACAAGTTGCAGATTTACCAAGCTGATTTGATATCCTTACATACCCTTAAACTTGAGGATGAACTTAACCTTACATTCAGGGCCGCCGAGAGGGGGGGGGAGGGCGGGTACATTTTACCTGGGCCCGGGCTTGCCAGGGGGTCCGGGCCAGGCCCTCGCTGCTAATTTTAAATTTTCCTTTTTTTGCGATTATTTTTTAATTTTTTTTTTTTCTGCTGGGGGGAGGGGGGGGGGTCGGTCTGTCAAGCTCGTTGGTGGGGGGAGCTGGAAAAAAAAATCATACTCACGTGATCGCGGCGCCACGTCACTCCTGACGCCCGACAGTCAGTAAGGAGTGCCGCAGCCAGGACAAAGCATGAAGAAAGAAGAGAAGACAGAAGAGAAGAGAAGAAAAGAAAGAAGCTAACAAAAGGTAAGTAAAGAAACGGAGAAGCAAGGGGAGGAAAACAGAAAGGGACAGTGCTATAAAGAAGGGGGAGTAAAAAAACGGGGGAGAGAGACACAGAGTAAAAGAAAAAGGGGAGAGAGGCTGAGAGTAAAAAAAAAAAGGGGAGAGAGGCTAAAAGTAAAAAAAAAAAGGGGAGAGAAGCACAGATAAAAAAAAAAGGGGAGAGGAGCACAGATTCAAAAAAAAAGGGGGAGAGAGCCACAAAGTAAAAAAGGAGGGGCAGAGATGCACAGAGGGAAAAAGAAGGGGGAAAAGCGGCATGGAGGGCGCAGTGTGAGCATAAGGGGGTACAGTGTAGTTGTGATGAAGGGGCACAGTATTGTGTGTGCGATGGCACAGGGAGCTTGTTGCAATGTAGTGTGTGTGAGGTAGGTGGTGGCTAATTAATGGGCGCTATTTTGTTTGTAGGGTGATGGTGAGGCAATTTAATAGTGGGGACTATTAATTTAA
Organism: Mixophyes fleayi; assembly: GCF_038048845.1. Classification (NCBI taxonomy): domain Eukaryota; kingdom Metazoa; phylum Chordata; class Amphibia; order Anura; family Limnodynastidae; genus Mixophyes; species Mixophyes fleayi. The sequence goes on along the minus strand of NC_134402.1, from coordinate 398,098,761 downwards.
GATGGGGTGGTTTGGGGGCTATTGAATATGGGGGTGAGTTTTGGGAGAATGAGATCTATTTATTAAATGTGACTATGAATTATTTAATGGTAGTGATGGTTGCGGGAAATAGGTATTGCTGTTTGCAGGAAGGGAATAGGTTTATTTATTAAATGTGAATACTATTATTTTAATGTTGGGGCTGGAGGAAGGCCTAATTATTAATTGTGGGTGCTATTGATTTAACGCCAGGGCTGGCTGTAATTTTCTAAATGTAGCCATTTTTTTTACAAATAGGTCCTTCAACATTCCAGGATCCAGACAAGCCGCAACTAAAGAAACCAGCAGCCACAGGTGGAGAAAGTGAGAAGAACAGGTAGGAGAGAGCAGCACAGTGTGTAAAATGTTGTGATTCTAGTAGGGACAATGTAAATTTTTGGTGAGTGTTGTGCCCAATGTAAGGTGCAGGCCAAGACTGAACTCTTTGTGTACACACTGCATTCTTTCTATACTACACTGTGGTGCTAGATGTCCTGAAAGTCAGGAGTGCTTGGACATATGTGACGCTCAAATAGAGGCGAATTGAGAGCCCAGTGATTTTGATGTGTTAGCCATGCCCCAATGGTGCATTTGCCATGCCCCAAATGCATGACCACACCCCCGAAAAATTTTGCGCCGCCATGAGGCAAATTTTTTTAGCGTACTCGACTATAAGGGGAGAACCATGAATTTGTTGTACCAGGGCCCTGAATTCCTCTTGGCAGCCCTGCTTACATTATCAACTTAGATGTTCATCTGTATTCTGTCACTGATGGCTTTGTCCTTTAAATGTATAATACATTTAAGGACATGGTCCTTAAATTAAAGCAGTTGTCTGCCCATTTGGGATCAAATTCCACCATCAACCTAGAGATTTACAGGACTCATTTTTTATTTTTGTGAATGTGAAGTACAAATAAAGGGGAATTTTAATCACTTTTAGACAGACAAGGTGGTTTTATCATGAATAACGCATTGTCACACATGTCATGCAGGCTCAGGTGAGTGCTGCCTGTGACAGAGGCCACATGTCTCTTAATTTGCTGAAAATAATGAACTAGTGTTCAATAATGAAATATGCACTATTCCAATGCTATGTTTTCTTTTAAGTTAATAAATTAAATGTAAATATCTTAGAGGAGTTCTCAGTTATTCACTTTCTCTCTAACATTGAATCACAATGATCAGTACAGTTAGAGGAACTATTTTAATCCGTCTCTTGTTAAAATACTTCCTCTTAGTTTAGCAACTCATTGAAGGCATTGGCAGTGATTTATTTTCCTGCTTCATTTAAGTAATTTGACCTTGCTGTAATAACTTTTGGATGGTGAACTGTTTGCAGGGTTGTATTTAACTTCTGGGTGGCAGGTAAACAACTTTCAACCGCAAAACTGATGCACAAGTTTCTTTACAGAACTATTTTTGTCCTGAGTTCCAGAGATAGTGTTTTCCTCTGATTTGTTCTTACTATAATGCTTTAAATATCAAACACACATTATATCACGTTTGCCAATTTAAATAGGCTCTATACCACAAACAATATTTTCCAGCTTCAGAATTCTACCACTGTGAACAGCGGGACATTCCGAACGTAATCTCTGATTTTTCTTAGTTTGTTACATAGGTACTCCTGTATTTTTATGAGGCTGTTGTTTGGACACTCCTGCATAGTAACCCCAATGTTTCTCTGTGGAAAAGGCATCTGAAAAGCGGCTTAAGAAATGCCCCTAGATTAAAAGGGATATATTTACTAAACTGCGGGTTTGAAAAAGTGGAGATGTTGCCTATAATAACCAATCAGATTCTAGCTGTCATTTTGCAGAATGCACTAAATAAATGAAAGCTAGAATCTGATTGGTTGCTATATGCAACGTCTACACTTTTTCGAACCCGCATTTTAGTAAATATATCCCTAAGTGCATAATTTTATTTAATTTAAATAAAAATAGGTCTAGAATCCATTTAATAAGTTATGACACTTATTATTATGAAATGAATCTTAACACGTAAAAAGTATCGTTTTACTTTCTAAACAAAACCATGAAATTCTGAATGATCAGATAGAGAGCATTGCTTCTACAACTCAGTAATATTCGTGCCTCTCTGGAAAATTTCTCTCAGCCAGGATGCCTGGTCAGTGGCTTGTGAGGAGGCTGCCTAATGCAGGAAGCTGTTGTGGACAAGCAGTAAACAGGGGGGTGTAGATGTAGCTTAGCTAGACTTTAGTAAGGCTTTTGACACTGTCCCACATCGCAGACTGTTAAATAAACTCGAAATCTTGGGATTGGATTCCTAAGATTGTTAAATGGATAAGATCTTGGTTGCAGAATAGAAAACAGAGAGTTTTAGTAAATAGAGTACAATTACAGGAGGGAAAGGTTACCAGTGGATCCGTACTTGGATCAGGAATTGTAATATATTTATTGGTGACATTGCAAATGGTATGACACACCAGGAGACGTAAAACAAATGATTGATGAGCTAGGTAAACTAGAGAATTGGTTAAGTGTGAGTCAACTTCAGTTTAATGCTAAAAAGTGCAAAATCATGCAATTGGGTCTCAAAAACCCAAAGATTAAATATAGTATTAATTGTACTATAATGGAAACTACTGAGGAGGAGAGGGATCTAGGAGTCAATATTTCACTTAAAGGCAGGTAAGCAATGTAACAAAGCAATGAGGAAGGCAAGTCAGATGCTTGGTTGCATAGGGAGAGAAATCAGCAGCAGAAAAAAAGATGTTATAATAATACCACTGTATAGGTCATTGGTACAGCCTCATCTACAATACTGTGTTCAGTTCTGGAGGCCATATCTTCAGAAGGATATAAATACATTAGAGACTGTATAAAGAATGGGAAACTTAAAGAATGCCTGGCCTACAGTAGAAAACTTACCTGGAAAGACTAAAAGATCTTAATATGTACAGTTTGGAATATAGATGGAAAAGGTGGACGTGATAGAAACTCTCAAATATCTCAACTGTTTTAACAGCGTACAAGAGAGAAACATTCTTCAAAGGAAGAGAAGTACTAGAACATGAGGACATGCACGGACACTGGAGGAAAGTAGGTTCAGAGGAACTTTTAGGAAAAATTACTTCACAGAAAGGGCAGTGGATAGATAAGTAGAATAGCCTCCCATCAGAGGTGGTAGAGGCTAATACAGTAGAGCAATTTAAACATGCTTGGGATAAATATAAGGATATCATTACAAAGAACTAAGGATCAAATAGGGTTTGAGGTTACCATAAGTTAAAAAATGGGCAGACTGGATGAGTCAAGTGATTCTTATATGCAGGGCCGGCGCTCCCATTAGGCAGCCTTAGGCAGCTGCCTAGGGCGCCGGCCTCTGGGGGGCGGCACTAAGGACTACTTTATACATAAATAATGCGGGCCGAGGGCAGATCGCCCGCCCGTCCGAACCCCCGCCCGCACCCCCGCCCGAACCCCCGCCCGCAATAATGCGGTGCTGCACTGTAGCAGCACCGCATTTTAAAATTTACCTGGCGCCTAGTTCCCGTCTTCTGGCGCTGGGTAGTGACGTCACGCCGCTGCCGCTGCGAGTGTAGAGTGTAGAGGAGCAGAAGACAGAGAAAGAAGCAAGCAAGAAGAGAAAGGAAAGAAAATGAAGAAACTAAGGTGAGTACAGGAAAGAGGAGGCTACAGAAAACAGGAGAGGACGGGGGACGGATGCTATACATATGGGGGAGAGAACGGAGGCTACATAAAGGGGGGGGATGGAGGCTACAGTAAGGAGGGAGAATGGAGGCTATACAAGGAGGGGGGGATGGAGGCTACAGCAAGGAGGCAGAATGGTGGCTATACAAGGAGGGGGGATGGAGGCTACAGCAAGGAGGGAGAATGGAGGCTATACAAGGAGGGGGGGATGGAGGCTATACAAGGAGGGGGGGATGGAGGCTACAGCAAGGAGGCAGAATGGTGGCTATACAAGGAGGGGGGATGGAGGCTACAGCAAGGAGGGAGAATGGAGGCTATACAAGGAGGGGGGGATGGAGGCTACAGCAAGGAGGGAGAATGGAGGCTATACAAGGAGGGGGGGATGGAGGCTACAGCAAGGAGGCAGAATGGTGGCTATACAAGGAGGGGGGATGGAGGCTACAGCAAGGAGGGAGAATGGAGGCTATACAAGGAGGGGGGGAGGGAGGCTACAGCAAGGAGGCAGAATGGTGGCTATACAAGGAGGGGGGATGGAGGCTACAGCAAGGAGGGAGAATGGAGGCTATACAAGAGGGAGAATGGAGGCTACAGCAAGGAGGGAGAATGGAGGCTATACAAGGAGGGAGAATGGAGGCTATACAAGAGGGAAAATGGAGGCTATACAAGGAGGGGGGATGGAGGCTACAGCAAGGAGGGAGAATGGAGGCTATACAAGGAGGGAGAATGGAGGCTATACAAGGGGGGGGAATGGAGGCTATACAAGGGGGGGGAATGGAGGCTATACAAAGTGGGGGAATGGAGGCTATACAAAGGGGGAGAGAGAACGGAGACTACAGAAAGGGGGCGAGAGGAGAGAACAGAGGCTACAAAAAGGGGGGAAGAATGGAGGATATACAAAGGGGAGAGAATGGAGGATACAGAAAGGGGGGGAATGAATGCTACAGAAAGGGGGAGAATGGATGATACAGTAAATGTGTGTGGGGAAGAATGGATGCTACAGAATTATGGGGAGGGGGAGGAGGCTGGAGAAAATAGGGAATTGGGGGATTACAATGGAGTCTATACAAGGAGGGGGGGATGGAGGCTATACAAGGAGGGGGGGATGGAGGCTACAGCAAGGAGGCAGAATGGTGGCTATACAAGGAGGGGGGATGGAGGCTACAGCAAGGAGGGAGAATGGAGGCTATACAAGGAGGGGGGGATGGAGGCTACAGCAAGGAGGGAGAATGGAGGCTATACAAGGAGGGGGGGGATGGAGGCTACAGCAAGGAGGCAGAATGGTGGCTATACAAGGAGGGGGGATGGAGGCTACAGCAAGGAGGGAGAATGGAGGCTATACAAGGAGGGAGAATGGAGGCTATACAAGAGGGAGAATGGAGGCTACAGCAAGGAGGGAGAATGGAGGCTATACAAGGAGGGAGAATGGAGGCTATACAAGAGGGAGAATGGAGGCTATACAAGGAGGGGGGATGGAGGCTACAGCAAGGAGGGAGAATGGAGGCTATACAAGGAAGGAGAATGGAGGCTATACAAGGGGGGAATGGAGGCTATACAAGGGGGGGAATGGAGGCTATACAAGGGGGGGGAATGGAGGCTATACAAAGTGGGGGAATGGAGGCTATACAAAGGGGGAGAGAGAACGGAGACTACAGAAAGGGGGCGAGAGGAGAGAACAGAGGCTACAAAAAGGGGGGAAGAATGGAGGATATACAAAGGGGAGAGAATGGAGGATACAGAAAGGGGGGGAATGAATGCTACAGAAAGGGGGAGAATGGATGATACAGTAAATGTGTGTGGGGAAGAATGGATGCTACAGAATATTGGGGAGGGGGAGGAGGCTGGAGAAAATAGGGAATTGGGGGATTACAATTAGAAATGTCCTTGAGTTAGAGACTCTGGGGTCTTGTACTAAAATAGTGTCATGACAAAATGCAGCTATGCATAATGAAGCACAGCTTTAATTCACCTTGCTGGAGCTACTCTAGGATAGTTAAGGAACCATTTATGTGTTTTAGTATTTGCCCTCTATTTGGCTCTCCTTTGTTGCCCTCTATTAGTATAATTAATTTTACATCTGCAGAGTACATTAACAAATGCAAATAAAATAGAACGGTCTGGATTATCTGTCATTTAGATTACCTTTCTCTATTTATTTGCATGTGTTAGTATATTTAATATATCATCTACAGAATACATTAATAGACAGCAACAGAGGAGAGCCAAGTAGTGGCCAAATACTAAAAAAAAAAGCCAAGTAGTGGGCAGGGGGGCATGTGAGTAAAGCTGGTGTTATGTGGCTAGCATATGTGACACAAGCTGATGGGCAAGGGGTGACATATGTGAGAACAGCTAGTGGGCAGATGGGCATGTGTGAGTGAAGTTGGTGGGCAGCGGGGTACATGTCAGTGTGTAACAGGTGAGTGATGTCATGTTTTCTTTTCTTTGTTTTGTTCTGAAGTCTAGCATTTGGAGCCTCCCCTCTAGATATGCTGTGTTTGCTCCTGGGCATCAGTGAAGCCTGGACAGCATTCTGCATCACACATCAGTGCTGCGTTAGACATCTAGACTGCATTGTAGCCAGCCAAGAGGAGGTAAGAGTTACTATTTTTAAGTGTGTTAGGGGCTGGGAAAATAGATTTTTTTTTTTTTTTTTTGGGGGGGGGGGGCAGCAAGCTTAACCTTTGCCTAGGGTGCTGGGCAACCTTGCACCGGCCCTGCTTATATGTCATCAAATTCTATGTTTCTGTTTCCTTTCTTACTAAGAAACCACAAGAAAGATTTTCCTACGAGGCCTGAAGTAGCTAGTTAATGGACATGAAAACAACGGCTGATGTAGCACTGGCTTTTACTATTGTTAGACCTAGGTCAAATGTTGTCAGCTCTCCACTGATAGTACTGGCAGTGTTACACAGTGTTATTTCTGACTTATGGCCAGGTACTCCACTGCCCTTGGGCTCCAATGCACAATTTTAAGCCAGGCCCCACTGAAACCTCACATAGCCATAGTACCCAAATACTTTTACTTATACCCATTGCACTGCTCACTCAAAACTTCACATGTAACTATGACACCCCTAACCCACCAAACCTCACAAATAACACATACAAAAGTACATAACACTCTTCCCCCGTAAAACACACACGCAGTACAACCACACCCATTGTTAGGCGCCGTTCCCGCACTTCCACTCAGTGCCCGGGACGAATATTCATTCGAGCCATTGATGACTCGTTAGGCACAATAGTTTCTCCCTTAGCTTCATCAAGGACGTACTTGAACTAAAGGTGACTCTCAGTGTATTTCTTCCTTAAAATACTTTATAAATTAGTAAATGCTTGGTTTTAATTTTTCAGCTTACACCTTGGGATGATGAGCGGACCTGAGCCACTACCAATGGTTTTGCCCTAAATTTCAGTGATTCTGAGTCAGTGAATTAGTATGCAAATGTCTCTCAGACATAACAAAAAAATAGAAAATAAAAAAAGATGCTATTAGAACGCACATATTTATCACATGGGCTCAGATGTCAATGCTTTAAATAAGACACCCATCCCCTAGGCATCATTTGCCCTTTTATTGTAAGCTAGTGACTAGGATGCATTGTGCTGCTGCTTTTGTTGATCATAGAAAACAAAGATAACAATATCTTTCACTACAGTTCTATTTAGGACATACCTCATCCACATGCTAGAGTGACGATGTAATACACTTCTCTGAGCAAAACTTATTTACTTAGTTGAACGAAACCTACATCTTTTCTGCTTAAATCCTGCTTAAAAGAGTTCTGTGGTCATGGTACTCCTTGGTGACTGCTAATGTTATAGATTTCATAGTAGTAAATGTATTATCCCACATATATCTTTCATGTAATGGTCACATTTTTCACATATAATAATTATATAATTTTACCATCAATAAAAATAAAATATGTTGTAAAATAATATGTAACACAGCAAACAATTAAACTATCTTAACAAGCAAAACAAATATAACTTAAAAAGATTTGTGTTTCAATTGATATACAATCACTTAGATGGAAATATATAAATGTAATATAGCTAAAGAGGGCCTGATTCATTAAGGAAAGTAAAGCAAAAGGAAGGAGTAACTTTGCACCTTGGCAAAACCATGTTGCATTGAAGGAGGAGCTAAATTTAAAATGTGAGGACAGATTTATAGTTTTGGGAAGAGCATGTCCTAGATCAACTTTAAATGTCAGTGCAAAAATAGTTATCAAATATTTGTGTGCTGCAGTATTTAACTTATGTGCAAAATAATAAACTAATATGCACCCCTTGCATTGTTTTGTCCAGGAGAAAGCTTACTCATTTTTTACCTTACTTTCGTTAATGAATCAGGCTCAGAGTGTCTGTGTAACTAGCTATTGAAATGGCAGAAAATGTTTTTAAAGGACTAATATTTTCAAGAAATGCAGACAGTCTGCACAACCATTTCCACCCCTACACTGACATCTTTACATTTTAAAGACTCATCAGTTTATAATTGTGAGTGCTTTATAAAAAAAAATAAAAAAGTGCATTTTGCATTCATATATTGAAATGTAAACATCTCTTCAGTTTTACTGCACTGTTATAAGGAATATATTATGACACTCAGTTTGCATGTTAATCTAGTTTCCTCTTACTCTAGACTGATTTAGTGCACCCGTAGTGTAAAGTGTGGTTTGCTAAGTTGTCTGTATCACTCAGCTCCTAATCTAAGATTTAATGTGGGCAATGCTCCTCTTTGGTGGAGACAAGGGGTTGTTGTCTTCCACATTGTAGTGATCATAGAGGAATTACAGTTATAAGGATTAACCTATAACATATCTGGGGGAGGGGGGTAAGGCCTAATCATAACTGCATTGTACATATGGTGTATCAAATTAATCCATGTGTTCTGTGTTATTCAGTGGCTCTGCACATCCTGGCGTTAGGACATAGCAGTGTCACATGTGTCCACGTCAAAGACCTCATGAGGTGAACTATTATCTTAGCCTAGGATGAAGTTTTGACACCTGAATAGACTTTTAAGAACCGATCAGCATGGTGTCTTGCTCAAGGAGACCATGTGCAGACTGGCTATATTTTATATAGACAAAAATAATTCAGTTTTCAAATATGCCACTTAAAATCAATAAAAGTAGTAATAAACCACATATTCCTCAATAGCATGATGAAGGGCAGCTCATATGCCTTCTATTACACAGAGAAGTTGATGAAATGAGTGTAAGCTTGACTAATACCCTGTACCTAGGCCCGTTTGGTATCAAAATATGGGTAAATTTATAGGCAATCTATTAATAATAAAATTGGGTCTGTGTGACACTCCACTGAAAAGTTAGGTCACATAGTAAATTGGGTATTAAATCAGGCAACATGCAAATGGTGATGGTAAAAAGTGTCACAGACCACAACCTCTGGAGGTGGGGCAAAATGGGAAATTGTCTTTAAAAAGTTGAGACCAGTTATCAGAAATTGTCAGTCTTTTGGGAAATCAATCATTATTGATAATTTGTCCATCTTCACACCAATTTCCCTTGGCCAGAATATACCACTTATCTGTAAGTTATACTCTGAATTTAATCCTTTTATTTTAAACTGTTTTGCTTGTTATGTATGTCATGTTATCATATTTGTTTTTAATAACCTGTAAGCATTGTACATTTTGTATATTAAATCTAAAAATGTAATAGTTCATGTCCTTATTGCTCTAAACAAATTCATTAGCTATGTGGAAGAGATAAGATTGCTTTACCATGCTAAAACCTTTCATTGCTGAGGTGTGAATAGTGAATAGTGAATACATTTGTATACCAAGCCTGGTGAGTGCCTTGCTAACTGTGTGTAGCAAGGAGTGCTCATTATGTGCCAGTGTGGGACAGGATAGTGGAGTCCTAGGTGGTGGCAATACCAAAGTAGGTGTGGTTGTGTGTGCTCTGTTTGGTGGAGATTCAACAAATCTGCAACATGTGCTATAGGTGAGAAGAAGATTGAGTGCTGGGATCGTGTGTAACCCCGTACCATAAACACTTCCAAGTCACGAGTGCGCAAACCACGGTTTGTGACTGGTAAGGGTAGTTAGGATAGTTGTTCCTGACAAAATAGAGGTGATATATTGTCTGACTGTGTAAATATATGATAAGATATCAAATCAGGGAGTAGCTAGAGGGGGTTTATCCCTGACACGCATTTATATGTTTAGCACCTGTTGCATGGATGTGTTGTGGTAGCAAGTTGAACCCCAAGGTGAAGCTAAGTCTCTCCCACCTCAGGGTAATGTGGGTCAGAATAGGCAAACAAGAGTCCCTCCATATGCAGGTGAAACAGGTGTTAGAACCCCGTTGGTTAAAATTATATTTGAGCTTCTTCTGTGGTGAATAAATGAATATGCATCTGTAAACCCTGTGTACCTGGCAGTATGTCCTGAATTACTCTTACCCAGCAGTACCCTTGGGTCCACCACCACCCTGTAGTAACTGACTTTAGTTTCCTCTAATTCTGCTGGCAGCACCTGGTCAATCTTGTTATTCAATCCTGGATGAATTTCATTCCTTGATGACACACAACCTTTACATTGAGAACTCCCATGCCATCAGACATTTCACTGTCTCATAGCTTCATCTTAATTGCAGTTTGGGAAAAGGTAATTATAGTCTCTCATATTTTGAGTCGTATGTTTCTCGAGATGCTTCCAAGTCAAAAACAGTAGTATTTGTGCAGTGTGTACATCAGGTGTACATGTGTTTTTAATTATACTTAACCAAAGTATAGAGATGCGGTGTGACAGTGTTAGTAGTAAATGCTGAAGTCACATTACCCTATTTACACAATATAATGAAGTGTCATATACACAAGAGAGAATAGTGTCTTGACAGTTGTTAATAAAAGCGAGTCACATTTTCAATATAAAATGTAATTAAATAGACACCCTCAGATCTATTGTTTAGCCCTTGAACCCTCAAATGGGAATCTTCTTTCCCACAGTAGTCCAAATGGAAATGGCAATTAAGTAATACAAATAGACAGCCAGGGTAAGAAATAATATAGCCACAACACTAATGAATTACTGTTGGAAAGGTCAATACACAAACAGCCAATCAGAAGTGTCTACCTAGTGCTGCTGATGATCATCGCGTATCTTTGTACCAGCTCTCCAGTACCGGCAAGAGATCCGCCTAAGAGTCATATCTGGGGATGCATCCACATCTAATGTGGCATTTACGTGAACACGCTCTTACTATACTGAGCTCATGCTTACCCATTGCCATTCTGCCTCATTAGGGGTTAGGGAATGCAAGGCAATGCTATACAAAAATCTAGATATGTATGAATGCAAGCACAGTTTAGGTGCCCATGCGCAGTGCAGAACAGTGGCGCACGCAGGGGGGGTTTCTGGGTCTCCAGAAACTCCCCCACCCCCTGACAATCCTGTGTGCGCCCCTGCAGAAATGTGTAAATTACATACAGCCATCTCTACATGATCCATTTTCTGTATTGTCTATTTTGGGATCTCTATATCTCTCTCTCTTTCCCTCTGAACATGTCTCTAAGAACTTGATTCAACATGGAACTCTCAACTGCTCGGGAGCTTCTCCCTCACATCTCTGTTCCTCTCAACATTCCAAGCTTAAGCTCAATTGACTGAGGAATTTGTATCTCTTCCCACAATTAAGCATCACACACCTCCAGTCTAAAGGGGCATTACACATTTAACTGCAGGATAATTACCGAGTCTCTGGATAAATATGAATCGCTGGAAACACATTCAACTCTTTGCAGCATAATCTTTCCTCTCTCATCGCATTCACAGAGTAATGGTGGATGAGGGCAAATCCCCTTACATCTATCTTAAGTCCGCCTTTTATGTCTCTAGGTTGGGTTTGGGACACATATAACAGACCAGGACCTAGCTGATCCCTTTCAGTTGGATAACCATGTTTGTCCTTTAGGATCTTACGTAATTCTTCCTTTATGTACACTCATGCTCTCAGCTTCTGACTCTCACACAGGGGCGGATCTAGAAAACGACTGTACCCGGGGCGATATAGGGGGGGGGCGATTTAGGCCCCGCCCCTTTCTAACAGTTTAGGCTGCCGACGGCTGCACAGTATGTGCAGGTCCGTCCAGCCGTGACAGGCAGGGAGAGTGTGCTGCCCGGCTGCTCTGATTGTGTAATCAGAGCAGCCGGGCAGAACACTGTCCCTGCCTGTCACGGCTGGACGGACCTGCACATACTGTGCAGCCGTCGACAGCAAGTGTCTGCTAGGGGGGGCGATCGCCCCGATCGCCCCCCCCTGGATCCGCCACTGCTCTCACATAGGTCAGGTTTAGCTTTGCCGTAAGCTTTTTTTCTCAACACATGCTCTTCCATGTGTCTCTTTCCTTACTCTCGCTCAACTACCTCTCTCTAGCATTCTTGACTCTCAAACTCCATTCATCCTGAGCATTACATACACACGTCACAAAGGGGCATTACATATGTACGTTACATATGTACATGAATGCACCTAACCCACATTCCGCATGGAATGCCTGCAATCTAGTCAACTCCTCATAGATATTTTGCTATTTTGGCCCACAATCCCATTCACTTGCATGCAATACCAAGTGGAGACCTCAGTGTGGAGATTGGTGAAGGGCTGAGACCCCAGCACAGTATCCAGTGTGAAGGCAGAGGGCTAGTGGATCTGACTGTGTGTGGTGAGGAAAACCCTAGAGAGGTCACCAGCAGGCTGGCGAGCTAAACATCAGTGTATTCAACTGCTTATTAACTGAACAAGTGCTGGCATTGAAAGGAAGGACTAGTTAAACATGAGCTCATGCAAACTGTCATAGTGCTGCGTTGAATTGTTGCAATATTAGTTGAGAATTGCATGTGGAGTCGAGGGAAGAGGATTTCAGTAGAACGACATAGCCCAGCACCCCAAAAGTATGTTTTGAGAGAGAGAGACTGATTTGTATAAAGAGGATTTGTGTGTCAAAAGGTCTGTCAGTTATTATGAACCAGTATTACCATTTATCTTGCTGTTAAGTGTGGACAGACTATATTTCAATGAGGGAGTCAGATAATACTTGCAGGACTGTCTGTGTTAAATTGATCTGTACTACTGCTAAGTCAGAGACTGTTCCAATTCACAGGAGTGCTGCTTCACTAAAGAATTCCTATCTTTCAAGTACTGTTGTTTCTTGTTGGACGTCAATGTTTTCGGGTAATGTGCACTACCAAAAGAGAGTGCTCCCAACCTGCTTACTGTTGTTTTATAGAGGGTGATTGGCATTAATGGTGTGAGGCTGCAGTGGGTATTGTTTCTTCTATATTATTTAAGTTTGAGTCTGATTCAAACCTAGAGTCATATTTACATGCTCTAATGTTAGTTTAATTCAATAGTTTATATTTTAAGGGAGCACTTTTAGTTGAATGCCACAGAGGTACATCTTACATTACATTTCTGCTTAGAAGTTCACAAGAATTGAAATTCTAACTCCATTGTCATTGTGTTTATTACATCTTGCCATATTTGAACCTGTGTCCATTACATTGTTCCATTGCTGCTAAGAAGTTACATGTTATATCTTTATTTTTAATTTTGCTATAAAAAAGTACTGATTGCATTTAATAAATGTACCAGGTGATTTCAGCACTCAATAAATTATGTCCGCTTTTAGTTGGTGTCAGGGTCAGTTTGGTTCAGGGAGGGATTTTTCTGAATCTCTGGTGGGCGGAAACCATCTATTATCCCGAAGCGCAGTGAGGATTCAGGTGGAGGCACTGCCAGAAGGTCAAAAGTGAGAAGGAGAAGACCCATAGATTAATGCATCACCACCTCCTCGCTACTACAGAATGAGGGTGTGAGCAGGTACTACTTATAGTTTAATGCTTCCCCAAGACAGCAAAAGACTGTTATAGACTGCCGTTTCCAGTATTCATCATCATCATCATCATCATCATCATCATCATTTATTTGTTAGGCGCCACAAGGTTTCCGCAGCGCCGCACATAGTTCAAACAGTAAACTATACAGGGTATAACAGTACAGAACAATAAACAAAAGTACCAATACTTCAGAAACTCCAGGCAGGCAGATGCAATAGACACGGAGCAGAAGAACGGGTAAGGAGACAGGAGGAAAGAGGGCCCTGCTCCAGCGAGCTTACATCCTCCTGGAGGGTTAAACAGACCAGGCACAAGAGGAGCCAGTTGAGGGAATGGGAGAGAGGGGAGAATGAGTGGAGGAGATGGGGGTTAAGTGGATGGTTGGTAGGCTTTGAGAAAGAGGTGAGTTTTGAGTGCACGTTTGAAGGAGCACAGAGTAGGAGAGGGAGTATTCCTGTTAATGTGGGCACATCATGAGTGAGGATTATGGAAAAATAAGTATTGTCTGTTAAAGTTTAAGGGTAGAGAAAAAGTGACTGCCTTTGAAAAACAGGAAAACATGGAAGCCCTAATACTGTCACTAGGTGCCCACACACTTGGCGCAGGCTGTTGTAAGTGCAATGGGGGGGACTTGGTCATCGCACAGTGGCCACTTCACCGGCTGAAAAGTGGTTTGTTTTGTGGCATTGCGCAGAGGGTACGGGGCTGAGCTCCACCTGCGATCTGCCTGATCTTCTGCGGGTCCAGGAAACTCCCTGGAATTTGCGGAGAGTAATCAAGTATATGTTACGTTCATTGGGTGACAGCATTTTAATATTAATCTTAATAAGAATCCTGACTGATCCAAAATATTTTTATGGGGTCTGGTGATTGCTTTGGGAACACACACACAGCAACTCTAGCAAATATGGTCTAAAATGACTATATTGGCTGTCAAAATTGTGCTTTACATCAGCACCTGTCAGCACCTATGGAGCAGCAGAAGTTTTCCTTTTTTATTTGTATACTTATTTTCTTCTTGTGCTCACACAGATAGAATGCAGGTGATTGCAATACTACTTGTCCTATTGGTTCCCAGATAACGATATTACCCCCCACCTCACCCCCACCCCGACACATACATTACCAGTTGATGAGTGTTACATCTATTTTTTTAAGTAGCAAATTCATAAACAGTCAACACTGTTTTTTTGCATATTACAGAATCAAAAGCCCATGAAGAACAACCCTGCTGTATAATATGTGAAGATATGATTTATATACAGTGACACAATTAAGCTGTAGGCTACACTGCACAGTGACAGAGCGACTACGGACAGCAGCACCCTGGTGAAAAGATTTCTTTACAAATGATCGTGGTTATGAAATATACACCAAACAGTTGCAGATATTGTTAGGTCATGCACACTTTTGCCAGTATTTTCTTAACTCTAAATGCATCGGAAAATTTATAGCATCTGAATCCAGCAACATTAACACGGTGCCTCTGAAATATTTATGCTGGCTTTTAGATATCCCAGAGGAAAGTCGCGCCCAGAAGTCTACTCCTTTTTAACCATAGAAATCTTCATAAAAATGATTAATTACTTGAAATCACCATCCAATATCAAGCAAGAATAAATCAATGGTTAAACAAAAAGTGACTATAGTGTTCTGTTTCTTTAAGTCGTATGATTCACAACTGCAATTTATTAATGTGATTTAATAGGTAATGTGATAATTTGAAAATGTATATGTGCTGCAAACAATATTAAATGTATAAATGAGTGAGAATCATTTTACCTAAAATATAAAATGACTCTATATGAAAGAGAACATTATTATATTCAGAAATTAGTCCTGTTTATTATTTATATAGAGCAAGCATATTTGCCAGTCACATACAAAGTACTTTATTCAGGCACATTACGCTTTGATTCAGTAGAGCTTACAATCACTTAATTTCACTACCACAAGTACACACACACAGAGGCTCATTTGGGGCAGCACTGTGGCTCAGTGGTTAGCACTTCTGCCTCACAGCACTGGGGTCATGAGTTCAATTCCTGACCATGGCCTTATCTGTGTGGAGTTTGTGTGTTCTCCCCATGTTCACGTGGGTTTCCTCCGGGTGCTCCAGTTTCCTCCCACACTCCAAAAACATACTAGTAGGTTAATTGGCTGCTAGCAAAATTGACCCTAGTCTCTCTCTGTCTGTCTGTCTGTGTGTGTCTGTTAGGGAATTTAGACTGTAAGCTCCAATGTGGCAGGGACTGATGTGAGTGAGTCCTCTGTACAGCGCTGCTGAATTAGTAGCGCTATTTAAATAGCTGATGATGATGATGATTTAGAGATGGATGCATTTCTGCTCCAAACTTGCGCATACCTGATTATTCTGAGACAAAGGGGTATATTTACTCCCCATGATGGCGTAGAGATGAAGCTTGACAAGTGTTGCTAGTAAATGCGAAAATTTCATTACTCTATTTGGACACAGTATAATAATGTAATGAAGTTTCATGCACACAACAGAGAATATTGCCCTGACTGTTATTAATAAATGCAAAAGTTGCATCTTCGATATGAAATGTAAATAAATACAGCCACAAAGGCAAAATATTAATTAAATGTAATTAAATTAAAATCAAACATCTGTTGTTTTCCCCTTTAAAAACCAAACCGTAGTCTGAATTTGAATTTCAATAAAGTAAAGTGAATATAGCCACAATGCTAATGAGTTCAGCACTATCAGCTGGAAGGGTCAATACGCCAATCAGAAGCAGCTACATAGTGCTGCTGATAGTCTATTATGCAAAGAAATAGCCATCCGCCCGACTCTAAATGAGCCACAATATTGAGCATCATCGGTCCCTGCTCCAGTAGAGCTTACAATCTAAATTCACTACCACAAGTACACACAGAAACACACAAAATATTGAGATACATTAGTCACTTCCAATTACGGATCGATAACCGGAGCAGCCCATGTGACTGCTATATGGCTCAGTGATGCTGGGCCATCTGTTACAGAGACCTCCCCTCGGCTTTTCTAAGCATGTTTGGAGTTTGGTGCAGTGGAGCCCCATAGGCTTGTGTCTTGTTTAACCTCACTGACTACATGTATGTGACTATTTGTGCCAGCTATGTATTATTAGCATTTATTTATATAGCACCAGGATATACTTTGCAGTGCTTTGCAAACATAATTATACTACAGTCCTGGTCATTAACAAACAAAGAGGTAAGGGGGCCTGTGCGGGATCACTTATAAATAATTAATGGTATAAATTTATTAAAAGGAAATAGCGCAGTGTGCTTATGTATATAATTGCAAATGTACTTATTTTTTTATATTGTGTGTATTTTGGTAAAGGAAATATCTTTTTTTCTGAGACCAGGGGAGGAAATTAATTTTTTGTTTTAACTTTGCTAGAGGAAATGCATTATTTCTGAGGTATATACCTGATGCAATAAGCATTTGTTTAGGAAGTCTTTTGTGTGTTTTGGGGTAGGGAAATTACTTGTTTAGGGTTTTGTAAATTTTCTTTGGGAATGTGTATTCTGCAACTGTCTGAAGAAAGGACCCATGTTAATCTCATGTTAATTAGACCTTTTGATGTGTGAGGGTCCAGCACCTGAAGGCACAGGAAGGTTTAATTAGACTTGCTGTTAGATTTTCTGTGTCTAAAACAAGATGCAGGAAATCACAGCAAATTTTAGGATATCACTGATAAGTGTAAATATTGTTAGGTTTGCATTGCATGTAAATCCTGATTCTAAAAATAGCTCAGACCTTAGGGGACTAGCTTACGCTGTGAGACTGTGTCCAAAACTGTATAAAAAAGCACTGTTTTGTATTGGAAATTGTTCTTCTTGTTTCATCTGACCTGCTCACTGGTACCTTCAACCAGTGTGAGCAAATAAACATCACTTGCTTCAAGGACCTGCTTGGAAACTTCTCTATCCCTGTGACCTACAGACCCAACTCTAATCCGTTCCCGGCTGTTCTGAGGTTTGGACCCAGCTTTCCGGTACCACCGCTCTGCCCACTACCAGCAGCTCTGGCCAGTGTGATAGGCCAGGGGGGAACCATCCACAGCAACCCTGATCCATAGGAAGAGGTCAGGGGTACCAGCCCAGGTACACCAGTAACAGGGTAGACTAGCAGCGTCAGTTACCCATAAGAAACCCGGTACTGGATGTCGGTAAGGAGTCCAGTGGTGGCAGCATTTGCAAGCCCCTCCTACTACGGTTAGAGGGTGCATTAGGGATACCAAAAGGGAACAGTGGCAAAGTAAGCCCAGCCGCTTCCCAGCAACAACAGGCAGGGTGGCATTGGCGGTCCATCCAGTCACAGGGTCCTACTCACAAGCTTACAGTCTATAGATTTGCACAGTTTTTTCTAGTAGCCCCTTACTATTTTTCCTCAAGATGATGAGGTTTCTGTCCTCTGTTATGATGGTAACAAGAGAAACGGTTATACAATCACTAAAAAATTTCTTGGTTTTTGAAAGAATTTATACTTTTTTTTTTATTATGAAAGTATCATTAAATTGACCTGAAATTATGTAAATGCATTGACATTGTCATAACTTTTTAGTTTTATTTCATAGAACTGTTCTATTTATCAAAATTTACGTTCTTAAATAATCCTTCATTTGCAGCAATTACAGCTTTGCAGATGTTTGGAATTCTAGCTGTCAGTTTTTTGAAGATATTCAGGGGAAATTTGTCCCCAGAACTTCTGCAGCTCTTCCCAGAGCTTATCCCACAAGAGCTCAACAGGAGATCTGCGGATTATGCTGGCCAGTCTATCAGAGACAGTACTCCGGGTCCTTGTTCCATCACCAAATATTCTTTTTGTAGCTTGGAAGTATGGTTACGATCCTTGTCCTGCTGCATGATGAAAATTAAACCCATCAAGAGCTGACCTCTGGGGATGACATGATGTTGTAAAACAGACTGGTAACTTTCTGGTTTATTATTCCTTTCACTCTGTGTAAATCTCCTACTTTTCCAGCACCAAAACATGTATATTCTGTGCCATGCTTGACAGAAGCGTTCCTCCAGCATCCTTTCATTTTGCTCTATGTCTCACCTATGTTCTCCTCTTTGAGCCAAACTCCTCAAACTTAGACTCATCCGTCCATAATACTGTTTTCCAGTCATTCACTGACCAGTGTATATGTTCTTTTGCCATTTTAAACTTTTTTTTCCTATTTGCCAGTTTTAAATATGTCTTTTTTCTGGCAACTCTGGCTATGAGGCCAGCATCCTGGAGCCGTCATTTTACTGTTGCAGATGTCACTGGTATTTGGTGTGTATTTAAGGAAGCCACCAACTCAGGACCTGTAAGGCACCTGTTTCTCAAACTGTAATTATGCATCTGGGCCTTCTGCTTCTTTTGCTATCCTTGTTAGATTCAGTTCTCCCTTTTCACTCAACACAGTACCTGACACCTTTGTATGAAATTAAATCTTTAGTTTCTTGGCAATCCCACTCATGGAATACCCTTCATTTCTCAAAACAACTATAGATCGATGTGTTTCTTGAGAAAGCTGTTTTGTTTTGGCAATTTTAGGACAATGGAGTAATGGCTGTTGAAAATGGGGCTTTGACAGTCATTTGCAACATTAGTAATGTCTTAACTATACCATTCAATGGTAACATTAATTTTTTTTTTTAAAAGTCTTTTATCATCCAAGAAATTTCTTAGTGGTTCCAAACATTTGCATGCTAGTGTGCCTATATTGCACATGTGGGACATTTCTAAGACAACCTAGAATAATTTCTATAATATATATGTAGTCATAGGATCATATTGGGGTTACCGTCCAAGTATCAAGGCACAGCCGTACAGCATGTTTTTTTTTTATGTTTAAACACTGATTTTTGTTGCAGGTATAAACTTCATTTTGTTGATAATATACATTTTTATTCCTGTGTGTGGTTGTGTAGGTAGGGGCCCAAGAGCACTGCTTTGCCTGTTGGCCCTTAATGTTGGCCCTGCATTGTAATGCCAAATGATTGTTTCAATATTTCTAAGACAATAGGTGTTGGTGTGACTAGGAGGGGATATGAAACTGTGACTGGTAGAACAAACAGGGGCAGTAGTATAAAGGGGGGGGGGTGATAGACTGTAGTGAAGAGGTGCGTTTTGGAAGAGTTCTTGATAGATTAAAGATTGGGGAGAGTCTGGTCAGACAGGGTAAGCAACATGGGAGAATACTTGGAGGCAGAAGAGAGAGGTGGTAATTCGAGAGGACAAGAAGTCAGAGACAGATTGAAGAGGGAAACAGGGAGTGTATTTCATGAAGAGTTCAGAGATGTATTATAGGGAGCAGTTAGTGTAGGCATTGAAGGTTAGGGTGAATAGCTTGGACTGAATCCTGGAGGTAATAAGGAGCCAGTGTAGGGATTTTTAGTGTTTGAGAGCAGCAAGAGAAGAAGCTCAGTCGTGTTGTGACATTTTTGATTGATTGTAGGAAGAAAAGACTGATTCAGGAAGTCCAGATCACAGGAGGTTGCAATAGGCACTGTGGGATAGAATGCATAAATATTTTGGTAATGTCCTGAGTGAGAAAGGGACATATTCTGTAAATGTTTGAATGAGGAGGTGACAAGACAATGCAAAGGACTGGATGTGTGTGTAAAGCTGAGGGCAGAGTTGAGGATGACACCAAGGCAGAAGGATAGGGGAAGAGTGGATAGAGTGAATTTGTCAACCATGCTGGTGACTAGAGAAGTGGTAATGACACTAAGAGAGGGAAGATCATGACCTCCATTTTGAACATGTTAAGCCTTGGGTAGCATTGGGGCATTCAGTGAACCTGACAGAGAGACAGTTGGACACGCAGGATAAAAGAGAGGGATAGAGAAAGAAAGAGGTAAGGGGAAGTAAGGTAGATTTGTATGTCATCTGCATAGAGGTGGAAGTGGAGGCCTATGGAGCACATTAGTTCACAAAGAAAAAGGTTTTAAAAAGATAAAAGCAAAGGGAGAACAGAGAGAGGGGGCGGAGGGGAGGCTGTGTAAGTAGTAGTGACATTGAAGCAACATTCAAAAAGGTAGGAGGTGAACCAGAAGAGGACAGTGTTGCAAAGACCAAGTGAGTGAAGGGTGTCAAGAAGAGAGTGGTTGACTAGGGAATGTGGCAGAAAGATCAAAGAGGATGAGTTGGACCAAAGTGAACATTCGACTCAGCCATGAGTAGATCAGTGGTCACTTTATCGATGACAGCCTTGTTGGTGTGTAGAGGGCAGAAGCCCTGTTGCAGTGTGTCGAGAAGGGAGTAAGAGAATGTAGGTCAGGCAGTTACAAACATGATGCTTAAGTGGTTTGGGAGCGAAGGAGTGGAGAGAAATGGGGCAGTAGCTGGAGAGCGAGGTTATGTTATGTCAAGTAAGGGTGTGCACCGCCACTTTTAGTGTTTTGGGTTCTGATTAGCTTGAGGTTTTGGGTTCTGATTTGTTTTGCCAAAACATCCGACGAAAGGTTTTGGTTCTGATTTATTTTTAAAAAAGCATAAAAAGTGCTAAAAACCAGTTTTGTGTTTTTTTTTTTTTCACTCCTATGCTATTATTACCCTCAATAACATTCAATAACAATCATTTCCACTAATTTCCAGTCTAATCTGAACACCTCACAATATTGTTTTTAGGCCAAAAGGTTGCACCGAGGTAGCTTGAGCACATAATGCCAAAAAAAGAGGTACAAGATGGAATTGTTCTGGGCCCTGCCTCCCACCCCTCGCGAGATTCGACGCGAGACTTGGACGACAGAGCCTCGTTTTCAATTTTTTGCCCACCGGAAATATCCGAACAGTGCTTGGATCCCGTTCAGATCCGCACTGTTCGGGTGGGCTCAGATTAGCGGAATCCGAGCCCGCTCATCTCTAATGTCAAGCAATGGTTTTTTGAACATAGGAGAGATAAACACATTTGAAGTTAGAAGGAAAAGTTCAATGGGGAAGGGAGTGGAGGAGTTGAGATGGAATGGGGTAATGGGGACAAGTTGAGTGGAAAGATGAAGAGAGGAGTATGAATTAACAGGAGAGAAAAAACTGATGCTTAGAAGGTAAGTGGAGAAAAAGGTGGGTGTGGCATAATGGATCAGCTGAGAGATTTCTTAACTGACGGATAGTGTTGATTTTGACTTTAAAGTAGGTAATAAAGTCATGAGCAGTGAGGAAAGAAGAGGTGGACCGAGATGCGAGTTGACGGCAAAGAGACAACGGGGCTTTGTCAACTTGGTGGATATTAGGAATTTAAAGCTTGCTTGGCAAGACAAACAGTAGTATAGTAAGGAGAAAGGGTAAATTTGTAGTGGAGGAAGTACGTTTTTTGGCGAGATTCTCTTCGTTGGCACTCGGCGGTGCTGGAGTGCTTTTACAGGTGGCAGGTCTGTTTAAAGTGCCAGGATTGCAGTTTGGATCATCGTTAATGATGTGTGGTGGCTGCAAAAGCAATGAATTTCCCTTTCCCCAATATCCTGAGATTGTTTCTGTTTCAGTTGCTGTTACTATTATATATGTTGGTATCTCATGTTTTTGTCTCTAATATGGCATCACTGAATATATGCTATGTATATATAAGGAATGTACACACAAGCAAAAATAGCAAAATGCATCTTACAAAATACTGTACAACACAGAATAGAGAAGATACATTACATTGCATTAAAATAATCCATAGAAAGAATGTGTATGCCTTGAGATACAAACATATTAATATGATGTGTTTAGCAATATAACTATTATAGTAACCCAATATGATATAGTTTAACAATGTACTGTAAGTATTGCCAGTCAATAACATGTTCAAGGCAGACTCCATCACGGCACGATTTCATATGTATCCAAGCAATGCCAGTTTGCATTTTATTGCCTTTTCAGTGTAAAATAAAATATTTTTTTATAAATGGGTTGTGTTCTAAGCTTAATCCCAAAGCATTCCATTTGATGTTTTAGGTATTGGCACTGTTTCTGAAATATGGCAAATAGGCAATACTGGACAAGTTTGAGAGGCAGTATAAAATGATCACACTGGAACAGAAAGAACTTGTACTTGTAGTCTCTTTCACCATGTTTTATAAAGTAGAAGTGTATATTGTTCCAAAATGAGTTTTTTCCCTCCCTCCCTCTGCTGCTGGCTAGTTGCTTCAAAGTTTGGCTTATATTTTATGGAACCTGGCAAAAATAATATTTCCAAGGAGGAAACATTTAGAAAGACTTACAATTACTGTAACACAGATCCACTTTTGCTGTGTATCTACTTTATAAATTTTAGACTATGGGATTTTTTTCATGTCACTTGGAGATTGTAAACAAACTGATGGCTCTGTATACTGCAACAGAATGTGTGCTTTTCATTAAACTGCTGCTTTGGCATTTGTGATTTTGGTTGGTTTTATCAAGTTTACAACATTTCAGAAAAATAAAGCTGTCTATAAACAGACGGTGTCTTATGACATGTGCGTTTCTTGGTTTGAAATCAGGATATATTAGAAAATAATTACCACAATGATCTTATCACCCAGACCGATTTAGTCCTTTTTGTAGACTACAGATGAGCGAGTATCAGAAAATAATAATTTAAAAGATAGATTATTATTTTATTGAAAAACATATTGCAAAAACAAAATTACGTGTCAATGATCCATATTCAGAAAAACTTTTACTGATCATAAAAAATTGATATTGATATAAATGTTAAATTTGTCTAAATATGGTGACTGGATTATATTGCGCTACCAACAACACTAACTGCGCACACAGTCTAGGTCCAAAACAGTGACTGTCACTTGAAGAGAGAGATAATTGGGAGATATGACACTCCGGCTAACAGTGATGTTTAGAGAATCAGATAAAATGTGTGAGGATAGTTAAATAAAATTGTATCTGATTATGTAGTTGAGCTGTCTTGTCTAGTACATCATTGGCAAGTGTCTTGCATCTTGTTATGAATTGGATCATAGCACTGCATGACCTGTATGGTTTATTCTAATGGTCAAAAGTTCACTAGTGACATATTTTACACCCTCTTTATGAACTGTTAAAATCTAAATATAAATGACTATTCAAAATATGTTCAACACTCTGTGCTTAACTTTAAATGTGTCATTACAGTTATGGAAACAGAAAGACTTATTTGTTTTGTTTTTAATATTGTAGGGGAATGTAAGTGATGCAGATGACCCAAGTACAAGTATTGGTGCTTACCATTATATGCTGGAGACAAATATTGGCAAAACAATGCTGGAATTCCAGGTTAGTACCAAGAGTAATATTATTTGCACACATTTCTTGCCTCTCACGACTAATACACTTATAGTGTACCCAAGGACCATTATATATGGTATGTATCATACCTCCCAACATTTGGAAATCTGGCACTGGGGACAGGTGCTTTTGAAGCGCTAGGATGACCCGTACTGTCCTCCCCTCCAAACACCTCCATTGCCGTCCATACCAGTGTGAGCGGCACTCATTCACCGCTGCACTGCCATGAGCAGCAGTGAACAGACAATACTTCCCAAGTTCCCAAATTTCCCACCTGCAGGACAAAGCTGTCCCGATCAGGATGGCGGGATCGAGCCTTCAACGTCAAACTATCAAATTCCATTCACTTACATTTGCCATACCGACATTTTAAAAATTTTCACTTCAATCACTGTATATATAGTGGAAGTGGAAATTTAGAAGTGGCAGTATGGAAAACGTAGTGTGAATGGGATTTGATAGTTTTACAATTAAAGTAGTTGGAGAAGTGGCGGTATGGTATACCAACGTATACACCCCCACTTCCACCACCGAACTTTTTAGAACTAAATATGTTTGAGATACTAAATATATTTCAGATAAGGCTTTGAATTTGTAATTATATGGTGAAGGTATGGAAACTTTAGCAAAAATATATTACAATATAACACACTTATAGAAAACCAAGGTCACGACCATGTAATATTAGAGTTTTGAAAAATAAAGTATTGTAAAGCTGACGATAAGTGGTTTCGGCTGTCCGTTGTCATTGTCTAAACATACTTTTTGCATCTGTAAGCATATACATCGATCAGCCACAACATTAAAGCCACCTGCCTATTATTGTGCAGCTCTTCCCGCCAAAACAGCTGTGACCCATTGAGGCATGGACCCCATCAGACCTCTGAAGGTGTCCTGCGGTATTTGGCATCAAGATGTTAGCAGCAGATGACTTTGACTTGTTATTTCGGCACATCCCACAGCTCGATCGGTCTGAGATCTGGGGAATTTGGAGGCCAAGTCAACACCTTGAACTCTTTGTCATGTTCCTCAAACTATTCCTGAACAATTTTTGCAGTCTGCTGAAAGAGACCACTGCCATCAGGGAATAAGGTTGCCATGAAGGCTGTTTAGGTAGGTTGTATGTGTCAAAGTATCATCCACATGAATGCGAGGACCCAAGGTTTCCCAGCAGAACATGGCCCAATGCATCGCACTGCCTCCGCGGCTTGCCTTCTTCCCATAGCATAGTGCATCCTGGTGCCAACTCTTCCACAGGAAAATGACGCACATGCACCCGATCGTGCCCATGATGTAAAAGAAAACATGATTCATCAGACCAAGCCACCTTCTTCCATGGCTCATGGTCCAGTTCTGGTTCTCACGTACTCATTGTAGGCATTTTCGACGGTGGACAGTGGTCAGCATGGGTACTTTGACTGGTCTGGAGCTGTGCAACCCCTTACACAGCAAGCTACAATACACTGTGTATTCTGACACCTTTCTATCATAGCCAGCCTTAACTTTTTCAGCAATTTGTGCTACAGTATCTCTTCTGTGGGATTGGCCCAGACGGGCTAGCCTTCGCTCCCCACACGCATCAGTGAGCCTTAAGTGCCCATGACCCTGTTGCCGGTTCACCGGTTGTCTTTTCTTGGACCACTTTTGGTAGGTACTAACCAATCCGTACCGGGAACACATAACTAGACCTGAAGTTTTGGAGAGGATCTGACCTAGTTGTCTAGCCATCACAATTTGGCCCTTGATAAAGTCGCTCAGATCCTTACGCTTGTCCATTTTTCCTGCATCCAACACATCAACTTCAAGAACTGACTGATCACTTGTTCCCTAATATAACCCACCCCTTGCCAGTTGCCATTGTAATGAGATAATCAATGTTATTCACTTCATTTGTCAGTGGTTTATTATTGTGGCTGATCAGTGTATATCACAATGTATTTTCATATTAAATCAACTTGTATTATATGTTTGTATCCACGTGATTATTTGATAAAGCTTTTAAACAATACATTGAGGGTCATTTACAAATATTAGATTAACGTGCAAATTTGCGCTAAACCATAGGAAGCAATCATCCGTCATCTTTCATCTTATTGTTAAATATAGAAAAGCAATTATTTGATTAGTTCCTATGGCTTCAAAGTGTTAAGTCACAAGTTTCCCTAAAATATCAAATGTAATATTACAATTTATCTTGCTGTAAGGGTTGCCAACCGGTGGTACATTTATGGTAAGACAGTAAACAAGTCAAATTTATACCTGTCAGTAAGAAAAGAGCAGTGTTCTAATGGGCAAACACAGGATTCTAAAGAATGGATTCCACACCATGCTGCCAGACTGGGTATAACCATCATGCAAGGATGTGGCTATCATTTTTATACCATGCTTGGCTGCTCTTTACCTGTTCCCATCCACAAATACAAAGGCAGTGCTCCATGCACTACTGTTAAATGCACACAGCTCTCGCTTCAAAAGCAGGGCAGTGTGATCCAGCTCATATATTCTGACTGTCTCTGTATTTGGAGCAAAGTCCTGAATGAGCGGTACAGTCAACTAAAATCAGGACTGCCCTAGCAGAATCAGGACATTTGGAAGACTGTGCTGCTTTCTCCTACCTGTTCTTTCAGCTTTCACTACCTGCTGCTACTTGTGCTCCTTGGCTGCATGTCTGGATCCTGGAATGTTGGGGCACTGTTTCGAAAAAAGACAGGTGCATATAATATGGAAAGTCTAGCAATGAGTTAACACTCTAGGCCTCACCCCTCCTAAAGAGAGTTGGATGTACACCAGCTTGTGTAGCGTACCTGTCACGAAATCTCTCTGCGCATGCCTAGTGGGTGCACGCACATGCACTTATTCAGGCCCGTGTGTGTGTGTGTGTGTGTGTGTGTGTATATATATATATATATATATATATATATATATGTGTATATATATATATATATATATATATATATATATATATATACATACATTATATATATCATAGTCATTGCCCTGCTGTAGCCATCTTTGGAAGGGAGATACCTAGTTTGTTGCCCTCTGGTGGCAACCTTTAGAATAGATGTATGTATTTCAGCCAACTTGAAGAAGCTAAAGGGTAAAAAAAAGTGTATCAGTATATATAATGTATGTGTAATGTATGTGTATATATAGATTTATGTAATATTTATTGGTGCATTATTCAGTCAAATAAAGAATTTCAATGCATTCATGAAACTTAAGACATCAAATTAGAAACTGCCAACAATAGTTAAAAATGTGCTATACATTTGGGAAATATAAGGAAGCAAAAGAATAGCCATGTAGTTAGTATAACAAATTTAATTCAACACAAGCATTTTGCTGTGCACTCTGTGTCCCAATACTAAACATTTCTCCACACACCACATAAAAGAGAAATAAATGGTGCCAGCAAAAAGCACAGGCACCAGATGATTGTAAATGAGAACAAAGTTGAATCCAAAAAATGCACTGGCCAATTATCAGAGCAGTTTAAGTAAACATTTCCAATGTTCAGATTCTGATTATTTAGGGTGTGAGTAGTGTGTCCCGATAGGGCTTGCTAATGCAAGTACATTTATGCTATGCAATCTGATGGCCATAAATTAAACATACCACAGAGAAATGTAACATGTCCTCTAAGGTAAACTAACCTACCATGTTTTTTTTCTAGCAGGAAATTAGTCCTTTCCTCGCCTCCAAACATTAATAGGTGAGAATAGTGAGTGGCCAAAAATATGCTTTGAAAATAGTACTTTGGGGATAGTTGAATTGAAACATGGGCAGGGGGCATAATTAAGGTATTTTCCCCACACCTATATGTCTATGACTATATGGTATATGCATTCTGTGTAACATGTTTATGATTTTAGTCAACCATTACTCTATGGAATATTTATTCCTATGCAATTGGAAATTAAATCATGCTTTATTAATTTCGGCAAACTACAAATTACAAGAAGATTTAGCTGTAAAATAAATAGTGAAGAAAATGTTAGGTTTTTTTTGCTTCTCCATGTTTTTTTCCATTCACTTTGAGAACTTTAGATATACGCGAAGACAAATCAAATTATGTTCCTCAAAAAATGCAAGAGGCCTTAATATGTATAAACTCATTTGAGTTATATCCTTATAATGTTAGTGCTTTACACACTCCAATGGTTATTATAAACTCTGGTGAGCTATAGAGATTAACATTCACTATAACATAGTGTATACAATAAGGTCCAATACACATAAATATAGTGTTGCCCCCCCCCCCCTTCCCCCTCATATCTCTGCTAGAAAATAGGAGCTCTCTGTTTATCATCTGTGTAATTACTGCTACTACTATGTGTACAGTCATGGCCAACATTTTGGAGAATGACAGTAATATTATTTTTCACAGAGTCTGCTGCCTCAGTTTTTATGATGGCAATTTGCATATACTCCAGAATATCATAAAGAGTGATCAGATGATTTACAATTAATTTCAAACTCCCTCTTTGCCATGACAATGAAATGTAGCCCAAAAACAACATTTCCACTGCATTTTAGCCCTGTCACAAAAAGATCAGCTGACATCAGGTCAGTGATACTCTCGTTAACACAGGTGAAAGTGTTGACTTGGACAAGGCTGGAGATCACTCTGTCATGCTGATTGAGATAGAATAACAGAATGGAAGCTTTAAAAGGAGGGTGGTGCTGCTTGAAATGATTGTTTTTCCTGTGCTAACTATGGTTATCTGCAAGGAAACACGTCATCATTGCTTTGCACAAAAAGGGCTTCACAGGTAAGGATATTGCTGCTAGTAAGATTGCACCTAAATCAACCATTTATCGGATCATCAAGAACTTCAAAGAGCAAAGAGAGAGGTTCAATAGTTGTGAAGAAGGCTTCAGGGTGCCCAAGAACGTCCAGCAAGTGCCTGGACCGTCTCCTAAAGTTAATTCAATTGTGGGATCAGGGCACCACCAGTGCAGAGCTTGCTCACTAATAGCAGCATGCAGGTGTGAGTTCATATGCACGCACAGTGAGGTGAAGTTTTTTGGAGGATGGCTTGGTGTCAAGAAGTAAAGCAAAGAAGCCACTTCTCTCCAGGAAAAACATCAGGGACACACTGCAAAATGTACTGGGATTAGACTGTTGAGGACTGGGGTAAAGTCATTTTCTCTGATGAATCCCCTTTCAGATTGTTTGGGGCATCTGGAAAAATGCTTGTCCGGAGAAGGAAAGGTGAGTGCTACCATCACTCCTGTGTCATGCCAACAGTAAAGCATCCTGAGACCATTCATGTGTGGGGTTGCTTCTCAGCCAAGGGAGTGGGCTCACTCACAATTTTGCCTAAGAATACAGCCATGAATGAAGAATGGTACCAAAATATCCTCCAAGAGCAACTTCTCCCAACCATCCAAGAACAGTTTGGTGACGAACAATGCCTTTTCCAGCATTATAGATCACCTTGACATAAGGCAAAAGTGATAACTAAGTGGCTCAGGGATCAAAACATCGAAATTTTGGCTCCATGGCCAGAAAACTCCCCAGACCTCAATCCCATTGAGAACTTGTGGTCAATCCTCAAGAGGCAGGTGGACAAAAAACCCCATAAATCCTGACAAACTCTAAGCATTGATTAGACAAGAATGGGTGGCCATTAGTCAGTATTTGGCCCAGAAGTTGATTGACAGCATGCCAGGGCGAATTGCAGAGGTCTTCATAAAGAATGGTCAACACTGCAAATATTGACTCTTTGCATAAGCTTAATGTAGTTATCAATAAAAGACTTTGACACTTCTGAAATGCTTGTAATTTTGCTTGCGCATACCATAGCAACATCTGACAAAAAGGAGTAAAATTTGTGAAAACTTTTGGACATAACTAGGATCGTTCCTGCAATTTACTGATTCAGCTGGTTGCTAGACAAATAGTTACAAGCTTCATTCAGCTATCAGTCTGGTGGCCTCAGGTGTCCAATCACCTACCACACTCAAGCAGCAAATCATTTGGCAGTTCTGGTTGGTGCTGCTGCCTTTGTAAACCTCGTCCTGGCAGCATTTCATTGCTGGTGATATTTCCTGCTTGAGCTAGTGTGCACAGTGCCGGTGCTAGGGTCCTTGGCGCCCTAGGCATACTGTGAAAATCGCCCCCACCCCACCCCCCCTGCCGGCAGGCACACTTTAAATATCGGCGCCCCCCTGCCGCAGGTACCCTGTCAAAATCGGCGCTTCTCTCCCCTCCCCACGTCTTTCCTTATTTTACCTGCATTAAGCTGCTCCTCCTCTGCTCTGTGTTCTCCCCTCCACTCACAGACACTGTCAGGCCGTGATGATGATGTCACGGCCGACAGTCAGTGAGCGGAGGGGACTAGACAGAGCAGAGAGGAGCAGCTTAATGCAGGTAAGATTCATAGCCCCTTCCCCCCCCCCCCCCCCCCCCCTCCCCGTGGATTTCTTGGAAGCTGTGCGGAGGCCGCTGCACAGTTTTAAACGACAATGGTCAATGTTTTTTAATTTTGAGGCACCTTGCAGAGCCCGGCAATTGCCTAACCTTGCTTAATGGGAGCGTCGGTCCTGAGTGTGCATTGTATTCTGACCTGTTCTGCTATTAGTGTTTGACCTGGATTGTTTATAGGAATTGCTGTCTTCTCCACTCCTGACTCTACGCCTTGTTAAATGGATTTGCTCTCATATCTCTATATGCCCTGACCCCTGGCTTGTTTTAAGGATTCTGTTGTCTTCTCTACTTCTGATTCCTGCCTGTCTGACTCTGAGTTCTGGCAAATGCATTCTGGTTGGTCATTACTTGTTACTGTGTGTAGTCCACTTCATCAGACAAGTGCCAGACAACTCCACATTTATCCTTGCCTGTCTGTTCTGCTCATATATTCTGGTTGCTTATTACCTCCTACTGTGTTTTGTCCTGTCCACTGGACAGGTGCTAGAACAACTACATCATCTACTACCCAAGTCCTGGGGCAACCAAGTACTGTAGAATATAATAAGTTACTCGGAAAGGGGGCTGCTAAAGGTGAACATCTTGCAAAGCGGTTCTAGCAGTTTACAATGTCACACTACTTTGCCCTTAATAGTCTCTATTCCTCCCTCATATATTTTTGATTGCCCCCCTTGTGTTTCTCTCTTTGCCCCCTTTATATCTGTCATATTGTCCTACCATGTCATTGCTGCCCTCTCTGTGCCTCTCTCATTGCTACCCTGTCTGTGCCTCTCTCATTGCTGCCCTCACTATGCCTCTCTCATTGCTGCCCTCACTATGCCTCTCTCATTGCTAGACCTCTCCGTGCCTTTCTCATTGCTAGACCTCTCTGTGCTTCTCTCATTGTTAGACCTTTCTCCAAACCTTTGCTGCTCTCTCCTACCTGTTCTTGTAGCTTGGACTACCTGGTGCTGCTGCTGGTGTCTTCAGGTCAGTTGCTGCTTAGCTGGTTCCTGTAATGTTGGGGCCCTGTTTGTAAAAGAGATTGTCACTATTCGCCTCACGAAAAGCAGAGCAATGACTCAACACTAGGCCAACCTAACTCCAACCAGCCCGAAATTGAACTAATAGCACCCACGTTTAATAATTAGTCCATCTTCCGCCCAACCAGCCCAATATTATAAGCATTCCCTTTTAATATGTACATTTACCCCCCATCTGCCCTGACCTTAAATTAATAACATTATTATTTAATAAAAAGAGCTAATAATTCCCCCAACCAACTCCATATTTTTGCAGATTGTGTATCATAAAAGTCATGTCAACCTCCCCACGCTCTCTTTTTTTTCTTATCTATAAATTGGGTGCTGAATAGTCTCATCAACCCCTCTATATATATTTTTATAGATTTGGCACCAGGATATCTAAGATCTCTCCCTTTCTGACCTGTGCAGTATTTTACTTACAGGCTATTCACCACTTCTCTTTTTATTCTGCCCTCTGCATCTCTTCTAATTATTCCTTTTCTTTTCTCGTCACTGCTGGTGCTGGAAGCTCCAGTGTTCTCCTCTCCACAGCATCACAATGTCACCTGTGTGGTGCTTCAGGGAAGAGAGCATGAGCCGAGAGATAGGGAAAGGTGCCGTCCTGGGTACAGCCCTTCGCCTGGATCCCGGGGACCATGCCCCGCCCCCTAATCTGGCTCAGACCTACTTTTCTACTTTTCCCTCACTATGTATTCAGAGCTTCTTCATGTGATGTGGGCAGGTTGAGATGATATGTAATGGACTTTGTAATGCCAAGCTAAGTCCTTCCTCCTTGAGCTACTCTTATTCAGTTCAACCATTCAGAAGAGCCCGGTGCTGACATTACATATTGCAGGGAGGACGTAAAGCTAAATCATAGAGACAGTAAAAGCTTATTTAATTTTTTTACATAAAAAATGCTTTTTCACTTGAATATTTGTTTTATTTTGCTCTGAAGACACGTTTTTTGTTTGTTTGTTTTTTAAGTTTCAATACAATATCTCTTTAATTCCTCTTTGGATAACATTCCCGTAGTGAAGACTCAGATAATGACTCTAGGCAGTCTGCATTCCATCAGTGTATTTCACAATAAATTAAGTTTATTGGATTGTATCGCTTTGTACTTATTGCTTTAATGTGGCAACAAACACTACTTTTATAGTAATGTATTTTAAAGTTGTCTTTAGACTCAACAGATCTTGATTGGACTAGTGCCTACATTTTGTCTTCCTGGCAGACCTGGTTGCTGATATGATATATTAATGGGCCTGATATTTACTGCTCAGTGTCTCCACTTGTTTAAAAGACATCTGCATAGTGGTATGTGTTTAAATGTAATAAAATGCCTAAACTATAAACATTTAAAAATTACAATAGTTTCAGAGTGGGTTTTGCATTATACCCTGTGCTGTGCTGACAACTGTCTTCATGAGCAGTAGCTTTTCTGCTGTCCATAATTGGTGTCTTTGGAATAACAAGACATAGGGGTCTATTCGTCAAACATTTGTTTCCGCATCACTATCTCATATTTTAGTAACAGAGGCATTTAGCAATGGGCTAGCCCAGGAGCTATCACAGATCTCTTGTGCATTAACCAAAGTAATGCTCAATACCCTCATTGAGAGAACTATGGGGATGGCGAACTGGGGCAATTTAACACGTCTGAAAATGGTGCTAGCTGTTC
Organism: Mixophyes fleayi; assembly: GCF_038048845.1. Lineage (NCBI taxonomy): Eukaryota > Metazoa > Chordata > Amphibia > Anura > Limnodynastidae > Mixophyes > Mixophyes fleayi. The sequence goes on along the minus strand of NC_134402.1, from coordinate 398,065,804 downwards.
CTACTTATAGTAAAAGCCCAGTCTGTGGGATCTTCTGATCTCTCCCATACAGACTGCACACTCGTCCCCTGCAGCAACTGATTGTCTCGGTTGGCTTACTGAAAATTGATCTCTAGGCTCTGCTGAACATGGCTTGGCCCACCCCCAGGCGCGGAGTCTAACAGTCAGGTGGTTTTCACCAAGAACCCCAGCAAGGAGGTATGGTCTTAGCGGCACCAAACCTGCAGGTCGCGGCCCCATGACTGGGTGAACAGCAGAACGGTGTGGAGGAGCCAGGTGAAGCGGGTAGAGACAATGGAGCCCACAGGTAAGTGGTGTAAATGTGGGAACAATAAAAACAAGGCTGATGGTCAGCAGCCAATGAGGCACTAGAAGAGTAGATGTCCTGTGGTATAACAATGGGAGAACAGGAGCTGTCACAATAGTGTACTCAGGAGTAGTTAGTAGAGTTACTGGAACAGCGGAAGTTCAACACTAGACTGAAGCTGAACACACGGGAGAAGCGGAGGTAACTCAGGACAACAACTGATGGGTCATAGAGGTAGTTGCGGCTCTGAGCGGCAGCATTGAGGGAACTGAGACTGTCACATAGGAGTACTCTGGAAAAGGCAATGGAAGTACTGGAACAGCAATAGTTCAACACAGCCACTGACTGGAGGCAGACTGGAGTGGCGGAGGTAACTCGCAGTAACAGCTGATGAGTCACAAGTGTAGTAGTGGCTCTGAGTGGTAGCGATGAGAGAACCGGAGCTGTCACAATGAAGTACACTGGAGATGGTAAGAGAGGTACTGGAGCAGTGATGGTTCAGCACAGGCCACAAACTGAGAGCAGGCGGGAATAGCGGAGGCAACTCGGAATAACAGCTGAGGAGTCACAGGTGTAGTAGCGGCTCTGAGTGGTAGCGATGAGAGAACCGGAGCTGTCACGATGAAGTACACTGGAGATGGTAAGAGAGGTACTGGAGCAGCGATGGTTCAGCACAGGCCACGAACTGAGAGCAGGCTGGAATACACGCAAAGCACAAGGAGAACAGGAACCAGAACCACAGGCTGCAGGAAGTGAGCTTGAAGAACAGGCATCAGACAGGTGAATCCAGGACGTTTAAATAGTGCTCCAGAAATGCTTAACCAGTGACAAGAGGGAGGAGGTCCTGAAGTGCAATAGGCTTGCACCTGCGCAGATCTGAATATAGCTGAATGAATGAATGAATGAATGAAGAGTGTCTGACTCTGGGACATGACAATTTCCAGATGAATGAAATGCAGGCAACGAGACAGATACTATTTGCAGGACCGGAGCATTACACTGATTTGTGCACACGTGTAGAGAATAGACTGGGACCGAACTCTTTTACTACTGTTATCACCGATCGGCAAAAGGTAAAACCAGCTGCTTATTGGAGCTGATATCCCAGGACGAACAAATTAATAAATTGCTCTACTAATTCATCCCTTATTGCAAAGGTGCTAAACAGACCCCATTGTTTATTCACAAAGAGATATATTAGGATTCATAAGAAAGAAATGATATTCTAAAGTTATTGAGTGACAAAGTAGGGAGAGACTTGGGTAAATTTGCTAAGAATCGAGTTTAGCATTGGTTTTAAACCGCCACACATCGGCGGTTTAGTGCTCCAAACAACCGCATTTACTATACGCTGGCTTGAGGCTACAATGTAAAATGCACTGGCATATTGAAAACAGCTACACCACCGGCGGATTAGTAAAACGGCCAGGAAAAAGATGGCTTTTTGTACACTCGCTTCTAAATGGCTTGATAGCTCAAACATGGTGTTTGAGCTATCTTGCCATTCAGAACATAAGAGGAGACACTATTGACATATAAATAATGGGGGCACTCATTATATATTGATTAAGCGACAAAGTTAGTTCATAATTAACTTATGTGGGCAAATTTTAATTTTCGTTATATTAATATTATTGTATTATTATATCATGGGGACACTAGGTAGTGCCACAGGTGTGCATCATAAATAATTATTGCCCCCATTAGCAACCAAATAGTAGTGCCCAGTTAATCATCATCATCATCATCATTTATTTATATAGCACTGTACAGAGAACTCATTCACATCAGTCCCTGCCCCATTGGAGCTTATAGTCTAAATTCCCTAATATAGACACACACTCACACAGACACAGACAGACAAAGAGGGAGAAGGACAGACAGGGAGACAGACAGACAGAGACTAGGGTCAATTTTTGATAGCAGCCAATTAACCTACCAGTATGTTTTTGGAGTGTGGGAGGAAACCGGAGCACCCGGAGGAAACCCACACAAACACAGGAAGAACATACAAACTCCACACAGATAAGGCCATGGTCGGGAATCGAACTCATGACCCCAGTGCTGTGAGGCAGAAGTGCTAACCACTAGGCCACTGTGTTAATATAATTATATATTCATATTTCCCCCATAATATAATACAATAACACTGTCCCCAATATATTGGATGGCGGTTTTGCAGCGGTTATGTAAACCTCAGCTTAGTAAATCCGGCTGTTTGTATTTTCATCAATATTAAAATCAGGATGGCTATCTGTAAAGTGGTGTTTTTTTAAAAACGTACGTTGTAGTCGTTCTAACGGTACTATGGTCTTCAAGTTGTAAAAACTCTGCTACTGTAGTGCCACTTTTAGCAGTACCAACCCATTCTTCCAGAACATGTGTATAACATTCTCTCAAACACTTGTACTGAGTTGCAAAGTATTTGGGAAAGATCAATAACGTTTATAACTTTTATTTTTGATATTCATTTGTATTTGTATCATATAACAATGGAGAACCCTCCCCTGAGCCACTTGTGGTTGCAGTTGTCCCTGAAGCCTAATTGAATTGTAAGTGCATAGTTCTCTCTGGGTCAAACACAGTGTTTGACATATGAAGTGGCTTGTCCTGAAGCAAACTGTTCCTTCAACACCTATGTCAGTCCCAAACAAGTAATCCTAGGGGTTCAAAGTAAATTGTAGGAAAACCCTGTAAGGTGGATCTTCTCTCCCCCAGTCATCTATCTGCTGTCATATAAGAAGATATTCATAGCTATTATTCAGTATAAAATTTTAAATGAACTTGTAAACTGCATTCACAATTTGAAAAGGGGAGCAGATAAGACCTAACCACTTTCGTGCTAGCAATAAAAAAAATAATTTCGCAATGTGTTTGTGCTCTCAGCTATAAACGTGTCACTTCCTCCCCATTTGCAGGCCACCCACGATTCTAATAACTTCTTTTTATATTCTGGAAACCACAAATGAAGAATGGTTGCTGAACACATCTGAACATGGCAGTATTAAATTATCTACTTTGCATTCCAATATCTAGCATTTGTTACATGTCATTTCAGGACTGTTTACTAGTGGCAAAACAGCATTATTTAAATACCGCCATCTGTACTAAATGTTCTCTAAGAGCAGCAAGTCAGGGATTCACTGCTATCTGAAAACTGCTCAGTATGCACTGTAATAACTGCATGGACGCAATGTATTCATGTTATACAATCCTCACTGGCACTAGCGCTGACAATCATAAAGAAAACACAATTAGAATAGAAAGAATAACAGACCACCATCTCATCACACAGAAATTCATCCTTCGGGCCAACCAAGAGTATTGTTTTCAGGAAAGACTGTGGTAGGTTTCAGAACCAGAGTTCTGCGGCTAGAAGGATTTTATAATGAAATAAAGAAAAATACTTTTTCTTTTGAAGAATATACGGACCGAAAATTACTGGCATTTTTCATTTCTTTTATTATGTTATCCACTTTATTAACTGTAATTTTTACATTTTTTTCTTTTGTATTTTCTAAAGAACTAAATATATTGTGAAACAAAGCATTCTTAGAAAATATAGTTAGTTAGGTTGAATCTGGATGTATTGTATACATATTAAACAATAATGGCAATGTATTTTATAGTATGTAAAACAAGTTAAGGAGCCAAAAGAAATTGGTGTCCTCTATATTGTTCAATAGTCAAAACATCTTCCAGCATCTGTGAGGCCACAATGCTTAATAGGAATACAGTTTTGCCCGAGAATCACAGCATTTTCTATAGGTTAGCACAATTGAGTTTGCAATATGATGACAAGACTTTAACAATATAGCAGGTTTAAGATGGTAGCAGTGCAGACAATACAAGGCCAAGTAGGGAAATTAGTGAACATGGGACCCTATTAGCCAATCATCTGCAACATCTTAGATTTTAGAGCACTTACATGCAGCCTCCTCCAAGCTCGCTAATCTCCTTTTAACATTTTGTTTAAATAAAGCTAAACCAGTATAAATATTATATGATAATATTATACATGCTTGCCTACTCTCCCGGAATTCCCGGCAGGCTCCCGAATTTCGGGGAGCTCTCCTGGACTCCCGGAAATGTAGGCAAACCTCCCGGATTTGCCGAAATTCACAGCATTGACTGACGGGGCTTAATAGTGTCATTAAGCCCCGCCCCTGCTGAATTTCAGCATTTTATAGTGGGGCGGGGCTATGGCCATACGAGGCAACGTCACCACGCCCCCTCCTGCCCCCTGTCACATGACTTCCGGGGGAGACGTTTTGAAAGTTGGCATGTATGATAGTATACCTGTGATAAGCAATGCAAGTACTGCCACTGTGTGTGCCACGAGCACCAAGGATCTTGTGAACCACCAGTCAGCATCATGAACGGCAAGAATCTGCTCTTGTTGCGCTACTGTAGGAACTTTTAGGTAGCTGACAATTCCTAAGAGTCCCAGGGCACAGGTGTGCTATCAAATGTAACATCCCAAGTCAGCATTAGGTACTGTGTTCAACATATGTATTTAGTGGTCTTTCAAATGCTGTCTTCACCCATGTTTGAATGCAGTACTAACAGAGTACAGCAAAGGAACCTTCTGCAGGATCAGATGATCGGTATACACAGCTTTTTGAGAAACGCATAACGTGCAGAAAGTTGTTGCCGTTGTTGATCTGTCATGACTTTTTTTAAAACCCAGTGTACACTGAACATCCATCTAAATAAGATGAGAGGAGCACTAAACCCCATCATTTTAATTTTCTGGTATGAACCATCAAGCTAAAATAAAAGGCAAAATACCTCGAAATTCCACTGCACCCCTGTTAAAAAGTAAAGTATTAACTCTGAATCCATGATAGACAGCTGAAGCTCCCCACACAGGTTTATCACTATGTCCCCATAAGATCTAATGCAAGTTAAAAAGCTGAAACTACAGAGACTCTAACAGATGTGACCTCACACTAGCCCTGACCTGTGTGTGAATCTACCAATTCACACAGGGCCTGTTTCATTAAGGAAAGTTAAATTTAAAAAAAAGGAGTAACTTTGCACCTTGGCAAAACCATGTTGCATTGGAGGGGGGGTAAATTTTAAATGTGGGGACAGATTCTTAGATGGGGTAGGGCATGTCCTAGATCAATTTTAAATTTCAGTGTGAAAATAACGCTATCAAGTATTTGTGTCCTACTTGGAAAAAAAGCGAGTATTTACCTTTCGTGTAAAATAATGAATTAATTTGTACCCCTTGCATTGCAACGTGGTTTTGCCTAGGTGCAAAGTTGCTCCTTTTTTTGCTTTCCTTTCCTTAATGAATCAGACCCAAAGTGTTTGTCATGCTTCCAAAGATGCCAGTTACGGTCTGTCTATGTAGAGAAATTCTCCCTTTTAGCATGACGGTCTTCTGCAGAGAAATGATGAACATATTTAGTTAGGAATAAATTCTTTAGGTATATTTTAAGTTCAGTAATTCATAATGTTTCATATATGTTAATAACAAATAATGGCTTTATTTGACTTTGCTCTTTAATATACCAGCAGGAATGCTACCAGCAATAGTAGTACCCAGTAAATTGTCAGTAATAGTAGTACCCCTAATATGCCAGCAGTAATAGTAATGCCCAGTAATAGATAGAGCAGTGACAATAATACACATTAAGGCCAGTAATAGATACAGCAGTACAATAATAGTCAGTAATAACCCAGTAAGTAGTAATGGCCTGTAATAATGGCATCAATACTCCTTATTATTGCTGTTGCTGTCATCTTCTCCTACTGTTTCAGCCTGCTGTAAATGTAGTGTTCTTCCTGCGACGCTGTGTTCTATGTCACTTGCTATGATGTAAAGGTTGTGCCATCTGCTTTTAAGTCTGCATACATGGGGCAGTGCGTGTATCCCATGTGGAAAATTGTCAGTGATGCACACAGATAGGATAGGGAAGTAGAGGGAGGAGGTGGAAAGACATAGGGGATGGGAGGAAGCAACGGATAATATGATCCATGGCTGTATGAAGGTGGCTGGTCCCAGAGGTGTAGCCAGCCACCAAGAACCATACAGTGCCTGGCCCCCCTTTAATCTGCCTCTGTCCTATAGTCTACCTCAGAGGTGCTCAAACTCAGTCTTCAAGATCTATCAGCAGTTCAGTTTTCAGGATTTCTTTAATCATGCACAGGTTAATTTATATGTTTTTTTAATTCATGCACTCATCATCTCTCGCATCGACTATTGCAATTCCCTTCTTACTGGTCTTCCCAAAATCAGACTTGAACCCCTACAATCTATTTTGCACGCTGCGGCTAGACTGATTTTTCTTACAAACCGTTATTCCTCTGCTGAGCCACTATGTCAGTCTTTACATTGGCTTCCTGTATTTCAACAAATCCAATATAAAATTCTTCTACTAACATACAAGGCCATCAACAAAATTGCACCGACATACATTTCCTCACTTGTCTCGAAATATCTCCCTACTCGACACCTCCATTCTGCACAAGATCTACGTCTCTCCTCCACTCTCATCACATCCTCCCATTCTCGGTTACAGGATTTTTTCTGGGCTGCACCTACTTTGTGGAATTCCCTCCCACGCACAGTAAGACTTTCCTCTAGTCTTCAAACATTCAAGCATTCACTGAATACCCACCTCTTCAGACAAGGTTATGATATTCCTCAACCATCATCTTAATTTCTCTTGATTACCCTATTACCATCCTCTACACTGCTAACGCAAGACAACAACCCTCTGACCAACATTGCAACACACACAGACCTCTCAGTACTTTTACCTTTGCAGTCTGGCTGGTCCATTGTGCAATATGATGTAGCACATGCCCTTGTGTTTCTAACTCCCATTGTCCCATAGATTGTAAGCTTTCGGGCAGGGCCCTCTTACCTCTCTGTCTGTATTACCCAGTATTGTCTTATTAATGTTTGTTCCCAATTGTAAAGCACTACGGAATTTGCTGGCGCTATATAAATAAATGTTGATGATGATGATGAGGATGATAATATGGTTGAGTCAGTAATTATGCCACCTGTTTCTGCAGACTGAAACCCTGAAAACATGTTTTGTTGGTAGCTCTTGAGGACTGAGTTTGAGCACTTCTGCCCGACCTACATGACTAAAATCATCTTCAAATTGTATTCCATAACCTCACTCCATCACCCTCCATGACAGTCACTCTAGTTCCCATTGAGGTTACACAACTTCAGAGAAGGGGTACATATTTAGCCTATTTCCTCAACAGAACCCATTCTGCGCATTTAACTATCAAGGGCCTGATTCATTAGCAAACGCATATTGGGTATAATTCAAGAAGGAGCGGATTTGAGGATATGTCTGTTGATTAATACCGACCTTGGTCCACTGTTTTGTGACTGGATATTCCATACATTGCTTACCTGCCTTCAAGTCACCTAAAATAGTGACTTCTAGATCCCTTTTCTCCTCTAATAGTTTCTATTATAGTGCTGTTAATACTATATTTAGCATTTGGGTTTTTGAGACCCAAGTGCATGATTTTACATTTTTTGGCATTAAACTGTATTGCTACACTCTTGACTATTCCTCTAGTCTATCTAATTCATCAGTCATTTGTTTTACCCCTCCTGGTGTGTCTACCCTGTTGCATATCTTTGTGTCATCTAAAAAGGCATTCTTTCCATTCATTACCATTTGCAATGTTAAAAAGCACTGGTCAAAAAGCACATCTCCCTTGAAAGATGCTAGTTAAGGCCACTTTGGCTTTCTAAATGCAATGTTCTAATACTATATGTATGTAATATTACGTAAGTTACGTGTGTCAGTCGATGTAATGAACATATGTTTTCACTGTCTCTCACATTTTGTTATCTTGTTGAAAATAAACAGATTTTGTTTTTTTTAATTAAAAAGCTCTGGTCCAAGTAAAGATCCCTGGGGTACTCCACTAGTAACCTTTTCCTCCTGTAAATGCACTCGATTTACTACAACTCAGTTTTCTATCCTGCAGCCAAGATCTTATTCATTCAACCATCTTAGAATCCAATCCCAAACTTTTGAATTTATTTAACAGTCTGCGATCTGGGACAGTGTTAGAAAACATTACTAAAGTCTAGATAAGCTACATCTCCGCTTCCCCCTTGATCTATTACTTTAGTCAAAAAGTCAATAAGATTTGTTTGACATGCTCTCCCCTCAGTAAATCCATGCTGTTTTGGATCCTGGATTTTAGATATTCTACAACTCTTTCTTTTAAGAGTGTTTCTATCAATTTCCCTAGTACTGATGTAAGGCTCACTGGTCTGGAGTTGCTCGCTTCTTCCTTGCTTCCACTTTTGTGCAGTGGGACTACATTCGCTCTTTTACAGTCCTCTGGAATTACTCCTGTAGCTACTGGTTAAATAATTCTATTAATGGTGTTACCAGCACCCCCTTAAGCTCTTTTAGTATCCTTGGGTGTATCCCATCTTGCCACATTGATTAATCCACTTTTAGTTTTGAGAGCTCTGTTAGGACCTTCTCCTCTGTAAATGTACTTGTACCTACCTCATTTTTATGAGTATACTTGCAAGTTAACTGTGGCCCCTTCCTCGCACTTTCTGTAGTGAACATTGAGCAAAAATAATTATTAAGCTCATCTGCTATTACCTTGTATCCATCAACAAGACCCTCACTCACTGACTTTAATCTTAGTATGCCCCCTTTTGTTTTTCTCTTTTCAGTTATATATCTAAAAAAGTTTGTTGCCTCTCTTACCTACTCACTGGGCCATTTTCTCTTCACCTTCTGCCCTTGCACATCTGATTACCTTCTTAGCCTTCTTCTGTCTAACAAGATACACCTCTTTGACTTCATTATTCTGAGACTGCTTATATTTCCTAAAGGCCATCTTTTTTGCTTTCACAATACTTGCTTCTACTCTAACAAACCACACTGCTTCATTTTCCTAACTCGTTTGATACAGAGGTTTGTTGCTTTTAATATTGCACTTTTTAATATTTCCAACCTCTCCTGCACTCTTTTTAAGTTCCTCCACTCTGTCAAAGAGTCATTTACACATTTTCCATCTCTACAAAGTCAGCTTTCCTAAAATCTAACATCTTTGTTCTTGTGCGGTATGACTCGGTCTCCGTCTTTATACTAAACCATACTGCTTGATGATCACTGGATACTGGGTTCACACCCACATTTACATCAGATATTCTGTCACCATATGTAAGAATTAATTCTAATATTTTGTCTATGCGAGTGGGCTCCCTTATCATGTGCTTAAGGGATGCTCCTGCTCTGTCAGCCCAGACCCTTTGGTCTGCCCCTGGCCACTCTGTCTGCTACGGATCTCTGACCCCGGCGTGCTTTTGACCATCTACTCCATCTTGGCTACCGCCTCCTATCTTCCTGTTGTGGTATTGCATGTAAGCTTTCACTACGCTAAGAGTTAAAACCTGGGGGATCCAAGTACCTGTGAGCGCAACAAGTTCTACGAAAAGGTGACTGATATAGGTGAAGACCTATTTCATCTGTTCTGCAGGCTTATGTCAATAGCCGTTAGCCATTGAACCTACTTCTAGTGGTACTTGCAAAAGACCCCTCCCAATTCACATCCGGATATTAAAGTATCTCATGACTGTTACCTCTCCTTTTAATGCCATTTTAGCGATGTCCTGCAATTGGTTCCTGTACAGTTCCTCTTCCTGAACTGGTGGTCTATATATCACCCTAGTACGAACAATTGGTTCCTGTCCAGTTCCTCTTCCTGACCTGGTGGTCTATAGATCACCCCAGAATGAAGAATAGCCTTGTCCCCCATTTCTATGGTCACCCAAAGGGCTTCAGTTTTTTCTTCAATAATTTCTATTAAAGTAGTATTTCTGCTTTTTTTCACATACATTGCTACTCCTCCTACAATTAATCCCACTGGCTACAGCTATGTCCCAGTCATGATTTTCATTGCACCATGACTGCGTAATAGCCACAATATCCATATCATCCCTTGTCATTATCGCACTTGGTTCTGGGATTGTATTTCCTAATCTCCTAGCATTTGCACATATAGCTCTAAGAGTTTTGTTTGTGCAGGTTCTATTCCTAGCTATGTTCATTCCTCTGTGTAAGGAATTACTGATATTTGCACCTCTGACCACTAGAGGTCTGTAATTATAAACTTGCCCTTAAATTTGCCCTTTTCCAAGATGGACAGTATGGCATCAAAGATAAACCATCCTGTTTCCTGTTTGGGGCCTATATAAGGCACTTCCTGGATCACACATGTGCTTGAGTATTCTGTCTGCTCAGCTCCTGCTACTTGCCACTCTTACTTGCATTTGTGACTTCCTGTTTGTGTACCAACGCGGCAAACGTCTGACTACCCGATTGTGTACTGACCCGACAAATGTCTGATTACTCGCTGTATATCCGTTCGGCCTTTGGACTCCAGATAATGCCACCAGTATTGTTACACTTTGTCTATGTTTATTCTTTAAATTTGCATGGTCTTCTGTTGCTGTGCATATGTTTCCAGTTCTATTATCCTGCAGAAACAATACCTCTTTGTTGGGGATTCCTATTTAGTTCCCTGCACCCCTCTGCTAGTTTATATGGTTCCGGATGAAGCTTCCAAACTGCTCACTTAGTATTCTGGTTCCCCTTGAAGACGGGTACAGGCTGTCACTTTTGTATAAGCCCCTATCTTGCCAGATGACAAGGCTGTGGTCTATTAATCCACATCTCTCTTCATTACATCACTTCCTTAGCCACACATTGACGTTTGTGATGAATTGGCAATACTGCTGAAAAAATTACAGTGGTTGCTATTTACTTTAGAACAGTTCCTAATTTTCTAAATTCATCTTTTACGACCATAGCTTCAGCATTAGCCAGGTCGTTTGTCCCTAGGTGGACAATGACATCCACCTCCCATCTTTTCTCGCTACCCTCACAATTTTTAACATGCGGTCTTAATCCCTTTAGCTGTAGCTCCAGGTAAACTTGTTTCTATTCTTCAGTATCTTTTCCCAGATGTATGTCTCTAATAATAGAATCCCGCAAGAGAAGTGTAGTCCTTTTTGGAGATTTAATTTTCCTGTTCCTGTAGCTAGTGGAAGTCCCCATATCCTCATGTTGTGTATTACCTATATTAGTTGTACATTCCAGCCCTGCAAAGAGCAGAATATGATTTTTTGCAATGTCACAGCTTGCAGGATGTGTCTATGTCCCTCTGGAAATCTCCTCCTTTCAGAGCTCAAAGTAGTCCAGGCAGAATGTATTCTGGGGGCTCTCTGAGGCAGTGGTGGCTTCAAGGATACAGACAACCTACATATCTCAGCCTGCAGTTTAGCTATCTCCTCCTGCAACAAGGAAAAATATTTACACATTGGACAGTAGCTGAGTTTCCAGAATGTCTCCCGATGTTCGTTAATCTTGTCCTGGCATGTAAAAACACACATTTTGAAAGAGCGCGTTCTTCATGTAGCTGTAAGAATGTATAACTCCAGCTTTGTAAGGCAAGCATTTGGAAACTAAGATACACTATTATACTGCTGTCTAAGGGTAAATAATTTCATATTTCCAGAGCAATGCAGGAATTCCCATTTTTTGCAATAAATGTAGAAAAATAAGGGTTTTCAGTACAGAACAACTTATTAACATCTGTTTTACAGGACATTTTCCCTAAAATAAATAGAGATCAAAATGCTACTTATAATTAAGGTATATTTTTGCTTTAAGTAAATAAAACATTTCAACAAGTCTAGTTAAATACATTGATAATTCTTTTTATTCTGCTCTTTACTACAGGAACTCATGATAGTCTTTCAGCTCCTGCACTGGAACGGAAGCCTTAAAGCTCTCAGAGACACAAAGTGCTCCCGTCAGGTAAGAAATATCTCGCGCTTTATCCAATACATACGTTTAACCCATAAACACTTACCCAGAATACAATTATTTATTTATCTGGAATCCTAAGGCTTAACTAAGAAACATCTGTGATTGTTACATTTAGAGTCGTTTCCAAATGCTAATTCCTATTCTCCGTTATGTTACCAATCAGGATAAACTGTTCGGTGTATCTTTAAATACAACTTTGCAGGAAAAAGTAATGGCTCAGTTTGGAGTTTTACCTAACTTTCTATTTTTTATTGTGCTAAATAATATACATTGTTGAGGGTCATTTACAGGTTAAAAGCTGTATAGCAATAACCCCTAGAACCTGCTACTTGCTTCCATTATTATACTTATTCATTATTACATTTGGGGCTACATTTACTAAACTGCAGGTTTGAAAAAGTGGAGATGTTACCTATAGCAACCATTTAGATTCTTGTTATCATTTATTTAGTACATTATGCAAAATGACATCTATAATCTGATTGGTTGCTATAGGCAACATCTCCACTTTCTCAAACTCGCAGTTTAGTAAATATACCCCTTGAACAATAAAGGATAATCACTCATTTGTTGATCTGTATACCCTCCAATGGATCATTTGTTATGGCAGAAAATTGCATGATTTCAATATTTTGGGGTGACTTCTTGTGATTTAGGTGGATTGGAAGAGGTCTGATCAAATTGGGAACATGGCCTAAATTATAAGTTGGCAGTGTTGGGAAATATATTGCTATGAATTACTGCAAACTGCTAGTTTCTGCTTGTTTTTTTGGCTAACGTTTATATAATCAATCATTATTACGTGTTTTAATTAACATGGCCACAGATTTACATAATGCAGTGACCCATAAAAGACACATTCTTTTTTTAGACTACCGAACACTAAACTGATCATACTGACTACAAGAAATAAGGTTTTGCAGTCTTGTCTTTTTTTATACATATAGTACTTTTACTGTCAGAGTAGTATTTACTAATTCAAAGGCCTTTGGTGACTGGCATGGCATGGTTCCCTCTTGTGTCCAAGCTGCTACATTTCCACATACAAACAACGCTAAGAATGAAATCTGCTCTCAGAACATATGCTAAATGTAAGAACACAAATCATAATAAAAAACAGTTACTGGCGCAGACAGTAAATAAACCTAAACATTCTACTTACATGTAACAGAAGCAGATAATGGGAAAAAGTTGTCCTGTATTGTACAACACACCGAGGCACAGTCTTTCTATATTTTCTCATTTTCTACAACTAAATTTGTGTATATGATAAAGTTTATTAAGCAGTGTGTTTTTATTTCATTGAGCAAGGAATTTGTAAAACATTGTGCCTATTTTCAGGATATTGTTATTGAATTAGGTTTTTCTTTCTTACGGGGAATTATGTATTAAGGTGTGTCACAATTTTCCATCACTGTGGAGGTGGTGGAGGTATTGGAACGTAAAGATCCTTCATTTTGTTTGTTTGGCTGTACACTGTTTATTGGGTCCCTTTGCCTACAAAACGGCATGGCAATCAATTTTGTAACAGATATAATGCAAGTTAGACATTGAAACCAAATGCCTGATTGGTGGCTGTGGATTCTTGTACATTTGTAGTCTAATCTCAATATACTGTTATGTGGGATGGTGTTCCACTATAATTCATGGGGGTTACTCATAGTTGCCAACATTTGATTTTTCCCCTACGAGAGATCCCAGAAAAAAGTCAGCTGGCAAATGGGGCGTCGCAATTCACTGTATTGTGGGGGCGGACCTTAACAACACAAATTGTGTCATTAAGGCCCATTTCCCCCGGGATCTGGGAGAGTGCCTGCTCCCCGCAGTTCAGGAGCATACTGGGAGAGTAGGGAAGTATGGGGTTACTACTGGTATAATGTGGGTCTAGTGTTTGGTGGCAGCATTCAGTAATGTGTAAATAGAAGGAATGGCGCGGTGCACATTTTGCCATCTTAACCTTGGGTGCCAGGCTAGAGACTGAATATGTTGACTATACATCAACAAATAATTATACTGTCGATGAAGATCATCTGTTTAAAAAAGAAAAATTTAATTATTGTTGCTCTTAGACCAATCATATATTTCCCCTGGCTGTCTAAAACTGAAGAAAACATTTTTGAGTAAAGTCTTCTTTTCACATGATGCACTGCTTAATGCCTGACGGAGTGGAGCAAAGGTGAAAAATGTTATGTACTTTTGAAAATCCTTTTCCTCCTGCTTATTGATAAATGTGACAGTTACTGGATTGCTTCAGAAGACGTTTACAGCAATGCTTCCCTTTCAGTGCTGACTTGCGAAGACTGCTCAGCATGGTGTGAGATCACGGTCACCGTGGACCTAGAGATTAATAGAAATACATTTCAAACTAAAGAACTGACAAGACGCTCTGCACTGCACCTATATGCAGTGCAATGATAGGGAGTCATGGTTCACAGATGACTGAATAGCACAGCGGGGCTGGAAAATGTATTGAACATGTGCAGAATCAGTGTGATGGCCCTTGGCTTCTCAGTAGTGCTGGGCTCCAAACAACCATTTTTTCGCCCCTATGCATACAACAAGGCTTCTAGCAATAATAATCTTGTTTCAGGACCTGTACTAATATCCATTCAGTCACCGCATTTGAAACGACAATGCACAAAAAGATATTGTGAAAAACTGTTTTTTGTATCTGGTGTAAGCTCATAAACTATATTACACAAGCTTAGACTATCCTGGGAATTGTAACACACTGGAGGCAATTGGTGAAGCATTAAACATATGCGCCGCAAATTTAAACTGACTATACGGCAAGCTTTCCGCTGAGGCTTATAGGTAGATAAAACAAGATGACCATGCCAACAAGGAGCAACAGTTTGCACAGGTTATTCCTAGCTATTTTTTTTTAGGAAAGATAGGGATAAAAGGAGCCTGCAGGAGATCATAATAGGCTTAGTGCTGTTACTGAAGTTGGGTTTGATGCATAAGTAGAGTGATTAGATTATCAACTATGTTATGTTCATATTTAATTGGATTTATTTGGATCTGAGAAGAAAGTGAGGGAAAATTGGAAAGTGATTAAACAACATATGGCAATGATTATATTTGTTAGAGATCTGCTTTGTAGTTTAAATATTATAAATTGAATTAGTTTGTATTTGGAAGTTAAGACAGTAGAATGACAAAAACTGTATATCCAATGAATTAATGCAATGTCTAATATCAAAGCTATAATTGCCTGAAAGACCATGATTTGGGGATTTTGACAAGCGGCTTTCTTAGATCTTTCAATGAACTTTACAACATTTATAATAATTATAGATATGACAGTGATGAATCACATTTACATAAATTAAATATATTTTACTTTGGAAGTTTGAAATAACTTGATGTAGAAGAAAATGTCTTCCCTTACAACCGTATTCCCTCTCCTAAGACCAACATTGTCAGGCTCCCCCAATGTATGATGACCAGGTTATCATTTCTTCCCAACTAGTCCTGTCCCACCCACACCTGCTTATTTATCTACCACCCCTAATCTCTCCGCTACCTTACTTCACCCCCCTAATCCCAATAATAATTGTCTTCATATTACACTTGGTAATATGTGTAATATCTGGTCTGTACTTACTATAATGGCCTTTTTGCTCTGTTATTAAAATGTATACGTGTTCAATTCAGAACATGCAAAATAAAGAATCATGAAATAAGGCTTCCCTTTAAATTAACATAGTGAACAAGTTCCTACATGTGGAGATTTCTGTAGAAGTGTATCCAACATTCAATGGGCAATGGATCCTCCTTTGCTGCTGCTGGAATGGGAATGTAGGGATCTGATTCTGACTTTGCAGCTATGGATCTAATAAGATGGTTTCTGCTTCTTTGGATGCTTACAGTGCAGGAAAAGGTCTTCCTCCCAGCCTCTGCCACACCCAGACACAGACCTGCTCTGCCTAAGGATAAATACATCCCTACCATGGTCATAACATAATTAATGGCCAGTGGAGGATTAACATATCAGAGATGAATGAACTATTTTTTACGCATAAAATTATATGGATTATAAACTGTGAACAGAATGCGCAAATAACTGATATCTTAGAATATCCATTTGTTGCTCCTGTATCCTGAACATTCATGGCCATGTACAGTTAGGAGTAAATCCATCTGGATGGTGCAAGTTTGCACCTTGGCAAAACCGTGTTACCCTGCCGGGGAGCAACCTTAAAATGTACAGCCAGATTTCCATTTGGCAGTGGGTATATCAACTCTAAAGGGCAATGCAAAAATAAAGCTGCCCAGTATTTGTCTGTAACATATAAGATCAGACAGTATTTTCCCTGTATTTACCATAGCCTATGGCTCCCAACTCCTTCCTGCTTTGATGTCAGATATGTTTATTACAGCTTGTAACACTTCTTTATCTTACATTGAAATGACTGCTGATATGTTATTCCTGGTAGCTGTCTCTTTATTTGACTAACTGTGATGTTTTAGTTTATCGGTGTTATTAAGGGTGATGTGTGGCCCTTTTGAAGATTAGGAGGTTGCCCATGTGGCCCCTGAAGTGTATCAGGTTGCCTGTGGTTTGTACAGGTACAGGTGTTACATTTTATCCTATAGCTGGATTTGCTCCTAATTCTAAATAAGGACCCCAGGCAATATCCATACAATGACGATTCTGTTTTTACCCTGCAGTTGCCGATCTGCATAAAATATTTTATTCCTAAGTACCACTTTGGATGTGGTATGTGTTTAAGGTGCTTATGTGTCTATACAACATTTCTGTGTCCAGTATGTGGTTACTAGGACTATTTAGATAACACAATTAAACAATGTATCTGTCCAGACGCCATGTATATGCCTGACTGAGCCCAATCTCCTCTCAGAATGTCTTTACATTAACATTTTAGAACAGTGGCAGAAAAGTTTTCTTTCTCGCACATCTAGGGTGGGTTCTTTGATTAAAGACGATTTATGGTCATCTTCCATCAATAGCCAATTGCTGCTGTTGACAGCGATCGCCCTGGAAGAAGTTTGCAAAGGAGCGACCTTCTGTAATGGCTGCATTGATTTCCACTACAATACTTTCCCCATAGTAAGCAATAGATAATGTCAGATCATATAGATAAGAATGCTCTGTACGGTTTAGTAAATATTTATCCCATGATGTTAGTTTGGCTGTAACTAACAAATTCCTCTTTTATGAGTAGGCCCCTGACTCTGGTGCACTCCACATAGAGTGGGTATTATCTTCTAACATTGTTTTACGGTGAATAATAAACCATAACAATCAGCAATTAGCTTTGTCTAGTGTTAGACCCTGATAGCTAATGAATTATTTTTGTGGGTGTAGTGCAAATGTGCACCTAAATGCAACCTTAGTAAATAGCCCTGAGTGACAGCCTGCCTTATTCTGCTGTCAATGAAGCTTATTTACAGAAGTGCTGCGAATGCTGTATTGTAAAGTCGTGTCCTATCATTGTGTAAAAACACCCAATATGGGTAAAAGTTTGATTTGCAAACCAAAATGGTGGCATCATATGGTGTAAAAAAGATCGAGTGAGTCCCATTCTGACTATGGATTAGGTGCATGATTGTGCCTATTGTGCACCACATGCAAATCCAAAATTAAATTTTGCAGGACAAGATTATTTAAATAAGTTAATGGAGTGGTAATTTTTTTTGGGGGAGGGGCACTCTGCTTTGTTCTGGGGCACCTGCCTTCTCCCTGGAAAGGGATTTGATTTGGTTTAACCATCTCTGAGGTGATGGAGAGTAGTTCTCCTTCTGTACTTTCAATGCAATTGCACTTCCCCCTTGTACTGTAGCAGGAAAAACACATTTCTAGATTAACTCAACTCTCAAAACTGACACATGTAATAAAAGCAGCCATGAAGTCCCTTCACTCTCAGGACTAATTTAATGCATACATGAATAAAGTAGATAAGTAAGCACTGCCCGCTGTCCTTGTGGTGTGAGAGGTGCAGCTGGCTGGGACTTGGAAGGGGTAATTTCATCAAAAGACCCCTAATTTAAATAGACAAGAGAGTTTGTTCAGTTGTATCTGAGGTTCCGTTGCTGTGTAGGCCAGATGTTTAGAAGACCGATTAATAGAACTGAGGGAAAAATAAAAGCTGAGGTTTGTACATAATGGTTTGGTTCACTGAGGGTTAACAAAAACATGAAGGTGTGGTGATGACCAGGGATAGTGTCACAAAGGGGAGAAACAGAGGAATTGGTTAAAAGAGTTGGGAGGAGTTTGAGTAGATCTCTTGGCTCCATGACAACCTTCCCTCCCTCCCATTCCCGACTCCTGGATCCGGTTCGCTTCCTGGTTGAGATGTCTCGTTACCTTCTGTTTTTTAAAATATGCGAAGCCTGGTTAGCTCACGGACAGGTGATGAAACAGCAAGGGCAATAAGTTGAGCCAACCTGGAGTGCAGGCCGTAGTATGGGATCAGGGCTGATGCAGCCCGGTGGTGTGTTCGACCGACATGGAGAACGGGTCGTGGTATTGGTACAGGTGCTGGTTAAGCCCCAGTGGTAGGTTGAGCCAACCTGGAGCAGGGGCCATGGTATTGATACAGGTGTTGTTTAAGTCCCAGAGGTAGGTTGAGCCAACCTGGCATGCTGGTCGTGATATTAAGATGGGTGCTGGTTAAGCCCTGGAGGTAGATTGGGCCGACCTGGAGCACGGGCCATGGTATTTGTACGGGTGCTAGTTAAGCCCCAGAGGTAGACCTGGAGCACGGGCTGTGGTATTGGTACGGGTGCTTGTTAAGCCCCGGAGGTAGGTTAGGACGATCTGTAGTGCTGGCCGTGGTATTTGTACGGGTGCTAGATATAGAAAAAATATATAGGTGAGGCCGCCCTTCCTGGCATTAAAAGGTATATTTTGCTGCCACAGAGCGGAACTGATGTGGTATAAGGGGTTTCCCCACCCTCTAAAATGATAGATCTAGATAGGATAAATTCGGTCCCTGGGCACATAAAAATGTATATATAAATATAGATTAGGAAGGAGATTGAAGGGAATAGTATACAAGTGAATGGTTTAAATCAATGATAAGACATAAACACGTTCTAGCCAGAACAACTTAAAATAACAATGTAACAGTGTATAAACTTTGATACTTGCAGATCAACAAGAGACAGGCATATATCTGAATAGTTCAATAGTAAAAATAAATGGCTGTCAATGAGGCAACAAAATGAGTAGTAAGGAGTCAATGGTGAGTCTGTCTAACTTCCAAGTATATCCAATTGGAATGGAAATCAAAAGTCAAAAAGTGCATTGATAACTCACATTTGAGTAATATTTTGATCAAGCCAGGCTTAGGTGTCCTCCTCCTGCGACCCGGGTGTTCCTTTTCCTCCCCTGACGCCGGGTAGGTGATGTCGTTCGTGGCCCCGTAAGAATAGGCAGTTGAGAGGTGGCGCATGCGATCTTTATTCATTCAGATGCTGCTGTCACGCTGCCGGTGCTCTGCTCCATATAGATGAGAACGAGCATGCTAGCAAAATCCAGGCTAACGCCCCGCAGTGATGTGATGTAAACGATCATCACACACTGATATTAGGATGGAATAAAATAGATTATGTAATAGTAATAGTAAAGGTGCAAATTGTACGGGTGCTGGTTAAGCCCCGGGGGTAGGTTGGGCCGACCTGGAGCATGGCCCGTGGTATTGGTTCGGGTGCTGGTTAAGCCCCGGAGGTAGGTTGGGCCGACCTGGAGCATGGCCCGTGGTATTGGTTCGGGTGCTGGTTAAGCCCCGGAGGTAGGTTGGGCCGACCTGGAGCATGGCCCGTGGTATTGGTTCGGGTGCTGGTTAAGCCCCGGAGGTAGGTTGGGCCGACCTGGAGCATGGCCCGTGGTATTGGTTTGGGTGCTGGTTAAGCCCCGGAGGTAAGTTGGACTGACCTGGAGCATGGGCCGTGGTATTGGTTCGGGTGCTGGTTAAGCCCCGGAGGTAGGTTGGGCCGACCTGGAGCATGGCCCGTGGTATTGGTTTGGGTGCTGGTTAAGCCCCGGAGGTAAGTTGGACTGACCTGGAGCATGGGCCGTGGTATTGGTTCGGGTGCTGGTTAAGCCCCGGAGGTAAGTTGGACCGACCTGGAGCACGGGTTGTTGATAAGCGCTGGTCAATTACAGATACAGAGAAATATGTTGCTTCACGTAATTTCTTACAGCGTCTAACACTGAAGCCTTAATTGCACCCTGTCCATTTGCCCACATGATCTAATAGCGGAAAGACCATTATTTCTTCTAACTTTGTTGAAAGGAAATGAAATGTTTAAGGGCATTCTAAAATATATGAGGTAACTGGCATAATAGTTTCTCTAATGTACTAAAGCTATTCTTTCTATATACTTTACGTAGATGGTCATGCTCTCGTGAGCCAATTTTTGTATTTAAAAATTAAGCTTAATGTGGGTTATTCATCTATCTGCTAGTTTCTTACAATAACATAAACATCAACTTACAATATCCCAATTTACAATGAAAGGATTGAAAGGGCTACATTGTCTAATTTATGCGGGACTATTGTTTTGACATCTGCTCCCTGGAACACCGTATATTATACCCGGCTTTATGTGTTTGTTGTGCTGTTGGCTCCATAACTTTGCAACCAATTTTAAACCGAGAAGTAGCCAAACATGCATTCTTAATTAATTACCAAATCCTCAGCATGCCGTTTTATTCTCATCCTGGATTTATAAAATAAACCCTTTGCAGCATATCCTGTGTTTCAATCACTGAATCACCATTGTTTTGAATCTATTTGAAAATCTGAAATAAATACCATGTGTTATGCGGAAGAGCGGCCTATACAAACCATGTGTTGGAGAAGGTCCGGTCTCAATTTTCTTTAGTTACATCTGTAGCTAAAAATAAATTCACTGTTCACTTTGTTTATGATTGAAACATAAAAGGATAAATGAAGAGTTCAGATGTTTCAGAAGCCGTTTAGGTTTTTCTCTTACTGGTCTGTTTCACATTTATTGTCTATGTTTTTAACCAGTAATTTAATTAATTGAACACTCACAGCCAATGATAGTTAGTAATATTCTTTAAATAAGAGGCTATGTATAACATAGTACACAATGTAATATCATATACAATATTTAGTCCTATTATCAATGAACATTCATATGTGATGTTCGATTTTAGAATATCAGATGTAAATCAATAATACTGAATTAGTTTAATGCATATGAACAAAATCACTTTATTTTTGTGAGTAACGTTAGTCCGTATGTCATGTAAAGTTTCCATGGAAGATGTATAGATTTCTAACCACCTCAATAGTAAAGTGGCGGGGGCCGCCCCTTGCTGTAATAGATGGATGTTTAGGGGATGGGGCCAGATGACTCGATACGCTGGGTCCAGCTCCCACCTCCCCCTGATCTCCTGGAGCACTCTTTGCCAGAGTTGGCAAGTACGATTTAAACGTTGTCATACATTAAAAGAACAAAAGCTAGTTAATAGTTGTTTTACAGTACTTTTACTCACAATCATATTCCTAAATCTCATTTTACCATAATTAAGACACCCTACCTGACTCATGTAAGATAAACATCATGATACAACTTTTAAATGAATGATGTTAACGCAGAAAATTGCTCACATATAGGGGTAAATGTGTCAAACTGCGAGTTTCTAGTGGGTTTGAAAAGTGGAGATGTTGCCTATTGCAAGCAATCAGATTCTACAGCCTAATTCATTAAGAATCTTAACTTAAGAAACTTCTTATTTAAGTCTCCTGGACAAAACCATGTTACAATGCAAGGGATGCAAATTAGAATTCTGTTTTGCACATAAGTTAAATACTGACTGTTTTTTCATGTAGCACACAAATACTTGATAGCTTATTTGTACACTACAATTTAAAGTTGATATTTGTGTGCTACATGAAAAAACAGTCAGTATTTAACATATGTGCAAAACAGAATACTAATTTGCACCCCTTGCATTGTAACTTGGTTTTGTCCAGGGGACTTAAATAAGAAGTTTCTTAAGTTAAAATCCTTAATGAATTAGGCCCCTAATTATCATTTTGTAGAATGTGCTAACTAATAACTAAAATCTGATTGGTTGCTATAGGCAACATCTCCACTTTTCAAACCCGCCAAAAACTCGCAGCTTGACACATTTACCCCATAGTCTTCAAGTAAAATCAACCATCTATGACTACTTTTAAGCCCAACATGTTTTTCCTAGTTTTACATTTGTCACAACGTATTCCACTGATTCTCAGGCTGTTAAGAAGATCATTAATACATTTAACTAGATTGTAGAGTTGCTTAAAAGTTTTGAACTGGTTGAATTTCACTGAATATGGTCACGGCACAATCATTAATAGACAAGCTTGTGATTCGAAATTTGCAACATTTTCATGTGTGCTTATTTTGTTTGAGGTTCGAGTTAAAATCAGTGTTTCTCTTTTATTTGTTTTTTGAACACTACAATTAATTAAAAAGTATTTTGAAAAATGTTCTAGGTTTTGTGATTAAAAACTACCAGAACACATGCAGTTTAGCTGATTTACAGTTTCCAGTTTAGACCTAATTTGTTGAACTGGTTTGAAAATCAATATGCGGATGGTTTGAGCATCTCTGCTAGATTGCAAACTTGGACATTCTCTTTTCTACGTCTGTCACATAAACGTAACGCAACTCTCAAGGATTATTCATACATAGTGATATGTCCACACACATTTACATCATACATTTAACATACACACACTGGAAACAAAATACTTCTAAAACAATTATTGAATAGGGATCGATATGGTGTCAACTGTAAATGTAACTGGCAAGCCTACAATGACTGTCGTTTTTATAAATATAGTAATTATTTAATCAATATCTGAGTAATAGGGTATATATTGGAGGTGGGCAACAGTAGACCACAGGCCACCAGCGACTTACAGAGCCCCCCAGCCAGCTGATCTTATTAGAATGGGAGTAGCCAACTTCTGCATCACATGACCTCCTCTGCACAGTGCAAGGAGGTCACGTGGCATATCCGGAGGAGGAGGGAGTACACTCTGCTCTCCCTGCTTCCTCCGTCCTCTGTGTGGCTCCTTTGAAGGCTGGAGGGCTGCACATGCCCCGGTCCACCTCTTTCACATTGCCCATCACTAGTATATATAGGAGAGTCACTTGGGGGCATATTCATTTGTCCGCGTTACTCACAAAATTAACGTGGCTTGCGCACTATTGCTGTTATTTCGGTAATAGTGCGCGTAATTACCGTTATTACAGTACCTTTAACACCGATACCTTTACGGTACCTTTAAGCTCAGGGAGCTGCAAGCTGAAATACGGCTTAGAATAACCGTAATAGCGGTAATACATTCAATGCCACGTTACTTTAGAGAGTAACCCGGACAATTGAATATGCCCCATGATGTTATGGAACACATGACCATTGGAGAATGGCCTCATTGGTGAGTGTTTGTCTTTTTTTGAACATTTGAAATGCCTGTAAAAAGTGTTATCTTTACATTTTATGGACAGAGCTACTTGAGATTATCTTTATTCTACTTTTGCAATTTGTACACAAACAACATCTTATCCTTAAAGGCATAAATAGAATACAAACAGAATATGAGCTTGTGCATATTTCTTCATACTTATACGCAGTGGTAGAGGTGGAAAGTTAGAATTAGTGGTATGGAAGATGTAAGTGAATGGAATTTGATAGCATTACAATGAAGGCAGTAGAAGTGGCGGTACTACATACCAGTGTATACCGACCCACTACGACTACTGCTTATACATTATTATGTTGTTCTACTTCTAGAAGTCTCTTTTATTGAAGACTTTATTGCTGTATATGTGCTGCCATGTAATTTGAAATATTATTTTTATTAAACTGGTTTGAATAACCAACATTATCTTTGTAATACAGGAGGTTATCGCCTACTACTCCCAGTATTCCTTAGATGAGCGAATGAGAAGCCACATGGCCTTGGACTGGATAATGAAGGAAGAGGAGACACCGGGAATCATATCTCAGGAGCTTCAGCTTGCTCTAAGAGAACTGGAGGAGTCAAGAAAAGCTGGGAGAGAGCTGCGTTTCTACAAAGAGAAAAAGGAAATTTTGAGCTTGGCTCTGAGTCACATCTACAGCGACTGCATTACTTCCCCTACACATGTTGATCACCTGAACCTTACTTTAAATGGTTATCACTAGCAGATCGCTAGTGAAAGCAGAGCAGAGTTGCTTTCATGTCATGTTAGTTGAACAGTGAATGGGAACATAGGCTACAAATTCTTAAGCATCAGACCACCCAGGTTAAACACCAAGGAATCTTTTATAGGCTATTTCCTTAGAGGTGTGCATTTCAAAGTGTTTTCAAAGACTATATCTTTATATGTATTTTAGACTTAATACACATTTCTTGAAACAAAAATACTGTTCCACTTTATAGTGAATACAACTGCTGGCAAATGGGACACTTGCTTCCGTTCAACTCCTGCATTTTATATCATATCCTAAATACAGTCTTAGGGGTCTTTGGATTAAAGGTTTGCCCAGCTTTAAATGACTTTCATTTATTAAGTCATACATTCCCTTCTGTAACTTTTACTATATACATAGCTTTTATAATCTTTTGAATCTATTTTACCAAACAGCGTTATAGACAGCTCAACTGTGTTCACTGCATTATATACAATTGTATCCAGAGCAGTTTTGTGATATGTATCAGGGCAACAAAAATAAGCAAATCATCCTGATGATATAAAAAATGGCTGAAAAGCACACAATGAAGTTAGAACTAAAATGTATTTAGTAAAAGTTGCAAGATGGAAAGTAGAAGTAAAACAAATCAAAGCAGTCTGAAAGTGGAAAATCCTATTAGGGGCTAGATTTACTAAACTGCGGGTTTACAAAAAGTGGAGATGTTGCCTATAGCAACCAATCAGAATGTAGCTGTTATTTTGTTGAATGTACTAAATAAATGATAACAGGAATCTGATTGGTTGCTATAGGCAACATCTCCACTTTTTCAAACCTGTAGTTTAGTAAATATACCCCTAGGTGTGTTTTAACCACAGGCTCACTGCTAAAGAAATAACTTAAGTCAACAGTACTGGAATACAGTAATTATCTAATGAGATATAGGGAGTCTTTGATTTGCTACTCAGTAATTCTTTAAAAATAATAACATGTCTGCTATAACACTTCATTTTTATAAAATGTGTATTCATTAACTATTCAATATATGCAACAAAGGTGAAATAAAATGGCATCACATGACTTCCATCTCTTGTAAATCTCTGCTACACAGTGGAGGTAGTTCATAGGAAATTAGTAGACTCTATTCTCATGAACTGTGGTGCAGCCTGGAAAATAGCTGCTATCAGTGTGTTTAAACAACAAATGCACTTTAGCATTGTAATGAGCATCAAATAAACCCACCACAGAAAACAATATTGAGTTACATTTACTTTAGGGTAGATTTTAAAAACTTTACTTAAACACTCTTGTAATAAAGAAGATGTGTTGATGAATAGCTTTATGAAATGCCAGGTGCCGTCTGCATGATACCTTACAGTGATTATCACAAATCTGCCACATGTTTATAACCATATAGTATTTTCATTTCCATATTTCCATACATTTATAGCTCAGAACACTACATATAGCTGTAACCCTCAACAGACAGTTTTTTACATGTAACTTAAAAATATTAAATTCATTCAAACAAAAGAATAACTGTAAATAATGAGTTTAAGAAGTTGTAACTGGTTAAAATTGTCTGTTTCAGATGAATGTCATCACACTTTTAAGATTTGTCCAGTTTAAGCAATTTTTTCATTGCTTAAACTATACAGTTTGTTATGCGGAATGTTCATCATCAGGCATTGATGGATAACACTATTTCTTCCACCTACTTGTCCTAGTAGATATGTATTCCTATAGATGGAATAATGCAGCCCTAATATAAATGATAAGGGTATTAGAAGTCACCACAAGAGGCCGCATGATGAGTGCTTTTATACAGGTCACGGATCTAAAAGGTGGTTTATAATATTTGTAATAATTTACAGCAGGAGTGCGGCATTCAGGCTGATACAGCAACTTCTTGGGGCACCTGAAGGGGGCGTGGCCACACTAGGCTGGTGGCTCCTCACGTTACAGCGGCAGGTCTGAGCTTGGTAATTTGTACCTGCTCTCTGTGCCCCTGGCAGCATAAATATGTTTCGCTGATGAAACATAATTCATGATCTCAGAACTCTGTATAAACAGGGATTATTTACATTCGTTTATACATATATTGGTATGACTTGTGCATTATATTATAATAAACTAGTTGAATGTATCAACTTTGTTTCATAAAGAGGCTTTTTCCCATATACATGTTTATTATTGTCTCTTTACAAAAGGAATATCTGGACTTAGGAATCCAGAAATTGCTGGAAAAATGTATGTTTTAGATTGGTTTTAGGATTTATGATCTATGTGACCATATTTATCTATCGTTTATTCACCTTTGAAAACATAACAGAGGAGAGACATATTTTAATAATATTCATGTATTCCTATCATCGAAGAGTTGTTTTAGGACTTCATCAATTTTTCTTCCAAAGCATCTGCACATGTGTAGTTCAAAAGAGGGGACCCCTGGGCATTAGTGACCTAAAAATGATTACAACAGAGACCCTACAATAAAGTACCTACAAAAAAAAATCTAGTTTCAGGGCTCTGTTGATTTAAAATGTAAGAATTGTATTTCACACACAAGGTCTGCAGATTTGCTTCTCCCATTTCTTGCCTTACTTGTCACGTCCTGGGGGCGTGGACATGCAAATCATGTCATCCTGGTCCCACCCCACTGTCAAACCATACCAGTGTGAACCAATTACAGCAGGGAGAGGGGCCAGGATGATTAGCCCCGCCCTACCCACTTCACTAATGCAGTGGGCAAGATG
Organism: Mixophyes fleayi; assembly: GCF_038048845.1. Lineage (NCBI taxonomy): Eukaryota > Metazoa > Chordata > Amphibia > Anura > Limnodynastidae > Mixophyes > Mixophyes fleayi. The sequence goes on along the minus strand of NC_134402.1, from coordinate 398,038,711 downwards.
CGGGAGAGCTCTCAAAACTTCAGGAGTCTCCCGGGTAGGCAACTATGGCCTTAGTTATGTAGACATATTTATGAATACATTTCACTCCTTGTTCAGTTTCTGCATGTTGTTTTGCACTTAGTATATTGCACTTACTTCTTATTCTTTACAAAAACGAACCTTTAAACTTTATCAACTTTAAACATGTTGGTCCTGATTCATTAAGGAAAGTAAAGGCAAAAAAAAAGGGAGTACGTTTTCTCCTCGACAAACCATGTTACAATGCAAGCGGTGCAAATGAGTTTATTATTTAGCATATAACTTAAATACAGGCTATTTTTTCATATAGCACACAAATACTTTATTTTTACACTGAAATTTAAAGTTGATAAGGGACATGCCCTATCCATAGCTATAAATCTGCCATAACATTTTAAACTTACCTCCCCCTCCAATGCAACATGGTTTTACCAAGGTGCAAAGTTACTCCTTTTTTCTGCATTGCTCTCCTTAATGATTCAGGCCAGTAGATTGCACTTCTTAGACACCTGCCATTCTAAATTGAAAGCGTTGTCTGCAAATAATTTATTACATGTACTCTACATCCCCTTTGCTTTCTCCACTAGAGCCAACATACATAAACACATTTGAGTTTGCACAATGTGATGATGTCATGCGATCAGCTGTAGATGCAGTGTATGATCTTTCCTTAAGAGCTCAGAGAACCAGAGTTCATCCACACAACTCAGATTTTTGACTATACAAGAAACAACAATCGTCATGTCACTGGAAAAATAGATGTGTTGTACAGCTCCTCTAACCAATTAAAACAAATTTACACCTATTGCTGTTGGATGCATCATTTAAAGATATAGGGCCTGATTAATTAAGGATCTTAACTTGAGAAACTTTTTATTTCAGTCTCCTGGACAAAACCATGTTACAATGCAAGGGGTGCAAATTAGTTTTCTGTTTTGCACATAAGTTAAATACTGACTGTTGTTTCATGTAGCACACAAATACTTGATAGCTTATTTGTACACTGAAATTTAAAGTTGATATTTGTGCGCTACATGAAAAAACAGACAGTATTTAACTTATGTGCAAAACAGAATCCTAATTTGCACCCCTTGCATTGTAACATGGTTTTGTCCAGGAGACTAAAATAAGAAGTTTCTCAAGTTAAGATACGTAATATATCAGGCCCATAAACACATATAAAATACTTATTTTATGGTTATCAAGTATCACAGTCCCCTGCTGTCTACAGAAAGATCTAGTTGTCTGCAAAACACTTTTATTTAGCTTAATTTACCCAGCACAGAGCACATAGCTTCAGAATAAAACAGAGCAAAATATTCAAAAAGAAAATGGACTAAGCAGGTTGTTTAGTTCAAATATATTTAAATTCACAGAACATACAGTATGTAAAATCAAATTTTATGCAACTCTTTAAAATTGTAAACACATAGGGGCATATTCAATTACGATTCCGGTCCGCGGGATCGCGCTGGAACAGGGCGCGAACTTAATCCACTGTACCGCAATAACGTGGATTTTCGTTCGCAGCCCATATGGTTGCGTACTAAAATCCGCGTTATTGCGGTACCGTATTACCGGCAATAGTGCGCACTTTCCACGGTAACGCGCGTTACCGCGGACCGGAACCCTAATTGAATATGCCCCATAATGTTGCAATTATGTAAGCAATACAGTAACATGTAGGATTTACATAATAATATAATCAGGGGCTGACCTGACAGCAGCTTCAGTGCCTACAAACCTATAACATGTTTCCTTTTATTACACTATGACCTGCGCAGACTGACAATTTGGGTTTTCAGCTGTGTCCAGTATTAATGAGACTTGAGAAAACCTGGTTTCATTTGTGAAACAATTTTGGCCCAAAAGGTCTATTTTATTTGGAAGACCTTCAGGGCAGTGACCTCAGTCCTAAGGTTTTTACAGTCATACATGTTACACTCACTATTACATTCTGTTGTAGCACTATGCAGACAGAGAGGCGACATATAAATAACCCTCATCTTCTACTGCTAGTTCAAGCAAAACTAATTTTGACAACTTTTTTAAGTGTATCCAAAGTTGTTTATCATGTGTATTAGCTATTCTTTAACTTTTTTAAGGTGTCATTGACTAGTGTCAGAGCACCTTTTTATTACTACTTTTTAGATCATATTTGTCTATTTCTAACAAATGTTTAATGGGTAGGTGTAGAACAACCTGTAGCCATTAAGAATCCTTGCAGCAGCACAGAGTATTTCAAGTAAACATACCAATCAAATGGGACACACTGATCTGTCCACTTGTGTGATTGATTAGATGTGGCCATGCAGGGCTGCATGTGAGCGGAGTTATGACTTGAGGATGGGAAAGGAGGCATGCAGGAAGCTACTACCTGTGATTTATATAGTAGAAAGAGCTGGATCCTCCAGCTGTGCATAGATAGTAGTCATATGAAGCTCCACTCTAATGTAGGACAATTGTGTTTCAGACACACCTCTATATTAAATTAGGTTCATATAATAACAGCATTTTAGATTTTGTTCTGAATTTCAAAATTTTCTCAGAACTGATTTTTTGATCACAAAACCCTGACATTTAAAAATATGTCAATATGTTGTACTTTACTTTAAAAAAAAATATGAACTAATAAGTGTATGCTCATCAATTTATGTATATATGTTTATAGATACCATAGATGTCAACCTGATTTGCTTTATTTTGCATTAGTGTATGGTTTATATTGTTTACTGTATATTTTTATTTTACAAAAAGTTGCACTTAAGTGGTTTAAAGTATTGCAATAGTTTCTGATAGTTTTATTGTGCAGATTAGAACATATAATAATACCAAATAGTTAAAAAGATAACGATCATGACATTTTAATTTAACTATGTTATGTCCTTGCTAAATTGAACATCTGAATTGAACCGGCATCAAAAGGTAAAAATGACCCCATGTGGAAACTGGGACTGCCATGGGAAATCCAGGACATATGAAAGAGCTATTTAACACCTCTGACAAACCTCTAGAGATCTGTAAACAAACTCAAGCACAAAGATTCTAAATGAAAGAGAAGAATGGCTCAGTGAATGGGAGGATTTTGTAAAGAATAATGCTAAATTCTTGAATTGTATTAATAAAGACTGATGTAGTAGTGTCCATATAATATTTAAGTATATTTTGTTCAATCACCATTAAACTCGGAATGTTTATACAGATAACCTAGGTTACTTAAAAACCTTCATCCAAAACTAAAACACTATATATTTTGGATTTTTTTTCTAGTTTGGAGGTAATATAAGCAGTTACAAAGTATATTGTCACAGTCACCAAAAATAATGTGGACTTATTTTGTTTGCTTGAATGCATTAATATCTATCTTGGTACCCTAGGGTTTAATGATAGGGTGTAGTCACATACCGTGTACAGAGACATATCTACAGCAATTATAGTAAAACGTATAGATTGGATAAATGATTTCGGAAACTGAACATATGGTTTTGTAGTTTCTGCATTTTTGTGTTTTATTTCAACGAGACAGTAATAAGGTGTAATGTTTTGTTACTTTGTTCTAAATTTTGATTTTTTTACCAGGACAATTTAATTGATGTCTAAATAAAGATGTACAGTTTTCAAAACCTGATATGTATTTTTATCTTCTTTTTTTCTACTGGTCACTAACAAAGATATACTTAAATTGCATCTACATAAATAAATGCAACTTATCAGTTCACAGTTGTGCTTAAGTGATGTCTCTCGGTACAGGGAATAAGCTGCAGTCTCTAGAATGTTTTATATTATTGAGATTTGTGGTTCCTAGTGAAATAGCTGCTTTCCGTGTCTGCAAGGTTCAGGTGCAACTAACAAATGTATAGTAAACTGGATACACAAGGAACAAAGTGTAGATATATTGAAAAATGAAAACAAAAAACCTTCCCATAATGGTAAGTAAATCAGTAAGTAAATTTAATTTTCAATCTTGGTCGCTCATGATCTCCCAACATTGACCACATACAAGTGGCAGGTAGAGAAGGTGGGGAGAAATGTCCAACCATGTCATCATCATCATCATCAACATTTATTTATATAATGCCAGCAAATTCCATAGCGCTTTAAAGTCACAGGATACTTCATCCCATCTATATGAGCAGTCAGGTGTTGTCACATTGACGGGTATTCATCACCAGATATGTGTGTCCCTCAGCATGACGTTTCCATAGAACTCAGGGCAACATTGACCTTGTGAAACAATGACCATTAGTGCAGAAAAGTGTTCTCCTACCATCATTATTAGCTCTGTGAAACCTGTTTGATACCGGTACTTGCATCTAGTAACTAGTAAAAGCTTGCTGTGTCCTCTGTGAACTTGTTTTCTGGACCTTTACTTTTGGTCCTTGGCTTCCTTCTGATTCTACTTGAACTGTATGACTTCTATCCCAGACTTGTTACCCCTACCTAGTTTTTTGGTGGTGCATCTGTCTCTGCTGATTCCTGACCCTAGCTTATCAACTGCAACTCTGGATTTTGTTTTTTTACTTCTACCTTTTTCCCTAGTTCTCTTAAATTTATATAATTCCTTAACATTTGGGAACGAGTCAACTTCCGGAAAAGGGCCAGCTTGCAAAAATAATGGGGCTGATGCATTGTGGGACATACGCCACTTTGTGCAGCGTATCTTGCGTGAAGTTGCTCTGTGCATGCCCAGAAAGTGGGCGGATGCATATGCTCCTATGCAGATCTGCAGGATTCTGGCACTTCCGCTTGTCTGCGCCTGAAGAGGCGGGGGAGGGAAGGGGTGTTCTCACATTGGCGGAGTACAGTAAAGGTGTGTTTATAAACATGCAGACCTGCCGAAATGCGCAATTAGTTGGTGTATCTCTTGCACCTGCTGGAGGACATCGCTAATGATGACCAGTAAACCAGAGGCATATGCTACTGAGGCGGGCACATCTCCAGATGTATATGGCTCTGCATATGGATGGAAATACGCTCATTTTCTATGCTCTTTTTGTAAGAGTAATTTAATCCAATTTTCTGGCCAAATCTGCATCAGTCCCAATTTGTCCAGTTATAGAGCTTAGAACAACAAGTTTTCAGGATCACAATAGAATAGATTTTTCCAAAAACCTATGGAAAATGGTAAATGCAATCTTCTAATAGCTTGCCACAGTGATTTATCTTTTTTAAAAAAAACACACACACCTGAGGGTAAATGTATGAAAGTCCGATATTTTTCAACTCGCGGGAAATCGGCGACTTTGCAGCTAAAATTTTAAGCTGCGACGGCTTGTAAAGGCAAGTTTGCCTTTACAAGCCATCGTCGCTTTAAATTTTAGCTGCAAAGTCGCCGATATCCAGCGAGTTGAAAAAAATCGGACTTTCATACATTTACCCCCTGATGTTTTCATGGAATTGCTGCATTAATACAATGCCACCAAGTACATATAATTCTGCTCACTAATCAAAGAAACACAGAGCCAGGAAGCACAGTGGTTGTTAAGTGTGTGAAACCTCCCATGCCCCCGAGCAGGGCTCTTTTCAGGGATAGACTGGAACTAGCAAGGTATATAACTTTACTCAATGGATCCCAACACAGACATCTGAAGCTAAGCCTGGCAGTTACCATTCTCCCGGAATGTCTGGTAGACTCCCGAATTCTGGGTAGGACTCATAGGAGAGCAGGCAAGTTCCCCTCATGCTGCCCATCGGGAGCCAGAATTACACGACTCGCAGTATATTGAGTCATTTTGCTCCCACTACCCCTGCAACAACATGTGAATTTGGTTGCAGTGCAGAGCCAAAATGATGCAATTTGCCCTGCCCCCGCCCCCCTGGCCTAGCTACCTGTGCTATACAAACAGTGCAGCTGAAGTTACAACATTAAACATTACAAGTTGAGTCTTCTTTGCACATTTGTTTTGTATATAAACAGCCATGAACTGCATGTTTGTTAAAACATACATTTAAATTTTACAATTTTGATGATAATGTCCCTTTAAATGGTGTCACATAAGTGTAGAGCATATGCAGAATAAACGTGCACATTGTGCCATAATAGTTATCAAACTTGATTTACAGATATTTTACACAGAGCAAGGTAAGCAGGGCTCGGGTTCCCTGTCTCCTCTTCTTAGCAAAATTCTGCAATATGATTTATTGTTGAATATGATCACATAAAAGAACCTTGTTTTGCACAGACGGAGACATCAAAATAATTACTTGACAGCTGACATGTTGTTTTCTAGAAATGAAATGTTGGGCAGCAGCCTAAGAAAATAGAAGCTATGGGAAGTAAAATCCACAGACCAGAAAAGAAAAATAAAATAAAGATCCTTATTCGTTTTTGTTTTTTTTTTTTAAACTAACTGAAACATAAAAATAGCATTTTATTTGCAAGATTGAGGGTGATACAAAGACACTATAAGGAAAATATGAATAATAAAATATTAACAATGAAATAAACATATTCTGTACTATTGATATGCAGTTAAAATAATAATGAGCTGTCTCATTCTGAACAGCCTCACTGTGCTTTCTACTCTAATTAACAATCATTTCATTATGTATTATCGGCGCTGTGGAGCATTGTGGCGTATTATCATCATCATCATCATCATTTATATAGCGCCACTGACTCCGCAGCGCTGTACAGAGAACTCATTCACATCTGTCCCTGCCCCATTGGAGCTTACAGTCTAAATTCCCTAATATAGACACACACTCACACACATAGAGAGGGAGACAGACAGACAGGTAGAGACTAGGGTCAATTTTGAAAGCAACCAATTAACCTACTAGTATGTTTTTGGAGTGTGGGAGGAAACCGGAGCACCCGGAGGAAACCCACGCAATCACAGGGAGAACATACAAACTCCACACAGATAAGGCCGTGGTCGGGAATTGAACTCATGACCCTAGCGCTGTGAGGCAGAAGTGCTACCACTTCGCCACTGTGCTGCCCAAATCTATGATAATAATCTATTACAAATCTATGATAATAATAATATTATAGTCTGAAAACTGTAACCATAATAAGGCAGAGTTCTGAGGCACTGAATAAAGTGCAACAACTAAGGCATACCTCCTAACATTTACAATCCCCAAAGCGGGACAAAATAAGTCCTGCCCCCAGACCACCCAAACTCAGGCCACAAATGGATACATTTAGGTAAATCTCCAAACACTCGCCTGTTAAGCCCTGTCTCCTTTGTGGTCCACAAATCGGGATGACCCTCCAAGATCGGGACCATTAAAAGGTATGCTAAAGGGGTCATGTAGAGTTGGACGCAATTTACACTTACCGCTCATGTGCAACTTGTGTCCGGTACTTTACTTTGTATCTCAAGCCACATACATCTTAAGATTGTATGCAAAATGTATACAATCATCAGTGGGGATTTTACACCAGGGAGAATCATAACTGCCGCTACTTCCCCCCCTCACAATAGTGGGTAAGTGGGTAAGGATAACACGCCCTTACTGCATTGTAGCTACTCCTGCCTCCCACTGTCTCCCCCATTCTGTCCCTCAAAGAAGTGTAGACAGACGCAAGGAGGCGATATGTCTCAGTCTGGGGGCAAAAACATAAGTTTTTCTGTGCATGAGCAATAATAAAAGCACTATTTGCGCGTAGGAGTTGGATTTACGTCTGACTCTACAGTCATGGCCAAAACATCTAGATAACAGGCTGGGTATCTGCGCTCCCTTCAAATATTTTTAAACACAATCACACTCACAGACACAAATTGCTTCTGAAAACACAAGAAAGTAGAGAGTTCTATCCTTACAAAGGTACTAAAACATATAAGTAATGGCCAAAAGTTGATGTTGTAATGGTATACTGAAGTAATATTACAAGCATTTCATAAGTGTCAAAGGCTTTTATTGACAATTACATTAAGTTTATCCAAAGAGTCAATATTTGCATTGTTGACCCTTTTTTTTTTGAAGACCTCTGCAATTCGCAATGACATGCTGTCAATCAACTTCTGGGCCACATACTGACTGATGGCCGCCCATTCTTGTCTAATCAATGCTTGGAGTTTGTCAGAATTTGTGGGTTTTTGTTTATCCACCGCCTCTTGAGGATTGACCACAAGTTCAGTGGGATTAAGGTCTGATGTCCGAGCCACTTAGTTATCACTTTTGCCTTATGGCAAGGTGCTCCATCATGCTAGAAAAGGCATTGTTCATCACCAAAGTGTTCTTGGATGATTGGGAGAAGTTGCTCTTGGAGGATGTTTTGGTACCATTCTTTATTCTTGGCTGTGTTTTTAGGCAAAATTGTGAGTGAGCCTCCTCCCTTGGCTGAGAAGCAACCCCACACATGAATGGTCTCAGGATGCTTTACTCTTAGTCAAATGTATTAACGAATCACACACCGGCATTCAAAAGGTCAACTTGGTCGAGCTATATTCTTCTTAACAGGCTAATGGATTTGTTAGAGTATCAAGGACGCCACTTACTAAATTCATAGATTTAATATACAAAAGTACAGGGCATACAGATATATATATATAAAAAAATGAATAAACAATTGACATAACACACACAAGCAAAACAGTTTAAAATAAAAAGGGTTACATTCAGAGTATAACTTACATGAGTTGTATAATCTGTGCCATGGGAAATTGGCTTGAAAGATGGACAGCTTATCAATGTGGATTGTTTTTCACAAAAGACTGACAATTTGTTGTAACTGGTCTCAGCTTTTTAAAGACACCTTTACACCTTTTTCCACCTCCCTGGGGGTTGTGGTCTGTGACACTTTTTTCAATCACCATTTGCATTTTGCCTGATTAACTACCCAATTCTACTATGTGGCCTAACTTTTCTGTGGAGCGTCACAAAGACCCAATTTTATTATCTATAAATAGAATTTACCCATCTATTGATACCAAACAAGCCTAGGTACACAGTGTCAGTTTCAGCTTATACTCTTTTCCTCGGCTTCTCTGTGTGGCAGAATTCTTGATTTGACATATGAGCTGCCCTTTATCATGCTTATCATATGTAGTTGATCACTTTTTTTATTGATTTTAAGTGGCATATTTTAAAACTGAATTATTCTTGTCTATATGAAATATAGCCAAGTCAGCATATGGTCTCTTTGAGCCAGACACTATGCTGAGCAGTTCCTTAAAGTCTATTCAGGTGTCAAAACTCCATCCCAGGTCAGGATATATCTCACAATTTGATATACCATATTTATTATTATTATTATTAATATTTATTTATAAGGCGCCACAAGGCATCCGCAGCGCCGTACAGAGACAAACAAAATCACAATACAATGGGAGACAGCACAGTACAGTAAACACAGCAACTCAGTACGCTCAATGCACAGCTAGAGAGGGCAGGGGAAGGGGGAGGGAGGATCCGCAAACGACGGGGCCCAAGAAGGAGGGCGCGGAAGACAGGGAGACCCCCAGGGGGGAGGAGGGAGCGAGAGTGGACGTGGGGTGGAGGACCCTCGAGGAGGAGGGCTAAGTAGCTGGAGAGCAGAGTTAGAAGTGGTGGAAACAGGAGGAGAGATGGCCCTGCTCAGAGGAGCGTACAATCTAAGGGGAGGGGTGGACAGACAGAGAGACGCAGGGGAGAGAGGGAGAGTAGGGGGACAGAGGCAGAAGATAAGGTAGGAAGTTAAGTGGGAGACAGAAAGGCTTTAAGAAAAAGGTGGGTTTTTAGGGCCCGTTTGAAGCTGGACAGATTAGGGGAAGTTCTGATGGAGGGAGGGAGCTTGTTCCAGTGGAGGGGGGCAGCGCGGGCGAAGTTTTGGATACGCGCATGGGAGGAGGTTATAAGGGGGGAAGAGAGGCGACGGTCAGAGGCAGAACGGAGAGGGCGGGATGGAGCATGAATAGAGAGGAGGGTGGAGATGTAGGGCGTAGTGGAGTTGGCGAGGGCCTTGTAGGTGAGTGTGAGGAGCTTAAAGAGGATTCTGAAGGGGAATGGGAGCCAGTGAAGGGCTAGGTAGAGGGGGGAGACAAAAGAGGAGCAGCGAGAGAGGAAAATAAGCCTAGCTGCAGCGTTAAGGACGGATCGAAGGAGATCGAGATGAGAGTGGGGGAGGCCAGTGAGGAGGAGGTTGCAGTAGTCCAGGCAGGTGATGATTAGAGAGTGGATAAGGCATTTGGTGGCATCTTGGGAGAGGAAGGGCCAGATGCGAGCGATGTTGCGCAGCTGGAAGCGGCAGGATTTAGCAAGAGAGAGGATGTGGGGGCCAAAGGAGAGAGAGGAGTCGAGGATGACACCAAGGCAGCGAAGTTGGGGGACAGGGGAGATAGAGGTGTTGTCGACAGTGATGGAGAGGTCAGAAGGGGATGGGGTATGAGAGGGAGGAAAAACTATGAGCTCAGTTTTGGCAAGGTTAAGTTTGAGGAATCGAGAGGACATCCAGGAGGAGATGGCAGAGAGGCAGGCGGACACCCTAGAGAGGAGGGAGGGAGAGAGATCAGGAGAGGAGAGGTATAGTTGAGTGTCGTCAGCGTAAAGGTGGTAGCTGAAGCCGAAGGAGCTGATGAGTTCACCCAGGGAGGAGGTGTATAGAGAGAAGAGTAAGGGTCCCAGAACAGAGCCCTGAGGGACCCCGACTGGAAGGGTGGATGGGGGGGAGAGAGACCCAGAGGTGGTGACAGAGAAGGAACGGTGAGTAAGGTAAGAGGTGAACCAGGACAGGACTGGGCCGGAGAGGCCGAAAGACTGGAGGGTGTGAAGGAGGAGGGGGTGGTCAACGGTGTCAAAGGCTGCAGAGAGGTCAAGGAGGATGAGAAGGGAGAAGTGGCCCCTGGCTTTTGCAGAGAGGAGGTCATTGGTGACTTTAGCCAGGGCAGTTTCAGTGGAGTGGAGGGGGCGGAAACCAGACTGGAGAGGATCAAGGAGGGAGTATTCAGAAAGGTAGGAGGTGAGACGGCTGCAGACGAGCCTCTCGAGAATTTTGTAGGCAAAAGGGAGAAGAGATATGGGGCGATAGTTCGAGAGAGATGTGGGGTCGAGATTAGGTTTCTTAAGAATGGGGGATACGAGAGCATGTTTGAAGGAGGAGGGGAAGATGCCAGTGGAGAGGGAGAGATTAAAGAGGTGGGAGCAGGTGGTGGGGGAAAGGGAGCGAAGAAGGTGGGAGGGGATGGGATCCAGGGGGCAGGTAGTGGGGGGGGAGGATAAAATGAGAGAGTGGACTTCCTCGCCGGTGGTGGGACGGAAGGAGTGGAGGGGAAGGTGGTTGGGGGGGGAGGACAGAAGAGTGGGAGGGGTGGAAGAGAGAGTGGAGGAGGAGATTTCAAGTCGGATGGCCTCGATTTTAGAGGAGAAGAAGGAGGCGAAATCAGAGGCAGTCAGGGAGGAGGGGGTGGGGGAGGGGAGGGGGTCAAGAGAGTGCTGAAGGTGGCAAAGAGGCGGCGGGGGTTAGAGGACTGGGAAGAGATGAGGGATTTAAAGAAAGATTGTTTAGCGAGTGAGAGGGCAGAGCTGTAGGATGAAAGGATGAATTTAAAGTGGAGGAAGTCAGCCAGGGAGCGGGATTTTCTCCAGTGATGTTCGGCGGAACGGGAGCATTTTTGGAGGAAGAGGGTAAATTTGGAGTGCCAGGGTTGGGGTTTGGAGCAGCGGGGGTGGACGGAGTGGGCAGGGGCGACCGCGTCCAGAGCGGAGGTGAGGGTGTGATTGTAGAGGGAGACCGCCTGGTTGGGGCAGGCCTGAGAGGAAAGGGGAGAAAGGAGGGTATCGAGAGAGGAGGACAGAGAGGCAGGGTCAAGAGCATCGAGGTTGCGTATGGACAGAGTAGGTTTGGGCAGGGGGAGGGGAGCAGGAGAAGAGGAGAGAGAGAAGGAGAGAAGATGGTGGTCGGATAGAGGAAAGGGAGAGATGGAGAAGTCGGAGAGATTACATAGGTAGGAGAAGACAAGATCAAGGGAGTGACCAAGGCAGTGGGTAGAGGAGGAGGTCCATTGGGTGAGACCAAGGGAGGAAGAGAGGGTGAGCAGTTTGCTGGAAGCAGGGTAGGTGGGGTTGTCGATGGGGATATTAAAGTCACCGAGAATGATCGAGGGGAGATCGGAGGAGAGGTAGTGAGGAAGCCAGCTAGCAAAGTTGTCAAGGAAGAGGGAGGTGGGGCCAGGGGGGCGGTAGATGACAGTGACGCGGAGATGGATGGGGTAGAAGAGGCGGATGGAGTGAGCTTCAAAAGAGGAGAAGGAGAGGGAGGGTTCAGGGGGAATGACACGAAAAGTACAGGTGGAGGAGAGGAGGAGGCCAACTCCACTGCCAGGGCGGGCACCAGGCCTGGCGGAGTGGGTGAAGGAGAGGCCACCATAGGAGAGGGCAGCGGGGGAAGTAGTATCAGAATCGGAGAGCCAGGTTTCAGTAACGGCAAGAAGGTTAAAGGAGTTGGATAGAAAGAGGTCGTGGATAGCAGTCAGCTTGTTGCGGACGGATCTGGCATTCCAGAGGGCACAGAAGAAAGGGGGAGAGGAGAGGGGGGAAATGGGGATGAGGTTAGCAAGATGAGCAGCGCGCGGGGGATGGCGGGGAGGAACGGGAGAGGTAGGGCGGGGGGAGAGTATGGGTATGGAGTGAGAGCGGGGAGGCATAGTAGGGAGAGAGAGTAACAGAACAGTGAGATAGTGGGGACAGTGAAAAACAGGTAAGAACAAAGGCAGGAAGACAATGAAAAGGTGGAAGATAATAACGAATTAGGGCGTGGAGGGCATGGAACAACAGTACAGTGAGATATTAAGGACAATGAAGACAGGTAAGAATGATAGCATAACAGTAAGATAGTAAGGACAGCAGATAACAGGTAAGAATAAGCAGGGAGACAATAGCAAGATGGAGGACAATAACCAATTAGGGCATGGCAGGCAAAGAATAATAGAAGGAGAGGTAATAAGGACAATGGAAATAGGCAAGAATAATAACAGGTAAAACTAGTTGCTGGTAAATATAAAATTTAGGAAAAAACAAGATAAAGGCATATTAATAGTGGAATAATAACAGGTAAAAAGTAGAAACTTGTAAATGTACAATCAGGAAAAACAAAATAATGTCATATAAAATAATGTTTTATATGCAGTTGATGCAGTTAAGCCAGGGATTCAGCAGGAGAAGGGCCAACTGACAAGTCGGGTCGATACACAGCAGACCAGTTGATGCAGATAAGCCAGGGACTCAGCAGGAGAAGGGCCAACCGACAAGCCAGGCCGGCACACAGCAGACCAGCCGATGCAGACAAGCCAGGGACCCAGCAGGAGAAGGGCTAATTGACAAGCCGGGTCGGCACACAGCAGATCAGCTGATGCAGATAAACCAGGGATTCAGCAGGAGAAGGGCCAACCGACAAGCCGGGCCGGCACACAGTAGATCAGCCGATGCAGACAAGCCAGGGACCCAGCAGGAGAAGGGCCAACCGACAAGCCGGGTCGGCACACAGCAGACCAGCCGATGCAGACAAACCAGGGACTCAGCAGGAGAAGGGCCAACCGACAAGCCGGGCCGGCACACAGTAGACCAGCCGATGCAGACAAGCCAGGGACCCAGCAGGAGAAGGGTTAATTGACAAGCCGGGTCGGTACACAGTAGATCAGCCGATGCAGACAAGCCAGGGACTCAGCAGGAGAAGGGTTAACTGACAAGCCGGGTCGGTACACAGTAGATCAGTTGATGCAGATAAGCCAGGGACTCAGCAGGAGAAGGGTTAATTGACAAGCCGGGTCGGTACACAGCAGATCAGCCGATGCAGACAAGCCAGGGACCCAGCAGGAGAAGGGCTAACTGACAAGCCGGGTCGGCACACAGCAGATCAGCCGATGCAGATAAGCCAGGGACTCAGCAGGAGAAGGGTTAATTGACAAGCCGGGCCGGTACACAGCAGATCAGCCGATGTAGATAAGCCAGGGACTCAGCAGGAGAAGGGCCAACTGACAAGCCGGGCCGGCACACAGCAGACCAGCCGACGCAGACAAGCCAGGGACCCAGCAGGAGAAGGGCCAACCGACAAGCCGGGTCGGCACACAGCAGACCAGCCGATGCAGACAAGCCAGGGACTCAGCAGGAGAAGGGTTAACCGACAAGCCGGGTCGGCACACAGCAGATCAGCTGATGCAGATAAGCCAGGGACTCAGCAGGAGAAGGGCCAACCGACAAGCCGGGTCGGCACACAGCAGACCAGCCGATGCAGATAAACCAGGGACCCAGCAGGAGAAGGGCCAACTGACAAACCGGGTCGGTACACAGCAGATCAGCCGATGCAGACAAGCCAGGGACCCAGCAGGAGAAGGGCCAACCGACAAGCCAGGTCGGTACACAGCAGACCAGCCGACGCAGACAAGCCAGGGACCCAGCAGGAGAAGGGCCAATTGACAAGCCGGGTCGGTACACAGTAGATCAGTTGATGCAGACAAGCCAGGGACTCAGCAGGAGAAGGGCCAACCGACCAGCCGGGCCGGCACACAGCAGATCAGCTGATGCAGACAAGCCAGGGACTCAGCAGGAGAAGGGCCAATTGACAAGCCGGGCCGGCACACAGCAGACCAGTTGATGTAGATAAGCCAGGGACTCAGCAGGAGAAGGGCCAACCGACAAGCCGGGTCGGTACACAGTAGATCAGTCGATGCAGATAAGCCAGGGACTCAGCAGGAGAAGGGTTAACTGACAAGCCGGGTCGGTACACAGTAGATCAGTTGATGCAGATAAGCCAGGGACTCAGCAGGAGAAGGGTTAACTGACAAGCCGGGTCGGTACACAGTAGATCAGTTGATTTACACTGCAGTTATGATTTAGGCCTCATTCCCCATAAATATGTAATGGGTTAACCCTTATAAATAACTGTAACTGTTCTCTATGGTCACGACACCTCCCCTTTTTAAGAGATAGCATGGTGATTGACTGACTGACCCCCTGGTTCCACTGGGATAGCTGCTTGCTGGGTCCCACTAGGATCTCCGGTGAGCGGGGTAAAGAAGGGGTTAAATATCACATTCATCTGGGACTTCTGGTCCTTCAATAGCTGTGGACTAATGTCTGCATTCCTAGCTACACTCTCTGTAACTTTCCCTGACTGAGTCTCTTTGTGGGTGCTTCCTGAGAGAACGTCTCCCTCACACAAAAACTCATGTTCCTGGGAACCCTTTAATTCTGGCACAGCAGAATACCTACTTCCCCTCTACACTGCTTCCCAGTTATGACATCCTCTGTCAGTGGGACACACTATGTAATTCTTATCCAGGGGGCTACTAGGCTACTAGACAGGACACTCCTCTCCCTCTTGGACTCATCTATATAGGGGCAGGGCCGCCGAGAGGGGGGGGGCAGCGGGTACATTTTACCCATTTACATTTTTTTTTCCCGCGGGGCGGGTGGTTTGTTATTCATTGGTGGAGGGAGCTGTAAGAAAAAAAAACAATACTCACGTGATCGCGCGGTGCCGTGTCCCTCCTCTCCTCTTCTCCATTCACACTGACTGCCGGGTGTGACGTCATCAAGTCACGCCCGTCAGTCAGTGAGAAAAGTGGGAAAGAGGAACAGAAGAGAAAAAAAAGGAGAGAGGAACAGAGGAGAAAAAAAGGTGGGAAAGAGGAACAGTGGAGGAAAAAAAAGTGGAAAAGAGGAACAGAGGAGAAAAAAAAGTGGGAAAGAGGAACAGAGGAGGAAAAAAGTGGGAGAGAGGAACAGAGGAGAAAAAAAAAGTGGGAAAGAGGAACAGAAGAGAAAAAAAGTAGGAAAGAGGAACAGTGGAGGAAAAAAAAGTGGGAAAGAGGAATAGAGGAGAAAAAAAAGTGGGAAAGAGGAACAGAGGAGGAAAAAAAGTGGGAAAGAGGAACAGAGGAGGAAAAAAAGTGGGAAAGAGGAACAGAGGAGAAAAAAAGGTTTGGGGGCTATTGAATGTTGGGGTGAGTTTAGGGAGAATGAGGTCTATTTATTAAATGTGACTATGAATTATTTAATGGCAGTGATGGTTGCAAGAAATAGGTACTGCTGGGGCTGTTTGCAGGAAGGGAAATAGGTTTATTTATTAAATGTGAATAGTATTATTTTAATGTTGGGGCTGGAGGAAGGCCTAATTATTAATCGTGAGTGCTATTGATTTAACACCGGGGCTGGCTGTAATTTTCTAAATGTAGCCATTTTATTTTCAAAATAGGTCCTTCTACATTTCTGGATCCGGACAAGCCACAACTAAAGAAACCAGCAGCCACAGGTGGAGAAAGTGAGAAGAACAGGTAGGAGAGAGCAGCACAGTGTGTGAAATGTTGTGATTCTAGTAGGGACAATGGCAATTTTTGGTGAATGTTGTGCCCAATGTAAGGTGTAGGCCAAGACTGAACTGTTTGTGTACACACTGCACTCTTTGTATACTACACTGTGTTGGTAGATGTCCTGAAAGTCAGGAGTGCTTGAACATATGTGACGCTCCGGCGAATTGAGAATCTAGTGATTTTGAAGCTAGCCACGCCCCAATGGAGCATATGCCATGCCCCCAAATGCATGACCACACCTCCGAAAAATTTTGCACTGCCGTTAGGCTAGCAACGCCCCAACGGCGCATTGCCACGCCCCTGAATGTATTACTAAACACCCCAAAAAATTTGCGCCGCCGTTAGGCGACGCAATTTTTTTTGGCGGCTTACTCGACTATGAGGTGTGGCCCCATGAATTTGTTGTACCTGGGCCCTGAATTCCTCTTGGCAGCCCTGTATAGGGGTATAGAGTAACAGGGAGTTTGGGCCCCTCATCTACCTCCTCTAAGCTGTTAGACGGCTGACTAGCAGAGTGTGGGCTAGCAACTGACCAACCAGTCTCTATAGAAAACTCAGGTGAATGGTCAGAACTCAGATGGAGATCTTAGTGGTAAACATTTGAACTACAGGTCACAGCAGCAATGTAAGGATTGCTGTCACTCGCTATTTCCCATTTGTCATGTCTATGTGCCTCCCCCACATTCTCAGCATCCGTAGGTACGGCTGGTTCAGGCACAGAACAGACAGTTTCACTCTGCCCTCCCTCCCATTTACACTGTACTCTCACGTCTGAACATATTACCTGGTTAAGAACGTTGCTGTTATCTAACCCAACAGAAATAATTGCATTGTCATCTATCCCATTTCTAGCAAGCATCTTATCTACACCTGTATCAATGCCAATATTTGCAGTAACAGTGTCATCTGTCCCTCTCTCATGACTAGATGTCAGTGTAAAAACAGGTTTAGATTGTAATGCAATACTATTTTTGGCATTATCATCATTATGCGCATCAGGTACAGTACGGCATTCTCTTTCCCTGTCACATCCTGGCACCTCGGAAGAACCATGGGTACTCTCAGTAGATTCTGACACTGTAATGTGGGTGACATTAAAATTATTACATACTTCAGGTACAATAGAATATACCCTTCCCCTGTCACATCCTGGTTTACACATTTCAGGTGCAACTGAACAGACCTTTTCCTTGTCACCTCCTGGTACCTGGGAAAAACGTTGATACTCCCAGCTGATTCTACAACATCATCAGTGAAAACATACTGAGAGAGCATTCTACCTAAATCAGTCCCAAGTAACACCTTGGCAGGAATATTGTCCGATACCCCTACTTCTCTTTTTCAGCACCCCAATCAAGGTAAACCTTGGCCATAGGCACAGTAAGGTGAATTACACACATCCCTTACACAGAAATACATCTTCCTGGTATAAAGTCCTCTAACCCCAACAGTTCTGAACGCACCAGTGTAACATCAGCCCCCATGTTTCTTAACCCAACAGTTACTTTGTTACCCACAGTGGCTGGTTGTAGGTTGTCCTTCTGAGCAATGCATGCGACTAGTTTCTCCATACAGGAGGCGTCTTGAAGCTGTCATTACCAACAAAGGCTTTTGTACAAAGTATTAAATAAATATCAGAAAGCATGCTCAATACTTTTTCCCTGTGTCACTTCACATTATTACACAAACCTAAAGTTATGGACATCTATGGTTTGATTTCTTTGCATGTGTGGATTGCAAGGGTTGTTGCTGACATGTGGTGTAAATTTCAATACAATAGCCACATTAAATATATATTTACTGAGAAAAATGTTGTCGTGTTCAATACTTATTTCACCCGCTGTGTGTGTATATATATATATATATATATATATATATATAGATATATATATCTATATATATATATATATATATATATATATATATATATATATATAAACAGTGTCTGACTGGGGCAAGAAGGGCCCACCGGGGGAATGTAGTGATAGGGGCCCACTACATTGGGGTGTGGCCAACTGTAAGAGGGGGTGTGGTCAGCCCATGGAGGACAACTTATAGCACTATAGTGTGTCCCTTAAAGAAAAAAGTGGACATTGCAAATTAGGCCAGTTTCACATGTAATATGTAAAACAAAGTACAGATAACATATGTATTAATCAATAAATAACCTTTATTTATAGTAATAAACACATGTATAAATAAATGTAAAAATATAAATTAGAACTAGAAAAGGAAACAGCAGCTTTTAAATGAAAGCATATAAATTAACCATCACACAATTATGGGCATCTTTTAATTTAGTTTAACACTAAGAAGGTATCATGCAAACCTAAAATATATAAATCAAGTACCTTAACATTCAAACAACACACACATAGTTTGAGTTTCAAATAACTTTACGTAAACACGTTTATAATCTTCTTATCACAGACATTGCAAAGTACCCCAATAGATTACCTCCTTCATTTTTTGGAGTGGTATTGTTAAAGTTTAAGACTGAAAACGCTAACCCAACAACTATTTAGTTTAACACTGAGGGGGGTATTCAATTGTTAGCGAGATCCCCGGAAAAACGAGCGCTCAAAAAATATTACCGTTAGTACGGTAATATGCACGTAAATACCGTTAATACGGTAGTTTACTCGCTGAATTCAGCGAGTAATTACCGTATTAACGCTAATATTTTTTGAGCGCTCGTTTTCCAGGGATCTCGCTAACAATTGAATACCCCCCTGAGAATGTCTGACACAACAATGCAAAAAATATAAATAACATTCCTTAATATTCAAACACAACACAGTTATGATTTTCAAATAACCTTAAATAAATGTGTTTCTAGTCTACTAATCACAAACAGTGCAAAATACCCACATATATTACCTCCTTCATTTTTGGAGTGGTATTGTTAAAATTTAAAACTATATCGGTAACAGCAATTAACCTGTTACAGAAGCATTCTTTGGAGAAAAGAAGATGAATGTGCAAATGTATCAATGATGTCATCAAATATGAAATTTCCAACAATATCCCTTTCAATATTAAGAAGCAGAAATGATTCTAACAATTCTTGGCCAATCATTGATCTTAATCGATTGTTTACAATTTTAAGCTTTGAAAAAACTCTTTCACAAGATACCTGAGTATAAGCTAATGTAAGAAGAGTTTTTGTACACAGCAAACAGATTGGTATATGCAGCAGAGTGTAAATTGTGATCATATAGGAGCCGATAGCAACAGGTCAGGCAGTTTTCACAGGCTTTAATTTTTATAGGACTGGACATTGTTTCTTCAACGTTTGTTTCTTCTTCATTAACATTTGTGCTCTGAAGAGAATATCGCTTTTTAACCACAGAATAATTCTGCACAAAATTTAGAAGCTCTGCTTTAAGCTGGACAATGTCTACCTCAGCCAAACCTGCAACAGTTCTCAGAGCCTCTGTTGGTATCTCACTCTGACCCTTCATCATTTGGTTAAACTGCCTTGGGTCAAAGTAGGTTAAATTCCGAATGAGGCTTTCATTTTTTGAAAATCTTCTATCAATACTCTCTACTGCTTGATCAAGTACAACATAGTATGTCTGAATTTCGAAAGCTTTTAGAGAGTCTTTAATAGGCTCATCCTGAGATAACTCACTAGGCATCTTTTTTTTCATTGCTCTCCTTTTTACTGGTAGACTTTTTTGGACTTCTGCAGTTAAGCTGGGTACACACTACAGAAATTTCGACCAACTTTTTATGCCGAGCGATTTTACATGCGACCGATGGTCCGATCGCTCTGTCCATGGACTGCATACACACTAGCCTAGTTTAGGACGAGAAAGGGAAGAGCGGACGTCCCGTTAGCAACTTTTTACAGCCATGTTGTCGTGAGCAATGACTGTAATTTCGTACTTACTGTTGTGGATCGGTTGGAAGTTTATACACACTACACAACGGAAACAAGATTGGAACGAAAATATTAAACGGTACGACCAACCAAATGAGGCGATAATCGTCCATTTGGGCAGACTTTCGACCATCGTGTAACTGTACACACTGACCCGACTTTTGAACGAGTGGTCGTATGTCGGCTGTTTGAGACGATTATTGGACGAAAACAGTGTAGTGTGTACCCAGCTTTACAGAATGCTCTTCAAGAGAACTCTCAACTTTGTCAATAAATTAATTTACTAATTCAATTACTTTCTAAAATGAAGGTCCAAGCTTCTGAAGCAGACCCTTGGCAATGTCGACCATTCACCGTGCCTGTAATATAGCCAAGCCAGCAGTCTGCAGATATCCATAAACTGGAGTTGCAATTTCTGCATGAACATAAATGTTACAAGTAGTTTCATATCTTGTCCAGCCATGGAGTAAATATTTTGCCTCACTAATGATTTTACTGTCAAACTGTGGTGACACTGAAATATACTCCAGGCAATAAAGCAAGGTGCTGTAGAATTCATTGGATTGTTCAGAAGATGATCCAAAAATTGCACTTAATGCCTTTGATTTGCTCCACTAGCGTGTGACACTAATTTTCTTTAGTCGTGAAAGTTTTTCCTGCCCTTGACGCTGGTTGGAGACATGTTCTGCCCACACAGATGATCTCTTGTAAGACTCTGAAAAAAAACATGCTGTTTTCTCTAAAAGCTCAAATAATGACTTTACTGGAGTAACACAATGTGTGATATCTACAATGACCAAATTGAGAATATGAACATAACACCACGTGTACACTGAATTACAGGACTCTTTTCTTATGTAGGCCTATACTCCACTGTAGTGCCCACTCATGTTTGCAGCACCATCAAAAGAGCAACCAATAATGTTACTTATGCTCAGAGAGAACATTTCAAGTCGCTCCTTCAGAACGGAAAATAGAGTCTTTCAAAAACCATGCTGTCTTTGGTATACCTGAAAATGCTACATTGTTCCACAACACCAATATCCTGTGTAATGTCCATTTCTACACTAAATTTCACAGCATCTTTCACCTCCTGGCTTATTTTCTGTTTTACCATATTTCCCATTATTATTATCAGCTTGTTAACAGTTGTTTTGCTTAAAAATGTTACCATTCCACCCCTTCCTTTACTCTTCTGATGCCGTCTTTTCCTGGCCTCACTTTTTCCTACTGCTTGCTGCATGTGTTTTTGCCGTACACCATCATATTTACTTAGGAGCAGAACTAACTCAAGAAAGTTACCGTGGTTGAGGGCACTATTGAGTAAAGTATGAGCAGCCTCATCCTTCCCTCTGTAAGCAAGCGCTTGCTTTGCAATGTATAGTATGATAGCAATAAGGCGACTGATTACCATGCGATTGTGCTGCACTTCTTTTCTATGATTGTTTGCTAAATTTACATTGATTAAAGTTTCTATATCACTTTTCCTTTCTGCAGCTAAATATGCATTGACAGCTACTTGATGTTGGCTAGATTCTTCATGTTCTCTTACATCCCTCATGCCTCAGGGCTCTCCCCATTTCCCTGTTTCATCCCTCATGCCTCAGGATTCTCACCATTTCCCTCTTTCATCCCTCATGCCTCAGGGCTCTCCCCATTTCCCTCTTTCATCCCTCATGCCTCAGGGCTCTCCCCATTTCCCTCTTACATCCCTCATGCCTCAGGGCTCTCCCCATTTCCCTCTTACATCCCTCATGCCTCAGGGCTCTCCCCATTTCCCTCTTTCATCCCTCATGCTTCAGGGCTCTCCCCATTTCCCTCTTACATCCCTCATTCCTCAGGGCTCTCCCCATTTACATCTTACATCCCTCATTCCTCAGGATTCTCACCATTTCTCTCTTTCATCCCTCATGCCTCAGGGCTCTCCCCATTTCCCTTTTACATCCCTCATCCCTCAGGGCTCTCCCAATTTCCATCTTACATCCCTCATTCCTCAGGATTCTCACCATTTCCCTCTTTCATCCCTCATGCCTCAGGGCTCTCCCCATTTCCCTTTTACATCCCTCATGCGTCAGGGCTCTCCCCATTTCCCTCTTACATCCCTCATTCCTCAGGGCTCTCCCCATTTACATCTTACATCCCTCATTCCTCAGGATTCTCACCATTTCTCTCTTTCATCCCTCATGCCTCAGGGCTCTCCCCATTTCCCTTTTACATCCCTCATCCCTCAGGGCTCTCCCAATTTCCATCTTACATCCCTCATTCCTCAGGATTCTCACCATTTCCCTCTTTCATCCCTCATGCCTCAGGGCTCTCCCCATTTCCCTTTTACATCCCTCATGCGTCAGGGCTCTCCCCATTTCCCTCTTACATCCCTCATTCCTCAGGGCTCTCCCCATTTCCATCTTACATCCCTCATTCCCTTAGGATTCTCACCATTTCCCTCTTTCCTCCCTCGTGCCTCAGGGCTCTACCCATTTCCCTCTTACATCCCTCATGCCTCAGGGCTCTCCCCATTTCCCTCTTTCATCCCTCATGCCTCAGGGCTCTCCCCATTTCCCTCTTACATCCCTCATGCCTCAGGGCTCTCCCCATTTACCTCTTACATCCCTCATGCCTCAGGGCTCTCCCCATTTCCCTCTTACATCCCTCATGCCTCAGGGCTCTCCTCATTTCCCTATTACATCCCTCATTCCTTAGGATTCTCACCATTTCCCTCTTTCATCCCTCATGCCTCAGGGCTCTCCCCATTTCCCTTTTACATCCCTCATGCCTCAGGGCTCTCCCCATTTCCCTTTTACATCCCTCATGCCTCAGGGCTCTCCCCATTTCCATCTTACATCCCTCATTCCTCAGGATTCTCACCATTTCCCTCTTTCATCCCTCATGCCTCAGGGCTCTCCCCATTTCCCTCTTTCATCCCTCATGCCTCAGGGCTCTCCCCATTTCCCTCTTACATCCCTCATGCCTCAGGGCTCTCCCCATTTCCCTCTTACATCCCTCATGCCTCAGGGCTCTCCCCATTTCCCTCTTACATCCCTCATGCCTCAGGGCTCTCCCCATTTCCCTATTACATCCCTCATTCCTTAGGATTCTCACCATTTCCCTCTTTCATCCCTCATGCCTCAGGGCTCTCCCCATTTCCCTTTTACATCCCTCATGCCTCAGGGCTCTCCCCATTTCCCTCTTACATCCCTCATTCCTAAGGATTCTCACCATTTCCCTCTTTCATCCCTCATGCCTCAGGGCTCTCCCCATTTCCCTCTTTCATCCCTCATGCCTCAGGGCTCTCCCCATTTCCCTCTTACATCCCTCATGCCTCAGGGCTCTCCCCATTTCCCTCTTACATCCCTCATGCCTCAGGGCTCTCCCCATTTCCCTCTTACATCCCTCATGCCTCAGGACTCTCCCCATTTCCCTCTTTCATCTCTCATGCCTCAGGGCTCTCCCCATTTCCCTTTTACATCCCTCATGCCTCAGAGCTCTCCCCATTTCCCTCTTTCATCCCTCATGCCTCAGGACTCTCCCCATTTCCCTCTTTCATCCCTCATGCCTCAGGACTCTCCCCATTTCCCTCTTACATCCCTCATGCCTCAGGATTCTCACCATTTCCCTCTTATATCCCTCATGCCTCAGGGCTCTCCCCATTTCCATCTTACATCTCTCATGCCTCAGGGGTCTCCCCATTTCCCTCTTACATCCCTCATGCCTCAGGGCTCTCCCCATTTCCATCTTTAATGCCTCAGGGCTCTCCCCATTTCCCTCTTACATCCCTCATGCCTCAGGGCTCTCCCCATTTCCCTCTTTCATCCCTCATTCATCAGGATTATCACCATTTCCCTCTTTCATCCCTCATGCCTCAGGGCTCTCCCCATTTCCATCTTACATCCCTCATGCCTCAGGATTCTAACCATTTCCCTCTTTCATCCCTCAGTCCTCAGGGCTCTCCCCATTTCCCTCTTTCATCCCTCAGTCCTCAGGGCTCTCCCCATTTCCATCTTACATCCCTCATGCCTCAGGATTCTAACCATTTCCCTCTTTCATCCCTCAGTCCTCAGGGCTCTCCCCATTTCCCTCTTTCATCCCTCAGTCCTCAGGGCTCTCCCCATTTCCCTCTTTCATCCCTCATGCCTCAGGGCTCTCCCCATTTCCCTCTTACATCCCTCATGCCTCAGGGCTCTCCCCATTTCTCTCTTTCCTCCCTCATGCCCCAGGACTCTCCCCATTTCCCTCTTTCATCCCTCATGCCTCAGGGCTCTCCCCATTTCCCTTTTACATCCCTTATGCCTCAGAGCTATCCCCATTTCCCTCTTTCATCCCTCATGCCTCAGGACTCTCCCCATTTCCCTCTTTCATCCCTCAGGACTCTCCCCATTTCCCTCTTACATCCCTCATGCCTCAGGATTCTCACCATTTCCCTCTTATATCCCTCATGCCTCAGGGCTCTCCCCATTTCCATCTTACATCCCTCATGCCTCAGGGCTCTCCCCATTTCCCTCTTACATCCCTCATGCCTCAGGGCCCTCCCCATTTACCTTTTACATCCCTCAGGGCTCTCCCTATTTCCCTCTTTCATCCCTCATGCCTCCGGGCTCTCCCCATTTCCCTCTTACATCCCTCATGCCTCAGGGCTCTCCCCATTTCCCTCTTCCATCCCTCATGCCTCAGGGCTCTCCCCATATCCCACTTACATCCCTCATGCCTCAGGGCTCACCCCATTTCCCTCTTACATCCCTCATGCCTCAGGGCTCTCCCCATTTCCCTCTTACATCCCTCATCCCTCAGGGCTCTCCCCGTTTCCCTCTTTCATCCCTCATGCCTCAGAGCTCTCCCCATATCTCACTTACATCCCTCATGCCTCAGAACTCTCATCATTTCCCTCTTTCATGTCCCTCAGGGCTCTCCCCATTTCCCTCTTTCTTGTCTCTCAGGGCTCTCCACATTTCCCTCTTTCTTGTCCCTCAGGGCTCTCCCCATTTTGCTCTTTCTTGTCTCTCAGGGCTCTCCCCATTTTGCTCTTTCTTGTCTCTCAGGGCTCTCCGCATTTCCCTCTTTCTTGTCCCTCAGGGCTCTCCCCATTTCCCTCTTTCTTGTCTCTCAGGGCTCTCCCCATTTCCCTCTTTCTTGTCTCTCAGGGCTCTCCCCATTTCCCTCTTGGCTCTCCCCATTTTGCTCTTTCTTGTCCCTCAGGACTCTCCCCATTTTGCTCTTTCTTGTTCCTCAGGGCTCTCCCCATTTTGCTCTTTCTTGTCCCTCAGGGCTTCTCTGCTCATTTATGTGTAAAAAAAAAAAAAAAAAAGACAGGCTGACTGGCTTGGGAGCGCATTTACTTACCTGTGACTGTGCAAAGCTCCAGCATCCTGTCTTCATGCTCCTCTGGGTGGCTACGGCTGGATAACAGGAACTCCTCCTCTCCTGCTCAAAGGGAAAAACACACTATCGCGCACGTGCAGAGAGCCCAGACGCGGCTCTCTGCACCTGTGTGGTTACCCGAACTGTCGCCGCCGCCATTGCCATTTGAATCAGCAGTTCCGTAAGATCCGCCGTAACAAGGGAGGGGGCGGAGCTTCAACGCAGCCAGGTCTACTGGGGGATAGCCCGGCTGCCCGGCAGGCCAGTCCGAGGCTGTATATAAATTCTCTTTACTTACACAATTTGCAGCAATATTGCAGCAGTTTTCATGTCTGTTTGCCATCAATCAGAGCAAACGCTGCCGTCCTCATTTAGTTTACCCCTCTTAGGGATTCTAAACATGTTGAGAGGAAATATCTTTGTTCCACCCAATTTTTTTGGCTTTATTGATAAAATGTTCAGCTGGTAGATTTCTAAACATGTGATAGGCCCAGCTGCATGAAGTATAATCAGAGAGTTGAAGTTATGGTGCAGTGTGATTATAGCAGAGGCGCTGAATTTATGCTATTTACATTCATCCTTGACAAGACTTCTGTCATGGTAAATATGTTGAATATTTTTACATTGGTGTACAGTTTTAATGTTAACTGTGCTGAAATAACAATTTTAAAATGCTTGGAATAACTATAGAACTATTCTGACATAGAGCTACTCTGTGGCCTTCAGAGAAACACCTAGGTAAATCCAATAGTTTTCATAGTCTCAGTGAAAAATATAAAAACATAACGTAATGTTTGCAAATGCAGAATTGATTCAAAGTATAATAAATACAATAGTAAATTTGGTTTTTTAAAGGGTAACTCCACCTAAAATTTAATTTTTACCCATCACCCCCTCCCCAAAACTAGCATACTGTAGGGGTAGTATGCCAAGCTATAATGTCATTTTTACCTAACAAACTTTCCCTCCCCCAACAAATAGTAAAACCAAACCATAGGATAGACCCCACAGTTTATGAATACTCACCCCCTACAGTGCTGGAACAAATGGGAGAAGGGGACTTCAAACCTCACTGTGGCTCGTTTCAATTAATGTCTGTGGTAGAAGTGACACAATCTGTCTGAATTTCAACTGTTCCTGTTTGTCAATATTGGGACAAGAAATGTTGCAGCCATGGTGGGAGTGTGATTTTCCAAACTGCGGAGGGCCCTGGCATGTAACCCACATGGTTCTTCTAGTTGGAGACAGGGGAGATGTTAAGTAAAAATGACATTGCAGCTGTTATGGCCACACCCAGTGCTGTACTACAGTGTGCTACCAGGTAACAAGCACAAGGAGGTGACCCATAAACCCATCCAGTTATATATAACATGTCAATGTTTTACATACATACTCGTTAAAACACTAATATAACATACTGTAGTGTTATTTTTGGCTGCGTTTGCTGCAATCACTGCAGTGCACACATGATAGAGAGGTTATTGTGCAGCCTTAATGTGGCTTCTAGTGAAATATATATGAGATAATTGCTCTGAAATATCTATGATCTAGCTCATTTTTTCTAGAAGTCTTATAATGCAATGATCCTTTAGCAAAATCGGTTTGAGGGCTGTTGCAGATATACTGTTGTAGATATTTGGTTTTCACTTTACTCTTATCAGTGCAGTGCCTCCACCCAAGTCCTCTAGGCTGCATACTGTGGGATGTAGTATTACCGGGGGACGACTTGGGAGACCCCCCAATCACAGACCTCTAGGATATAATACAACACCGAGTATATTTAAAAACCACTTTGGTATGTTTATTACAGGATGCGTCATAAGAATAAGGAATTTTTATTTAGCAGGGGCACAGTTTAAGCAGGTATAACATGCAAGATACAATAGACATGAGATCCTCAAACATCTGTATTACTTTTACTGCTGTCCTATTGTAAAACAAAACGTAGGCCGGGATTTATCAAAGTGCGGTATTGTCAAACTACAATTTTTCATGCAGTTTGATGTGTATGTGAACTGGTCAGTATATCAAAGGCAAAACCACACATTAAACCGCATGAATTGAAACCACTTCTGGTCAAATGTCGGTTTTGAGACATTAGACAAATACAAAACTGCAAGAACTGATTCTGAGATAGCTAAAACCACATGCAGATTAAATACATTCAAGTGTTTAAAGTACACGTATGATATCACCCTTATGTAGTCAAGGAACTTTACAGCAACTATCATCTTTATCTCTCATAGTAGGGGTTGCATTATCCAATATACTTTTTCCATTACAAAAGGTATACAGCATATCATATAGCTTAAACAAATCTGAAGAATTATATGGTATATATTATGTAAATCATCTTGACTTTGTTACATTTAAAAATATTATAGTGATTCCTGAGAAGATCTCAGGAATTAAGACTGTAATCCATTCAACACAATATTTCTGAAATGTTCAAATTGCAAAATTAATCATAAATCATTAAGCAGAATATTAAAACAGTATTTCTTTATGTTCAAATTAAACAGTCATCTCTTTCATTTTCATTTAAAAAGACTGTGCCAAATTGTCAATGCCACAAGTTGGCAAATACTTGCTATGGCAAACGTCCAGACAGAGAGGCCAACATGCCTCAAGTCTGAATGTCACCATATATTTGACCACATTCAAAGTCATCTGCCGCCTATAAGCCTGTTTTCTATATAGAGACACATATTTATATTATAACTGCATTAACTAAACAGCATTCAATTCCAAACCTGATTTTAGGATAAAATATCAGTTTCAGTGAATTATGAATTTAGTGTTCACAATGTGGAATTGTTTTGTAGACCTTGATACTGCGCCAGGCATACTTATGCCAATTACGTGCACATACTTATAGGGACATTTTTAGACCTATGCAATAATGTTGTGTCATGGGACAATCCCATCATAATTGCTGACCTCACCACTCTACTATTCCATTTGGTCTCCCCTTGTGACTTTCCTTATTTATTGGGTATACAAATACTGCAGGGTAAACACATTTACACATATAATATACAAGAGTGCCACATACTTTTACATAACATCATACAAAATGCCAGACAGCACTGCAATAGACGATATGTTGGAGGTTTTCACTATTTCAACTAGAGCTTTCTTTCTACCAGATGTTAATAGCAGTTGTTTCATTTTCTATAACACTCACTGTTATTTGTTCATTTTTACTAAGTGTATTTGTGTGATTTATGTATGGCTTTGTTAAAAATGAAGCCCACCCACAGAGGTTCAGGTGACGAACTGTGTGAAGCCGTTAGTCAGGGCTGCGGCAAAGTACTCAATGACACAACCCTTTATGGGAGGAAATTCTCCGAGCTCTTTTAACACGAGGATAGACTCAATGTCACACCATGAGCAAAGTCATGACGCGCTTCCTTGTAAAGCCATTTATATTACTTTCTGTCACTGTCTCAAACATTAACTCTTAGGATATGTCTAAAGGAAAGAAAAACCCTGTCTCTACTGGCCTTCAATTACCAATTACAAAAGCCAGTATGTTACTCTCCATGTCAGTATTAACACATTCACGACCATAACAAAACCCCTAGTGCTGGCAAAACACATTTTCAAGTCATGATTATTATTATTATTATTATTATTATTAATTTTAATTTACAAGGTGTCCGCAGCGCCAGACAGGAAAAACAAACAATAGGACAGAACAAGGTACAACATTACGGTACAATAAACAAGCAGCACAATAACTCACGTGGCTCAGAGCACAGCCAATAAGAGAGGATGAGTGTGATGGAAAGTCAGCACAGCAGGAAGCCAGCTGCTCCCAAGAGTCGGGCACAGCAACAGGGTAGGAGCTATAGAAAAGGTGCAGTGAAAAGCAGGAGTGGAATCAGCGGGCAGGAGGCTAAAGAAGAAGGTGTTCAGAGGAGCTGTTGGGCAGAGATAAAAGTGGTGGAAACAGGAGGAGAGAGGACTCTCCTCAGAGGAGCTTACAATCTAAGGGGAAGGGTGGACAAACCGAAGACACAGGGAAGGTGAAATGTGGACAGGACCGAACGGAGTGAGAAGGTGGAAGAGGAGAGGTAGCCCACAGGTGGGTAGTTGGGCAGGTGACTGAAAGGCTTTTAAGAAGAGGTGGGTTTTTAATGCCTGTTTGAAACTGCTAAGATTGGGGGGAGGTTCTAATAGCATGAGAGATATCGTTCCAATGGAGGGGGACAGCACGTGAGAAGTCTTGAATACGTAAGAGGTAATCAGAGTGGAGGAGAGGCGATTATCATTGGCCGATCGCAGAGGGTGGAAAGAAGTGTGAAGAGAGAGGACGTTGGAGACATAGGGAGCAGTGGAGTTGCCCCTTGTAAGTAAGAGTGAGGAGCTTGAAGAAGATTCTGTAGGGGAAGGAGAGCCAATGAAGGGCATGGTAGAGGGGGGTGACAAATGTGGAGCGCCGAGGAAGGAAGATGAGTCTAGTAGCGACATTGAGTACAGAATGAAGAGGAGTGAGATGAGAGTGGGGGAGGCCAGTGAGGAGAAGGTTACAGTAGTCCAATCGAGAGATTATCAAGGAATGGATGAGAGATTTGGTGGCCTCCTGGGAGAGGAAGGGCAGAATGCGAGCAATGTTGCGTAACTGAAAGTGGCAGGATTTGTCAAGAGAATGGATGTGGGGGGCAAAGGAGATAGAGGAATCAAGGGTGACACCGAAGCAGTGAAGTTGGGGAACAGATGAGATAGTGGAGTTGTCAACAGTGATAGAGAGGTCAGAGGGGGAGGGGGTTCTAGATGGAGGGAAGACTATAAGTTCGGTTTTAGCAATGTTAAGTTTTAGAAATCTGGAGGACATCCAGGAGGAGATGGCAGAGAGGCAGGTGGAGGAGGGATGGAGAAAGGTCAGGAGATGAGAGGTAGAGTTGGGTGTCATCGGCATAAAGGTGATACTGGATGCTGAAGGAGCTAATGAGCTCACCCAGGGAGGAGGTGTATAGAGAAAAGAGCAGAGGGATAAGAACAGAGCCCTGTGGGACCCCAAATGGAAGTGTGGAAAGCGGGGTGAGGGAGCCAAAGATGGAAACAGAGAAGGAGTGGTCGGCAAGGTAGGAGGTAAACCAGGAAAGGACGGTGCTGGATAGATCAAAGGACTGGAGGGTGTGAAGCAGGAAGGGGTGGTCAACAGTATTAAATGATGCTGAAAGGTCCAGGAGGATAAGAAGGAAGAAATGACCCCTGGCTTTAGCTGAGAATAGTGGTGACTTTAGCCAGGGCAGTTTCAGTGGAGTGGAGGGGGCAGAAGCCAGACTGGAGGGTATGAAGGAGGGAGTGTTCAGAAAGGTAAGTTGTGAGATGGTTGCAGACAAGCCTCTGAAGTATTTTGGAGGCAAAGGGGAGAAAAGAAATGAAGCGGTAGTTGGGGAGTGAAGTAGGGTCAAGATTAACTACACCCTTTATCCAGCAATTTTTATTCCATAATGTAAGAAAATAAAATCTGGAAAATATTGCACTAGGTAAATACTTTTTATATTAACTGTAAGTGGTGACAACTCCAACATCAAGTAAAACCTAGATTCTGCCTGACATTTATAACACACAACTAAGGACAAACTACTCACTAGTGCCAGTGCAGTGAAAAATATAATATGTGCAAGAACACATCTTAACTAACTTATATCTGGAAATGATGATGGATTGTTTATCAAATTTGTGTTAAACAGGGCGTGGCCATATCTTGAGAAGGCTGATGAGACAGGTTTATCCAGAGGGTTTGAGTATAGCAATTATTCCAAGGAGGAGAACTTAATTGTGCCAATGGATCTTGACGCAGATACACTGGGCACATTATATTTTTTTGAAATCGGTGAACAAGAGATTCGCAGATTCATCAACCAGCTGATACATTACACTATGGGCTAGATTTACTAAGCTGCGGGTTTGAAAAAGTGGGGATGTTGCCTATAGCAACCAATCAGATTCTAGCTATCATTTTGTAGAAGGTACTAAATAAATGAAAGCTAGAATCTGATTGGTTGCTATAGGCAACATCCCCACTTTTTCAAACCCGCAGCTTAGTAAATCTAGCCCTATGTCCAGAAAGTCGGGAACTGAACTTATTTTGGCCAGATACATATTAAACCACAGTGGCCCACTAAAACTCACAATAACACAGCTGAGCCATAGTATTGTTGCAGGACACTTAAAGGAAGTCTAGTCATATTCTTGTACAGGGATTAACTAAGCCTTACAAGGCTTTGGTTACTGTAGCCTACAATACCAAGGCAGGATCGTCCTAATTTGAGTGGAATGCAACAGTTATAATAGGACAATTCAGTTCTTAGATATTATCACTAAATGTTGGCTGAAAAAAGCCTACAGCTCTGCCATGGGTATTTATGGTAACTATTAAATGTGAGGGAGAGGGAATACCAAAGGATCAATTTGAATAAATGGACAAAGACCAACTGGTTAAGTGCGAGAGAGGACCAGTGCATAGACTTGCAAACTAAATTGTTTATTAGTGGTTGCAGAATCTGTGTTGAATATTACAATGGGATATTTGTTACCAGGACACCCATAAATGTCAAAACTTCATCAGAACGCAGATAGGTTCCCTCTACAGGACATAATCAGAACCCATAGGGAATATAAGTGTGTTGTCTCAATTTACATGCAGCATCAAATAGGTTCCAAAATTGAGGGACTTTGATCAGCCAAATATGCCAGAATGATATCAGTGCATTATGAAACTTCCCCTCTCTATATTTTAGGGCTAGAATTTGCTGGGAGGATCTGATCAATAGGGCAAGTGACTCAATTTCACAGTGAAAAGTAAAGGTGAAAGTCGGCACCCTTTGCTTGTGCCACTTTGTAGGGCTAAGTATCAGAGTTAGACTGTTAGGGAAGTGGTACAAACATTGGACCTATTTGATTAAGCTTCACAGCAAGGCAAATTGGGTCAAAACTAGAGATGGGCGGGTCCGGTTCTCCGAGAACCGAACCCACCCGAACTTTGGGTAT
Organism: Mixophyes fleayi; assembly: GCF_038048845.1. NCBI lineage: Eukaryota > Metazoa > Chordata > Amphibia > Anura > Limnodynastidae > Mixophyes > Mixophyes fleayi. Next base: position 398,006,215 of record NC_134402.1, on the reverse strand, counting down.
CCGAGTACCGAGCTGAGCAGCTCGGTACTCTCCCGCCCATTCCGAATCCAAATCGAGGCCGAACGTCATTGTGACGTCGTCGGATCTCGGGACTCGGTTCTCGCGATACTTCAACTTTATAAATACACGCCTCCACAGCAATCCATCGCCATTTGACAGAGGGAGAGAGCAGGGTGTAGTCATAGGCTAATTAGAGCAGGGACAGAGAATACCATATTGTTCTTGCAATTGCTCTAACCAAAATCGCTAGTGCAGAGAGGAGGATAGAGGTTTATTATTTTTTCTTCATATTTGGCACTCCCCAGCGCTTTTGGGGTGTCCCCCATAATTGTGCATTAATATTTCTGGCTGTCAAAAGTCATATCTGTCAGCATTATCTACTAAATAATTTGTAGCACACCTCAGTGTTTTTGGGGTGTCCTCCCTAATTGTGCATTAATATTTCTGGCTGTCAAAAGTCATATCTGTCAGCAGTATCTACTCAATAATTTTTAGCACTCCTCAGTGTTTTTGGGGTGTCCTCCCTAATTGTGCATTAATATTTCTGGCTGTCAAAAGTCATATCTGTCAGCAGTATCTACTCAATAATTTGTAGCACTCCTCAGTGTTTTTGGGGTGTCCTCCCTAATTGTGCATTAATATTTCTGGCTGTCAAAAGTCATATCTGTCAGCAGTATCTACTCAATAATTTTTAGCACTCCTCAGTGTTTTTGGGGTGTCCTCCCTAATTGTGCATTAATATTTCTGGCTGTCAAAAGTCATATCTGTCAGCAGTATCTACTCAATAATTTGTAGCACTCCTCAGTGTTTTTGGGGTGTCCTCCCTAATTGTGCATTAATATTTCTGGCTGTCAAAAGTCATATCTGTCAGCAGTATCTACTCAATAATTTTTAGCACTCCTCAGTGTTTTTGGGGTGTCCTCCCTAATTGTGCATTAATATTTCTGGCTGTCAAAAGTCATATCTGTCAGCAGTATCTACTCAATAATTTGTAGCACTCCTCAGTGTTTTTGGGGTGTCCTCCCTAATTGTGCATTAATATTTCTGGCTGTCAAAAGTCATATCTGTCAGCAGTATCTACTCAATAATTTTTAGCACTCCTCAGTGTTTTTGGGGTGTCCTCCCTAATTGTGCATTAATATTTCTGGCTGTCAAAAGTCATATCTGTCAGCAGTATCTACTCAATAATTTGTAGCACTCCTCAGTGTTTTTGGGGTGTCCTCCCTAATTGTGCATTAATATTTCTGGCTGTCAAAAGTCATATCTGTCAGCAGTATCTACTCAATAATTTTTAGCACTCCTCAGTGTTTTTGGGGTGTCCTCCCTAATTGTGCATTAATATTTCTGGCTGTCAAAAGTCATATCTGTCAGCAGTATCTACTCAATAATTTGTAGCACTCCTCAGTGTTTTTGGGGTGTCCTCCCTAATTGTGCATTAATATTTCTGGCTGTCAAAAGTCATATCTGTCAGCAGTATCTACTCAATAATTTGTAGCACTCCTCAGTGTTTTTGGGGTGTCCTCCCTAATTGTGCATTAATATTTCTGGCTGTCAAAAGTCATATCTGTCAGCAGTATCTACTCAATAATTTGTAGCACTCCTCAGTGTTTTTGGGGTGTCCTCCCTAATTGTGCATTAATATTTCTGGCTGTCAAAAGTCATATCTGTCAGCAGTATCTACTCAATAATTTGTAGCACTCCTCAGTGTTTTTGGGGTGTCCTCCCTAATTGTGCATTAATATTTCTGGCTGTCAAAAGTCATATCTGTCAGCAGTATCTACTCAATAATTTGTAGCACTCCTCAGTGTTTTTGGGGTGTCCTCCCTAATTGTGCATTAATATTTCTGGCTGTCAAAAGTCATATCTGTCAGCAGTATCTACTCAATAATTTGTAGCACTCCTCAGTGTTTTTGGGGTGTCCTCCCTAATTGTGCATTAATATTTCTGGCTGTCAAAAGTCATATCTGTCAGCAGTATCTACTCAATAATTTGTAGCACTCCTCAGTGTTTTTGGGGTGTCCTCCCTAATTGTGCATTAATATTTCTGGCTGTCAAAAGTCATATCTGTCAGCAGTATCTACTCAATAATTTGTAGCACTCCTCAGTGTTTTTGGGGTGTCCTCCCTAATTGTGCATTAATATTTCTGGCTGTCAAAAGTCATATCTGTCAGCAGTATCTACTCAATAATTTGTAGCACTCCTCAGTGTTTTTGGGGTGTCCTCCCTAATTGTGCATTAATATTTCTGGCTGTCAAAAGTCATATCTGTCAGCAGTATCTACTCAATAATTTGTAGCACTCCTCAGTGTTTTTGGGGTGTCCTCCCTAATTGTGCATTAATATTTCTGGCTGTCAAAAGTCATATCTGTCAGCAGTATCTACTCAATAATTTTTAGCACTCCTCAGTGGTTTGCGCTCAGAATGGATTCAAAGCAGTCCACATATGATCTAAATGAGCAACCAGGTTCTGTCACCAGTCCTGATGTTAGTGTTCCCAGTACGTCATCTGGCCAAGGCGATGTCAAACAACAGAGTGTTTTCAAATTAGTGCAAAAAACAAAAACCAAAAAAAAATTTACTGTATTGAAGCGAAAAAGAAGTGTAACTGAGCAAAAGTTAAGTGACGATAAAAAAAAAATTGCAAGCATGCCATTCTACACACGCAGTGGCAAAGAGAGAATGAGGCCTTCACCTTTGGCTATTAGTGGCAGATCCCAAAAAGTTACCCAGGCTACAATTGGTGCACAACTACTGTTACGCGTCAAAGCTGAGCTGCAAGATACCAGTGAGGCATTACAGGAGAATATTTGCTCTGATTCACAAATGACAACAATCCCTGTGGAGAGTCCATCCAACAGTGGGATGTCTAATCGTGAGCATTCTGCTGATGTGTGCCTTAATAGCCCGAGTGTAGCCGGTGATACCCAAATTGAGGATGCCACTTTGGAATTAGAAGAGGATGAGGGGGAGATTTGTGTAGGCGACGAGGGCGCTAATGAGGATGTTGATGAGGATGAGGTTGTTTGTGTAAGTCCTGCACCAGTGGCAGCAGTTCTGGCACGTGACAAGAAAAAGGCCATTGTCATGCCTGGGCATAAAACAAAAAAATCCACTTCTTATGTGTGGAATTATTTCTACCCAAATCCAGACAACAATTGTATAGCCATTTGTAGTGTATGTGAAGCCACAGTCAGTCGAGGGAGGGACCTTAACCATCTTGGAACCTCGTCTATGTTACGCCATTTAACGAGAGTTCATGGCAAAGTGTTGGGAAAAGCTGAAAGTTCTTCCCAAAAGAATACAAGCACTCCCTCATCAGCTAAGACCCTCCGCTCACCGACATACCGACGGCTACAAAATACACCCACCACACCATCCTCATCAATATCCTCAGTAGCGCTCGGAGTTAGCCCGGCATCCCACTTAAGGCTGGATGACTCCGGCACTATTATTGATTCCTCTGAAGAAAGCGTTAGTCCTGCTGCTGCTGTTGCTGCTGCTGGGGGTGAATCGTCATCCCAGAGGCAGGTGAATAAAATGAGCAGTCCTACATTTCAGCAATTAACTGTGAAACAATCATTTGCGAGGGGAAGCAAATATGACAGCAGTCACCCAGTCGCCAAGCGAATCACAGACGCCATGGCTGCAATGTTAGTGTTAGATCTGCGTCCAATCTCCACAATAAACGCAGCTGGTTTTTCACAGTTAATTGAGGTTTTGTGTCCGCGTTACAGAATTCCATCGCGACACCATTTCTCCCGTAAAGCTATTCCACAACTATACCAAAAAGTGTGTAAAAATGTAGAGATTGCGCTGAAAAATGCCATTCTGCCCACTGTTCACTTAACCACAGATATGTGGACAAGTGGAAGTGGCCAAACCAAAGACTATATGACTGTGACAGCCCACTGGGTTGGTCATTCACCTTCACCAGCAGGAACAGCAGCAGCATGTACACCACTACGTAACATTTGTCACAGGCAGGCCACTCTTTGTATCACCGGCTTCACTAACAGGCATACGGCTGACAATTTGTTACGCAAACTGAGAGATGTGATTGATGCATGGCTTATACCACTCGGACTCTCCCCAGGGTATGTCATTTCAGATAACGCCAACAATATAGTGCGAGCATTACAGCTGGGTGATTTCCAACATATTCCCTGTTTTGCTCACACCATCAACTTGGTGGTGCAGAGCTTCCTACGAAATAACCGTGAGGTGCAGGAGATGCTTTCGGTGGCCCGTAAAATTTCAGGCCATTTCAGGCATTCAGCCACAGCATGTAGGAGATTACAGCAGCTCCAAGAGCAGTTTAACTTGCCCTGCCACCAACTTAAGCAAGAGGTGGTAACTCGGTGGAATTCCACCCTGTACATGCTTCAGAGGATGGAGGAACAGCGCAAAGCCATCCAAGCATATTGCACAAGTCATGACATTGGGAAAGGAGGGGGGATGTATTTCACTCTTGCACAGTGGGGAATCCTTTCAGTGCTGTGCAAGGTGCTGAAACCATTTGAAGTTGTGACATGTGAGGTCAGTGCAGACTCTGCTAGTTTGAGCCAAGTCATTCCTTTAATTAGACTATTGGAAAAGCAGCTTGAGAAAATGAAGGAGGAGCTGAAAGCAAGCAATTCAGCAAAGTATGTTGGCCTTGTCGATCAAGTACTTAATTCGCTTCACAATGATCCTCGAGTTATTAAGATCTTGAACTCGGATCAGTACGTTTTGGCCACTGTGCTTGATCCAAGGTTTAAAACCTACATTGAGTCTTTACTTGTAAATGAGCGAGATGTGAACTTTTGCAAGGAGCTATTGCTCAGCAAGTTGGCCGCTGAACTGGGCCTCGGCTTGACGACGTGTCCTCCTTCACTTTCTCAAGCTGTTGCTCGTAAAAAATTAAATTTCCAAAAAAGAAGCAGGGAAGACACAGGGGGCAGACGAGAACAATTTAACATCTGGGCTGGTTTGAAGGATTTTTCAAAAAAAAGTGTCACTTTGCCCATAAGTCCATCCAATATGAGTATAAACATGCAAAGGATGGTGGAGGATTACTTTCAAGAGGTAGTTGATATGGAAATGTCAGACAGTCCCTTTCCTTACTGGGAAGAAAAGCAAGCCATTTGGAAACCCATGTACAAACTTGCTTTGCAATACCTAAGCTGCCCACCCTCCAGTGTGTACTCTGAACGAGTGTTCAGCACAGCAGGGAACTTAGTCAGTGATCGCCGTAGAAGGTTACTTCCCAAAAATGTGGAGAAAATGATGTTTATAAAAATGAACTACATCTTCCACGAGGAAGGCCTTCACCATCCAAGACATCCAAGCACTGACTGTTCTCTAATGGCGGATTCAAGCGGCGATGAATTGATAGTCTGTGATGATGACGTACACACTGATGAGGGTGAGGATGAAGCTGAAGATGATGCCGATAACATCTTTTTAAAACTTTCTATGTAAGTGTAGGGTGCAATCTACCCCCAAAGAGGAAAGGGACTTGTGGCATTTCCATATCACATACCATCTTGAAAGGCTGCTGTTAGGGCAATTTATCCTTAAGGGTAGGGTGTCATAGACAGAGTGACCCTAAACTGGCTTTGTCCATTTTTCATAATATTGTACAGTCTATAATGGCTGAATTTTTTAGTATTTTATACAAGTGGAGGGGGGCCTAGAGAGACAGAAACCAAACTGGCTTTCTCCATGTCAATTAATATTGTACAGTCTATAATGGCTGAATTTTTTGGTATTTTATACAAGTGGAGGGGGGCCTAGAGAGACAGAGTGACCCCAAACTGTCTTTCTCCATGTCAATTAATATTGTACAGTCTATAATGGCTGAATTTTTTAGTATTTTATACAAGTGGAGGGGGGGCTAGAGAGACAGAAACCAAACTGGCTTTCTCCATGTCAATTAATATTGTACAGTCTATAATGGCTGAATTTTTTGGTATTTTATACAAGTGGAGGGGGGCCTAGAGAGACAGAGTGACCCCAAACTGTCTTTCTCCATGTCAATTAATATTGTACAGTCTATAATGGCTGAATTTTTTAGTATTTTATACAAGTGGAGGGGGGCCTAGAGAGACAGAAACCAAACTGGCTTTCTCCATGTCAATTAATATTGTACAGTCTATAATGGCTGAATTTTTTGCTATTTTATACAAGTGGAGGGGGGCCTTGAGAGACAGAAAGCAAACTGGCTTTTTCCATTTCTTTACATATTTAACTATAAGTGTAGGGTGTAATATACATTCAAAGACGATGGCTGCATTGCCAATATGCATAGATGGAGAGGAAGACAATCTGTTTTGTGTGTAGAATAGGCCTACCAACGAAGAATTAAACTGTTTTTTTGGATGATTTATTACCTCAACAATTAGATTACTTGTCTCTAAAACAGTTGGAGCACTAAATTGGGTTAATTTAGGCCCAAAAACATGGATTTTCCCAAAAAATAGCAAAACAAAACCAAACAAAACCAAAACCAAAACCAAAACACGCAATGGCGGTTTTGCAAAACCAAAACCAAAACCAAAACACGACGGTAATCCAGATCCAAAACCGAATCCAAAACCAAAACACGGGGGTCAGTGACCATCTCTAGTCAAAACACACCAAGGGGTAAATGTATCAATCTGCGGGTTCTTCAACATCCGCGTGTTCAGCCTCTTCCGCGATTAAATTTCAAGCGGCGCTGCATTGTAAAGGGAAGTTAACCCTTTACAATGCAGCGCCGCTTGAAATTTAATCGCGGAAGAGGCTGAACACGCGGGTGTTGAAGAACCCGCAGATTGATACATTTACCCCCTAGTATATATTCACTGTCCCAAATCAAAGTCTTTATGGGCAACTACTACCCTAGACCCATTCTTGGAATGAGGGATTTGCAAGTTAATATGAAGTCTCTGGATGGGAGCTATAAAGCCAGGAGGACATCATTTTAATGCCGTGTTTCTACCTCCATACCTCAAACAGATTGTGAGCTATAGGTTGGTCTTAAAGTAGCGGTGTTCTGCAGTCTAGAGAGGCAGTAATAATTAAGTGTAGTATTAAAGTTGCCTAGACCACTAACAGGGCTGACAGTGAGGTATATTCATGCCTGATGTCTAGAGAAAAGCATGGGGGAACATAGACCAAGATAATAGCACCACAATTAAAATATGTAAGAATTCTGACAAAAACATCCACTAGGATCCTGACAGAATTTCTTAGTCATAAATAACACTGAACTATGGACCAATATAAATACACTGCTTACAAAAAAGGAACTGCGTGCATGAAAAATCTGAGTAACCCATGGAAGCTTCAGCAACAGCAAATTTTGTCTCTGCAGAACAGCCTTCAGAAGGAGCAACATCTGCAGTTGGTAATATTTAACAATATCAAAAACTAACAATATTTTACATTTGGAATTTAGATACTGACATTCCAGAATATACATGTTAATATTGTCATAGTTGGACTTACATAAGAAGGAACATGTGAACTGAACTGGCAACATTTACATATTGAGCAAAGAGTCTTTTAAGTATAATACTTTCTTCACCCATTCGCACACTCACACCATAACAACATGTCGTGGTGTGATTAGGACAAGAAAAAGTCACTCAGAGATACTATACAGCCTAAATTCCTTCCAACATGCCCAACATGGGACAGATTTCAAGATCCCAAAGTAAACAGAGCAACAATAACAGTAATAACTTCATTTAACTATTTAATTTTGACCCCCAAAACAGAGAAGAATGGGTCAAGAAACAAAATGAGTAATGTCTCTGAAATGTGCCTTATGAAGAGTACAGAGATCTTAAAAATTTTAGAGAAAGTGGTGAGCATTATATTGGCCAACTTAAATATTCAGAGATACCACGTGCCAGGGCCAGCTGAGATTTACAAAGCTGACCCTTGAGTGTAATGCCATTGCTTTATCTAAAGAATTTAAGAAATGAATAGTTCCATCTACCACTACACGTAAATTAGATGGCTACAGCACTGCATATGGAGGATTCAGGCTCTGAGTTCTTTCCTTCTAATGCTGTACCACTGAGGAATAATACATAAACTAGAGAGACTCTGGTTCTGGAATTCTATAACTGCATTTCACCTGGCCAATGCAAGCATTATGTAGTTCAGTAACTAAGTCAAAGTCAAGGTGTTGCCAGAGCACCTGGTGTCACCTGCTTCATAGGTACCATATGGGTGCACTCCACCCAAAGGAGCTATAAGAAACGCACACAATTCTGCAACCAGTATTTCAAGAATTTCACTTGACAAGAGCCCTCGGCTTTCTGCAGTAGACCTATGTCGATATTGTGATGCCTCAGGAGATTTTCCATTTTGTCTGATCCAGTGCTTCCCAAACTTTCTCAGTTCAAGGCACCCTTAGGGTCTACATAATTTTTTCAAGACACCCCTAAGCCAAAAAAACTACAGAGTAGTCTAGTTTTTTAAGTAGTTGGGTCAAAATAACGTAATAAGTATTTAGGCTGATTGAATATCACACTGTGCTCCTTCACCATCATACGGTGCCACTTCATCAGTTTTCCCTATTATTACACCTTGGTGCCTTTATCCCACTGCCCCTTTCATTCTAGTGCTGCCCCCTCTGTTCCTTTACTTGTCCTTGACTTGTCCTTCTTTCTTCTGTTTTCTTCTCTTTTTTCATCTTTTCTTCAAGTTCAGGCACCTCTCTGTGCCGCTCCTCACTGAAAATGTCAGATGTGATGACGTCACGCCCAACAGTCAGTGTGAACAGAGGAGGGTGCCGCCGTCTCCATAATGGTAAGTTTTCGGTTATTTTATTTATTTTTTGGGCCGGCCTCTCAGGATTGGTGCTTGATTGCCCCGTCTACCACCTGGCCTGACAGTGACACCCCAGCGATCTCACCTCTGGTCTAGACTGTGGTGGCAGGAAGAGAGTTGCACTCACATGGTATAAAATTTAGCTTTCAGAAGAGAAGAGTCTTCACAGTTACTGATATGGGTCACAGACTCAGCTGTATGTTCCTGGAGAGCATGCATATCCTGCCATATGAGTTAAATGAACATTATTAACTGTAGTGATTTGTAAACCTACATTTCCAGTCCTGTATGGCCTCCAGACATGTCCTTTTGATGTTCTTTTGGGGATTTGAGGATTTTCTAATTCTGGGCAACGGCTAGAAACATATAGATCTGTCTTTCCAATAGAGTTACCAGTATGTTTGAAAGATCAGGCTGTGTGCAAAGAGACAAACCCCCAAATAAGTATCCTTATGAGACTTTGAGGGAAAGATGAAAACTTTGAGGGCATAAAGAGCCCTCCTTTTTTCAGATCAAGTTGCATCGCCAAAATAACAAGACCATGTGAATATCAATATACAGTAGATTAGGCAGGTAGCCAGCAATCCGGAGCCATTCATTCAATAGTGAAGCTAGGCAAAGTTTGACTACTTAATTCCCAGTATTTCAATATAACATGGCCAAGCTGGGCTCTCACCAGCAGTGTTGTAGGCTGAAGTGAAGCATTAGACAAGGGCCTTCAATAGATACAGTCTTGCCACTTGTGAAATTGGGACAAATACTTTTAGCAATGTGGGCATCAGCCAGTGAATAGCCAAATGCCACCAACAAAATCATATAGCTCTGCTCCCTCAGCAGACACTGGCATGACTCACATCTGGGGAAGTAGCTGCAGTGTGGTGGAAAGTGTTAACAGGATTGTGCCCTATGCAAGCCCTCCTGTTTTGTAGATAACTTACATAAAATGATCACTGTTATGGAGTAAAAAGAGATGTGTATATGTCCAGATAAGAACTGGTTTTAATTAGTCTCAGGGGAGAGAATGGGGGTGGGGTGGATTCAGAGTTTATCAGGTAGCTAACACCCAATAGTTTTTAGCTTCTACTGGAATATTAAGAGGGCCATGTCCAGCACATATCCTGATTCACTTTATCTAGCAAGGGGCTGCTCAGGTCAAGACGTTTCTCAACTATCAAATTGTATTCTGCAGTTAAGTACCTATTGATTTTATATTTATATTTTGTAATAAACATTTGTGTTATCATTTTTACATTTATTGCTGTCTGTCAATCATTGTAATCTCACACTAGAACATAAGAATTAATGTCCATCTTGTGACACGCAGCCACACAGGGGGTTCCAAAAGATGTTACACATAGACAGCGGCAGTGCAATCAGGAATGGTTGGAAACCAGTTATCTTAGGCCTTAGGGAATATTGTTTGCATTTTAAAGCCTAGGAAATAACAGCATAGTACATAGATGTCAATTTTCTAAATGTTATCTGAAACTCAATGAAATATAAATAAAAAAAAATAATAATTTCCAGGGACAATTTGTTGCCATGTTGGTCCTGATGGGTTTTATCTGGATCACTGCCCCCAACTTCTGTATAGAGGGTCACATTTTTTGGAGTAACATGATGGAACACTTGACAACATTGTGTGGATTGGTTATAAAGTACATAACATGTGAAAAGCCATAAAATATATACCTAGCGTGAGTGGTATAATGATGATATAATTAGTGAACACAATACATTACAGCATAGATGTAATTATTTGATGTACATGGCATGGCGATATAGATTCAATCTCACTACTTACAATTACATGCAAATCATATAAAACTCTTTGCCCTGTGTAACAGCCCCATACACACAAATTTGTATGCTCTATAGTGCTGTCCTGTGCCTAATATACACAGCCCTTGTGCTCACAAATAAAGATTCATATACAGTAGCCTTGTAACCTGCACAGCTTGACCTCCCTGGCACCTTCCAATGCTGCCCAACTATGGGTCATGGGTCATAGTTGGACAGCATCAGTCTAGATGGAACTCAGTGTACTTCACTGACGATGATCACAATGTAGTTTTTTGCCTTTTTTTGCATTTTCACTTAATATTAACTTACATATATACTTACATAACCCTGTGAATAAAAATGGATAAAGGGAATAGTATTGAATATACACAATAAGACTTTTTGCTCTGCGCCGTTGCCCAAATCTGAGCATAAATGGTTATTTCTATGGACAAAGATTTTCGGGGACAAATTTTTAAAAATGTGACATTTCTTGGGAATTGGGAACAGTTGGTAACTATGACAGTACATGCTTTTTATGTGAACGTGCAACACAACATTAACATCACATGCATTTCAACAGCAGAATATTGACTTATTTACTTACTTACTTATATACTCATTACTTTAGTGTTGTAAATCCGATTTATGATTCACAGCTGGTCCTTGTGAACTTCTTCATTACATTATGTCAGCTGCTTTGTCTGGTTAGATAAACTGTATGTAAAATAAACAGACATCCATCATATAAATAACAAGGTACTGACCATATGGAGCTTTTATTAATCAATACTAACCCCACCAACAACATACCTCACACACATTGCCATAACATATCACAGAGTTGTCAACATATTATTTTTTATCATGTCAAATAAAAAGACATGCATTTGTGTCTATGGATATATCACAGAGGAAACAAGCATGGAAACTGTCTTTGGGATTTTCGCTTTTTCTTTGGAAAAGAACCTACAGTGTGTTAATAGGCAGAGATGCAACATTTTCTGTTGCTATTTTCACAGCAGAGATGGTTCTTGAGAACCAAAAGTTACTCTGCATAAGCTTAATATTATTAATTAAAATGGTATAATCAGTTATAGATTTTTTTTATTGCATGCTAAAAGAGCTTTGTGTCTAAAGGGCCTGATTCATTAAGGATCTTAACTTAAGAAACTTCTTATTTCAGTCTCCTGGACAAAACCATGTTACAATGCAAGGGGTGCAAATTAGTATTCTGTTTTGCACATAAGTTAAATACTGACTGTTTTTTCATGTAGCACACAAATATCAACTTTAAATTTCAGTGTAGAAATAATCTATCAAGTATTTGTGTGCTACATGACTCTCCTAATATACATTGAGCATTCAACGTTCAGCGTTTATCCTAATTGCCTTATTTACTGCTAAATAACATTGGGTCACATCATTCTTGATATATCCTGGCATATAGCATATGTGCTATATAATGTATGATATTATGCATCTAGTCAGATAGTTATTTATGTTAACAATGCCAGCTGGCTATTGTGGTTACAATCATGTTGATTTTATTTATGTCTCATAATAAATTGTTTTTAATTTTCCAATTCTGTGAAAAGATTTATTTTTATTTTAAGTGTAAAGCACAGCCAAATCTGCTTTGTCTACAGATGCATATACGACTGTCCAAACCGTATTAATTGCAGGTGGTCAAGGGTAGATGTAAATAGAGGGTGACAGTCTCCATCAATGGCGAACCTTTTGTAATTAGCTGTTTGTTAATGATCCCCTGACGCTGATAGGTGTTTTGTTTTGTGGAGGTTTAAGCAATTTTTTTTATTTTGTTTTCAGATATGCAAGGTGGGAAGTTGTCCTCGTGTATTAGAGAGGTGCTTGAAGTTTTATTGATGCTTAATAGCGATTATTATTATTATTATCATAGATTTGTAAGGCACTACAGTGCTCCGCAGCGCTGTACAGTAAGGAAAACAGTACATACATAAATCAGAGACATACAAGGTAGATAAAATAAACGCATAAATGAAAACAAAGGGTATGAAGGAACCTGCTCATTAGAGAGCTTATATTCTAAGTGGAAGCAGACACAGCTGAAACAAGAGGAGCAAATGTGGTTCAGAGTGGAGATTGGGACAGTTGTGAGGGTGCATTAGTGTGAATAGTGTTATCGGGGGTAATGGCACCTCTAAAAAGGAGATGGGTTTTCAAAGCACATCTAAAGATTTGAAGGCTGTGGGAAAGTCTGATAGAGCGTGGTAGGGAATTCCATAAGTGGGGAGCAGCACGGGAGAAGTCTTGTAGGCGGGAGTGAGAGGTGGTTACCAGAAAAGAGACAAGGCAAAGGTCAGAGGTAGATCTAAGAGGGCAGGAGGGGGAGTATTTTAATATGAGATTTGAGATGTATGCAGGGGTAGTCTTGTTGAGGGCTTTGTAGGTAAATGTGAATAATTTGAATTTGGTTCTGGAGGATACAGGGGGCCAGTGTAGGAATTTGCAAAGTGGTTCAGCAGATGTGGAGCGGTGACAGAGGAAGATCATTCTTGCAGCATTTAGGATGAATTGAAGTGTGGATATATGGGTGTGGGGAATGCCAGATAGCAGGAGGTTGCAATAGTGAAGATGGGAGATAATGAGAGGATGGATTAGAGTTTTGGTAGCATATTGAGTAAGAAAAGAGTGTATTCTGGCAATGTTTTTAAGGTGGAGTCAACAGGACTAGGAGAGAGTCTGGATATGAGGTATAAAGCAGAGCGTGGAGTCAAGTGTGACACCAAGGTAGCAGGCTTGAGATACTTAGGAAATTGTGGTGCTATTGACAGTAAGGGAGATTTGAGGGCAGGTGGTGACTCTGGCAGGAGGGAAGATAATAAGCTCTGTTTTGGACATGTTGAACTTTAGGTAGTGTTGGGACATCTAAGTGGAGATAGCAGAAAGTCAGTTGTTTATATGAAATAAAACAGAAGGAAAGAGGTCAGGGAAAGAGATACAGAGTCTTGTGGAAACACTAAAGGAGCGGGGTTTAATAGGTAGGAAGTGAATCAGGAAAGAACTGTGTCACGAAGGCCAATGGAGTGATGGGTGTGTAGGAAAAGAGGGTGATCAATAGTGTCAAAAGCAGCAGAGATGTCTAGAAGAATGAGTATGAAGAAATGAACCTTAGATTTTGCAGTAAGTAGATCATTGATCACTTCTGTGAGAGCAGTTTCAGTGGAATGTCAGGGACGGAAGCCTGATTGGAGAGAGTGGAGGATGGAATGAGAGAGTATATTATTATATTTTATTATTATATTATATATATTACTATATATTATTATGAATACATATTTTGCAAACTAAACAAATGGTTCTTTGGAAACTGATTAACAGTGAAAGGATCCTACAGCACAGAGTTTCAGGGAGAGAACAGGACATTGATTCCCAAGGACTCATACAATACATGCTTTATTTCATCAAATATGTTCTTTTATCCACTGCATTGGATAGAATTATGGTTCTAGATTTAGACAGGCCATTGTATAATTCTAAATAGAAAACAAGCATTGCTATTTGAAATCCATAATGGCATTCCATTTATATACAACAGCGTCAGTTACAGGTATCTGGGATTTTGTATGTAAGATATGTCTTGGGTACAGCATGCACCTATGAAATTGGCCAATCCTGCACATATCTATAGTGAACGAAACTGACACCTGCAATTTTGGCCTCAATTGTGGTCAACTCTGCATCAGCCTGGAAAAATATACTTTGTTAATAATCATAACTTACTGGAGTTATTTATCTTTTACTAAATGTTATTTCTGGTCTTTGGTTTAGAATGTTCCTGGCTAGCTTTAGATTCCTCCCACTATCCCAGTCACTGCCACCGTTTTTGGGTATGCTGAGAGCACAAAGATCTGGCTTCTCGGTTTCTATGCACTAACACAGGCGTGCACCTAGTTGTCTGGAACCTCCCCCCCAGCCCTGGATTGGTGTTTTCAATTGTTTGACAAGCTGGTCCCTCCCCTGGGAGCAGTCATGCCACAGCAAGTAGCCACGGTCCACCCCTACCTGTCACTTCCCCGCTGTCCCGCCCCTCTCTCTTACGCTGACAGCATGCCACGTGTGGGTGTACCACCTGGCTATTGCACCCCCCCTATGTATTCAGGCAGCAAGACAGTCTGCCTCCTAAATTTATACTAACACAAAAAAGGCGCCAAAGTCCAATGAAATTCTAAGCTCAAAAGGGAATCTTAGGCTGTAGCTCCTTATTTTTTACACTGAAACTTTAAAAAAATCACAGTCCATTCATTATCTTGCTTTTGTTCATCACAATAAATCGTGAATAATTCTCAAAGCAAAAGATAAAAAATAATGAACAACAGAATCAAGAGTTAAAAAAAGGAAATGTGTTCACACTTTGAAATGAAGTCCAAGTGCAAAATGTCAAAAAAATGTGAAAAAATATAAGCATGCAAGTGCAATATGAGATTCCACTGACAAATCTTTATATAGATGAACAAACTATTTTTATGTGTGTTGTCCTTGGAAAAATTAACAAAAAAAGAGCGAAATAGTGTGATATTGCAAAATACCACTTTGGTACGGTATACATTTTTGCCAACTTTGCACTAACATATATGAAGTGAAACAATCAGTGTGTTGATTGTCTTTATGCAGCCTTTAACTTGTTTGAACCTTCTTCCATCCCTTAAAGAAGAAATACCCTCTAATGATGTATATGGGAAAAGAGAACAAAAAAGAAACTTTTCATGTAAACAAATTAAACAATTATTTTAATATGTTGCACAATGTAACCACTTGGATAATACATCGAACATAAAAGTAACCCCTATTTAAATTGTTTAATAGGGTTCCTACCAGATTGCAGATGTAAAACAGCTCGTCAATCTCAGTGTCATAGGTGTTGAAAGCCCGGGATAGTTGGACTGCATGCGAGATGGTAGTTTGCTGAGAGATATCCAGCTGGTAAGAATTAATCCAATAGCTCCTACCCTAATGTGTTTCAATACACACGTATCTTTATCAAGGTCATAGTCGGATTAAGGGGGGGCACAGGGGACACGTGCCCCGGGCCCCACTCTCTCCGAGGTCTCCCGCCGCCGCGCAGATAACCTCTACTCCTATTTATTTGTATTCTTTTTTTTTGGTGGCGGTGGTGGCGGTGGTGGCGGCGGCGGCGTGGGGTAGGGGGGTTTTCCGGGCGGGTTCGGGGCTCGTCCACTTCATTGGTGGGGGGAGCAGGGTAATAAAAAAAAAAAATAGATATACAGTACTCACCTCATCGTAGCGCCGGTGTCCCTCCTCCTTCCTCTTTGCACTGTTAACACTGAATGACAGGTGCAGTATGAGAGGCACAGTAAGGAAAACGGGGGGGGGGGAGAGGCACAGTAAGGAAAAAGGGAGGGGGGGCTAGGCACAGTAAGGAAAAAGGGAAGAAGAGAGGCACAGTAAGGAAAAAGGAAGGAAGAGAGGCACAGTAAAGAAAAAGGAAAGAAGAGAGGCACAGTAAGGAAAAAGGGGGAAGAGAGGGACAGTAAGGAAAAGGGAAGGAAGAGAGGCACAGTAAGGAAAAAGGAAAGAAGAGAGGCACAGTAAGGAAAAAAGGTGGAAGAGAGGCACAGTAAGGAAATAGGGGGGAAGAGAGCCACAGTAAGGAAAAAGGAAAGAAGAGAGGCACAGTAAGGAAAAAGGGGGGAGAGAGGCACAGTAAGGAAAAAGGGGGGAAGAGAGGCACAGTAAGGAAAAAGGAAAGAAGAGAGGCACAGTAAGAAAAAAGGGGGGAGAGAGGCACAGTAAGGAAAAAGGGGGGAAGAGAGGCACAGTAAGGAAAAAGGGTAGGGGGATAGGCACAGTAAGGAAAAAGGAAGGAAGATAGGCCCAGTAAGGAAAAGGTGGAAGAGAGGCACAGTAAGGAAAAAGGGGGAAGAGAGGGACAGTAAGGAAAAAGGGGGGAAGAGAGGCACAGTAAGGATAAAGGAAAGAAGAGAGGCACAGTAAGGAAAAAGGGGGGAGAGAGGCACAGTAAGGAAAAAGGGGGGAAGAGAGGCACAGTAAGGAAAAGGAAAGAAGAGAGGCACAGTAAGGAAAAAGGAAGGACGAGAGGCACAGTAAGGAAAAGGGAAAGAAGAGAGGCACAGTAAGGAAAAAGGGGGGAGAGAGGCACAGTAAGGAAAAAGGGGGGAAGAGAGGCACAGTAAGGAAAAAGGAAAGAAGAGAGGCACAGTAAGGAGAAAGGGGGGAGAGGCACAGTAAGGAAAAAGGGGGGGATAGGCACAGTAAGGAAAAAGGGGGGGAGAGGCACAGGAAGGAAAAAGGAAAGAAGAGAGGCACAGTAAGGAAAAAGGAAAGAAGAGTGGCACAGTAAGGAAAAAGGGGGAAGAGAGGCACAGTAAGGAAAAGGTGGAAGAGAGGCACAATAAGGAAAAAGTGGGAAGAGAGGCACAGTAAGGAAAAAGGGGGGAAGAGAGGCACAGTAAGGAAAAAGGGGGGAGAGAGGCACAGTACGGAAAAAGGGGGGGGGGAGAGAGGCACAGTAAGGAAAAGGGAAGGAAGAGAGGCACAGTAAGGAAAAAGGAAAGAAGAGAGGCACAGTAAGGAAAAAAGGGGGGAAGAGAGGCACAGTAAGGAAATAGGGGGGAAGAGAGGCACAGTAAGGAAAAAGAAAAGAAGAGAGGCACAGTAAGGAAAAAGGGGGGAGAGAGGCACAGTAAGGAAAAAGGGGGGAAGAGAGGCACAGTAAGGAAAAAGGAAAGAAGAGAGGCACAGTAAGAAAAAAGGGGGGGAGAGGCACAGTAAGGAAAATGGGTAGGGGGATAGGCACAGTAAGGAAAAAGGAAGGAAGATAGGCACAGTAAGGAAAAGGTGGAAGAGAGGCACAGTAAAGAAAAAGGGGGAAGAGAGGCACAGTAAGGATAAAGGAAAGAAGAGAGGCACAGTAAGGAAAAAGGGGGAAGAGAGGCACAGTAAGGAAAAAGGGGGGATGAGAGGCACAGTAAGGAAAAGGAAAGAAGAGAGGCACAGTAAGGAAAAAGGAAGGAAGAGAGGCACAGTAAGGAAAAGGGAAAGAAGAGAGGCACAGTAAAGAGAAAGGGGGGAGAGGCACAGTAAGGAAAAAGGGGGGGATAGGCACAGTAAGGAAAAAGGGGGGGAGAGGCACAGGAAGGAAAAAGGAAAGAAGAGAGGCACAGTAAGGAAAAAGGAAAGAAGAGTGGCACAGTAAGGAAAAAGGGGGAAGAGAGGCACAGTAAGGAAAAGGTGGAAGAGAGGCACAATAAGGAAAAAGTGGGAAGAGAGGCACAGTAAGGAAAAAGGGGGGAGAGAGGCACAGTAAGGAAAAAAGGGGGGGAGAGAGGCACAGTAAGGAAAAGGGAAGGAAGAGAGGCACAGTAAGGAAAAAGGAAAGAAGAGAGGCACAGTAAGGAAAAAAGGGGGGAAGAGAGGCACAGTAAGGAAATAGGGGGGAAGAGAGGCACAGTAAGGAAAAAGGAAAGAAGAGAGGCACAGTAAGGAAAAAGGGGGGAGAGAGGCACAGTAAGGAAAAAGGGGGGAAGAGAGGGAAAGTAAGGAAAAAGGAAAGAAGAGAGGCACAGTAAGAAAAAAGGGGGGGAGAGGCACAGTAAGGAAAAAGGGTAGGGGGATAGGCACAGTAAGGAAAAAGGAAGGAAGATAGGCACAGTAAGGAAAAGGTGGAAGAGAGGCACAGTAAGGAAAAAGGGGGAAGAGAGGCACAGTAAGGAAAAAGGGGGGGAAAGAGGCACAGTAAGCAAAAAGGGGGGGGAGAGGCACAGTAAGGAAAAAAGGGGGGGAAGAGAGGCACAGTAAGGAAAAAGGGGGAGAGACACAGCATGAGGAAAAAGGGGGGGGGGAGAGGCACAATAATGGGGACTAGTAATTTAAGATGGGGCGGTTTGGGTGCTACTGAATGTGGGGGTGAGTTTGGGGAGATTGATGTCCCTTTATTAAATGTGCCTATGAATTATTTAATGGCAGTGACGGTTGCGGGAAATCGGTATATTTCTGAAATGTAAATACTATTAATTTATTGCTGGGGCTGTTTGTAGGGAGGGAGATAGGTTTATTTATTAAATGTGAATATTATTATTTTAATATGCAAGAGCTCAAATGGCGCTGCTCTAGGATAAGGTCTACAATGCTACACAGAGTAACAGGGGATGTCCCACCCCTACATACAACAATAAAAACAGAAAACACTTGCGCAAAGTATGACCTGTGAAAAGACAGAAAGTGGAATACAGAAGAAGTGACTGAGAAAGTTATCAGAGATGTTGTATAAATTGTTAAAAATGGATATAATTGTAATTGGTATAACAATAAATATACAATAACCAGTGCGCTGGTATAGAAATAGGCAATATAACAATAGTGATCACATAAGAGTTATAACATGATCAAATAGGTTGACTGACTTTGCAGCTGCAGCCGTATTGTAACATGCAGTCCGGAGTAACCAGAGTGCATGCAAACAAACAATGTTGGAGTATAAAATGTGGATGTAACAAGTATTGAATAAAAATCACAATCTCTATCCGCATATCAAGAGAGTCACTCATTGAATTATCGTGAGAAGTTTCAGAGAGGTGCTTATGTGAACCGAGTTGCAATAAGCGTATACACTCCTTTTAAAAGGGTAGTTGATCAGCACAATGGGCTCTTGATTGATTATGTCGAGTTCACACCTTAACAAATAAATCCAAAAAAGTGAAAAAAGTGAAATGGAATCTCACTCACCCGCACAATCTGTCCGTAATAAGTTGGAGGAAGATATTGACAATACTATGTGGCGTCCAATGGCGATTTTTTCGTCTGGCTAGTAGTTGTCCGGTATAGGAAATTCTCTCACTGAGCTTTCCAAAGAGGTATCCGCACAATCTGTCCGTAATATGTTGAAGGATGATCTTGCCAGTATTATGTTGGCATCCGATAGCGATTTTCGTCTGGCTAGTAGCGATAATTCAATGAGTGACTCTCTTGATATGCGGATAGAGGTTGTGATTTTTATTCAATATTTGTTACATACGTTCACTAGTATCAGATATTAAAGTACGTTCACCGTTCCTGCAGTGCAGAAATAATAGTATCAGATATTAAACTACGTTCACCGTTCCTGCAGTGCAGAAATAATAGTATCAGATATTAAACTACGTTCACTGTTCCTGCTACATCAAAAAAGCATGAACCTGCCCTGCCATCAACTAAAACAAGAGGTAATGACGTGCTTTAACTCCACCCTCTATATGCTGCAGAGGATGGAGGAGCAGCAAAAAAGCCATTCAAGCCTACACAGCCACCTACGATGGGCCACGTGTTTGTGCCGCCCACTTGTGTCGCTTTGCTTAGACATCCAGCTACCTCGGTGCAACCTTTTGGACTAAAAACAATATTGTGAGGTGTGAGGTGTTCACAATAGACTGGAAATTAGTGGAAATGAATGTTATTGAGGTTAATAATAGTGTAGGAGTAAAAAAAACGAAATATGGATTTTAGCACTTTTTATGCTTTTTTAAAAAAAAAATCAGAACCCAAAACCCAAAATCAGAACCAAAACCTTTCGTGGGGTGTTTTGGCAAAACAAATCAGAACCCAAAACCTCAAGCTAATCAGAACCCAAAACCCAAAACACCAAAAGTGGCCGGTGCACACCCTTAATGGAGAGAGCCCTAATTATTAAATGTGGGTGCTATTGATTTAATGTCAGGGCTCGCTGGAGGGAGTGGAGCCTAGAGTGTTCACTCATTACCAGACTTTTCATATTTCTACTACCTATCCTTTTTCCAAACAGAGACCCAACATTCCAGGATCCAAACAAGCAACAACTGAGCACAGGTAGTTAAAGCTGAAAGAACAGGTAGGAGTGAGCAGGACAGTCTGCTAGCTGTCCTAATTCTGATGGGACTGTCCCAATTTTGGGTGACTGTTCCGCTCAGTCAGGATTTGATCCAAACACAAGGTCAGTCAGAATATATGAGCTGGATCACACTGCTCTGCTTGTGAAGGGAGCACTGCGTGCAGTTAACAGTAGTGCACGCAGCATTGCCCGTATATTTAAAGTGAATGAGAAGGGGTTGGAGAGCGGAATAGCACTATATAAAATTATATATAATCTCCGCGCACAATGTCATACCCAGTATGGCGACATGGTGTGAAAACCCCCCTTAGAAATCTTGAGTTTGACCCAGTAACCAATCACCGGAGAGCATGCCTGTTACTTTAAAGTTTAATTGTGTTTTATGCCAACTGCACAGAACAATAAACAACATGTGAAAACCACAATGTGATTGTATGTGTCCGTCAGTAGGACACTTACTAAGGTTAGTTAAAGAAAATGTAAGCAATTTATAAATACGAATATCCTGCTGGCTCACATTTTCAGTTATATACACAAACATCCTGCTGGCTTCCATTTTTTCAGTAATATGTTTGTTTGAATCAAGTGTGTTTTTGCCCAGTTACAATCACTTCAAATTTTCAGATCATTATTGTAGTAGGTGAATGATCCAAATTTGTATTGCTGGGTCTGATTAAATGCGGATGTATGGATAGCTGTGCTAATATGTAATAACCTGATTTTATTAAGAAAAAGAAGTGCAGCGCCGGGGCTCTGCCAAGCCCAATGATTCCAGTGGTCAGATGAATTCTTTATTCATCTGAATTGCATATATGTCCCTAACGTCTTGAATCAAGTAAGGAAGGATCTGCACCTTTTATACTACCGGGTATCAAAGATTTGGACATTATATCTGCATTACCGTCTTATTGCATGATTTCTGTATTGTACTGTTTGAGTGAGGTTAAATGTGTCAGCAGCTTATCTTTATTCACTGCTACCTGTGTAATAAGAGCATGGTATACAGTTTTTAGGAACAACTAGCTGGTGAACATACTGATAAGTGGACCTGAAGTACCCAGAAGGACGAAAAAAAGAGAGGCACTCTCTATAGTATAACACATTGTTATATACTGTATATATTGCTGTTGTGCTTATTTCATTGCACTGCACAAACAAATGGAGGAGGACTGCTCTCTGTTTCTGTTATTACTGCGAGAGCTGCATGATATTCAAGGCATCCTTCCATGAAAATACAAAGTAAAAAGTAACAACAGTCATCTACTCAATTGTCTGTAAACGTTTGTTGGGGTCTGTGACACTGTGTTCAATATAAAGATGGATCAGAATATCTATTCTATAGTAGGATTGGTTATTTGGAGCAATCTAGCAATAGGTAAATACAAGATAGCAATCATCCGGAAAATAAAAATGAATTAAATATGAATGAATTCGTAGGAAGATGAGGCTTGGATGTATACCATAAAAATCTGAGATCAGTTGATTGTTATTTTGTATTTACATATTGCTCCAAATAACCAAACCTAGATTTTTTTTTATTCCCTTTTCTCCTCATTTATTCTGCTGCACTCTGGTTTGCAGGGGCCCAAGTACTGCCGGAGCAGCCCATGCAACCTGCTCTTCTGGAACCGAAAGCCCAAGTGAGGCTCCATTTCACATATGCCAGCCCCAATGCATGCTCAGAAGAGCAGAGCCCTCTGGTGCGCAAAGTACATATGCGTCACCCTCCCCCCAAATTTTGGTATGAGGTCTAGTGATTGCGAGTTACATTCCCCACCGGTGTGTCAGCATTATTTTTATGCACTCTCCTCCGGCGTCACACCTCTTTTCCTCTTCTTTTCTGTTTTAGAATATTAATGCCTGGCAATGTATTCCCATTAGCTGGCTGCTAACTGCTTACAGCTGTTCTTTATGAATGCCTCTGTCCATGTGATGTGTCCTCAAGCGGTCAGCACTCTACTGCTCCCAGATGGGTTGTACCTCAGATAGACTCCACCCACCAACATGTCAGTAACTAAGAGAGAGGAAGTATAGAGCAGAGGAGAGGCTGCCATGTACCTCCCCTAAACTTTATTTGTCTGTGCAGGAAGCAGCCATACTCACTAGCCCGTTACCACTACTCTACTTGTTGGATGTCTGGTGCTATTCACAAAGCAGGGAAGAGGGCGCCAAGGGAGCACCTGTCACCAACAGAAATCAGGCATCTGTCTTACTTCACTCCCAGAGATCTGACTTATAAAGTCACCAGTGATTTGGGGTCCATATTGAATATTGTTCACTAAGATGGTCTATGAAATTGTATATTGGTCACTAAAATAATCCTATATTATATATAGGCCACTGTAATGCTCCTTGTATTGTATAAGGGTTGCTAGAATGTTCTCTGCATCGAGTTTGTATATAAACACTTATTTTTCCACCTCTTTGCATACCTAGATGAAGAGGTGGAAAAATAGCCCCATTGAAGCATGAGGAGAAATGCAAAAACACGTTTCTGTCTGAAACGTATTATGCTTTCATGCTTATACATAGATGTGTATCTTTTTGCCATGTATGACTGAGTTTTGTGAGCTCTTTAATGTAATTTACATAAATTTTAGCTATAGGTTTCCTACTGTAAGCTAAAAACATTCTGAATACCTTACCAGCAATTAAGATCAATCTTTGAAGCCACAGGGAAGGCTGCAAAATATTGGTTTCCAAGTCAGTTGCCAGACATAAATGAAACTGAACGTCGGTGTATAGGATGACTGTAGTCTGTGAAGCCTTAAAGAATAGATTTCAAGATTAGCGCACAAGTCCTTGGATGGAATAATTAAAAGTGATGAATATGAAAACATACCTGTCCTTTGGTAACTGAAAACATGCAAACGCTCTCAGTCACTGTATGCTTTGCCAAGACCTCTGAAGGGAAACAGAGCTGACATTTATGTAAGCTTTAACAGTAAACTAGGCTCATATCTAACCTAAAACCGTGAACATAAATGAAGACATAAAAAAATACAATCTGCACTAAGTTATTCCTGGTCTATTAAACAGAAATTCAGCCATTGATATTCAGCTGTCACCCAAATGGCTGATTGACAGTTACTGCAAATTGTTGGGACTAGACTAGTGACGGGTTGCTAAAACAAACAATAATCTCTCTACTACTTATATGATTCATACAATATTAACAGAATAGCTGATATTTTAATCATTGGCGTAGCTAAAATTAATGTTCTGTATCCATAGTCAAATTTTGATGGAGCCACTTACCCCTCTCAGCTACTCTTCAGCTGCAATTAATAGCTAACATCACAGCCACTTAATAAGACCTCTGTCACGGGCCTCACTAAGACAGATTACTGAGCTATTTTTCCTAATAGAGTATTGTTGAATTCCTTGTCCCTGACCTTTGGCTCATATCCTGACCTTGAACCTGGGGTTGCATTAGGTGAAAAGCACAGCACCCTTGTCACTCATATTCATTGTGAGATATTGATATCATAAAAAAGTGACCATACTAGTTTCACCTTCAGTAGCTCCCTTTCCTGCTCATTAGAGAGCTTACATTCTAAGTGAAAGAGGACACAGCTGAAACAAGAGGAGCAGATCAGAATGGAGATTGGGACAGTTGTGAGGGTGCATTAGTGTGAATAGTGTTATTGGGGAAAAGGTAACCTCTAAAAAAGAGATGGGTTTCAAAGAGCGTCTAAATATTTGAAGGCTGTGGGAAAGTCTGATAGAGCATGGTAGGGAATTCCATAGGTGGGGAGCAGCACGGGAAAAGTCTTGTAGGCGGGAGCGAGAAGTGGTTACCAGAGAAGAGACAAGGGGAAGGTCAGAGGTAGATCTAAGAGGGCGAAAGGGAGAGATTGGGATGAATTGGGATGAGATGCAGCCAGCAATATGTGTACTACGAGTAGTGTGTACACCGAGCATTATAAAAATCATTGGTAAACAGCCGAATCAGATGAGTCTAGATTCTAGAGTCTAGACATTATCAGGGAAGGGTTGTCAGTGGGTTCGGAAGTCCAAGTAGAGGCCTGTGACAATCTAAAAAATAATTCACAAAACTTGAATGCGCTAATTACATTAGTGTACTGGCAGTCAGCCTGCCTTGCCCTCCACTTGAGCATAGCTCCCTAATATTGAACAGTGCAGAATGCAGCTCATATGAAACTTCAAGAAGGAATTGTTAATCACTATAAAGATTGTTCTGTTCCCACAGCCATTTAAAGAAACACAAAAAATTCTTAACGGAGCTTAGGCACCTTCTGCACTATTTTTTTTCTCTATGCCCTGTTGAGCATTCTCCTTGAATTTGGCCTGACTGGTTAGTTAACAGAAATAATCACTTTTTAAGGTCCCTTTGAGGTTAATTCTGCTCCATTAAATGCATGTTGAACTGAATGCAGCTCATGCAAAAGTATAACATGGGCTAACTTCCCATTTGCACGTATTCTTAGAGGTATATTTACTAAACTGAGGGTTTGAAAAGTGGAGATGTTGCCTATTACAACCAATCAGATTCTAGCTGTCATTTTGTAGAATGTACTAAATAAATAATAACTAGAATCTTATTGGTTGCTATAGATAACATCTCCACTTTTTCAAACCCACAGTTCAGTAACTATACCCCTTAGTGTTTTACAAGATAATACATAGCATGACAAATGATAAAGAGGCAATGGGATAGATAGTTGCTGGGCAGGTGCAACTTTGTAGGTCACAGCACACCCTCCTATTCAGTGTTGGTGCTGGGCTCTCCAGAACCCTTCTACCCTTCATGTGCATGGGCTGATCCCCTACACTTGCCCCAATACCTGCTCTATGTAGAGCATGGGCTTGAAACAAGGGGGCACATTAACTTCTCTTAGCTGGACCAGATAATCCCTGGGACACTGGTACCTGGGACCACTCTTCATGCTATCACATGTATATTTCATAAGGTACAACAGTTCTCTTCCATACATCAAGTTTGATTGCAACTACAGGACCAGTATTTCGTTTTTACAGTCTGTACAGTCTCTTCTAGCATGTATCCACTCTCTCACATCCAACTCTGTTTCGGAAGGAACTGATTCCACTGGGCTGATGTAATCAGAATTGGAGCGGAGGTGAGGAATTGCTTAAAGTGCAGTTTCTACTTCAAATTTGGCTGCAATATCCAAATGGGTGCAAAGTAACATAGAGTGCCAATAGTTCAATAAATACTCTGAAAGCAAATATGATAAGAGGATAAATGTACTGTATAATTTATATATAATTAGATACTATACTGTATATATTTATTATTGTATATAATATATATATATATGTGTTTCACATATGCAGGGTGCCAAATTGCCAAATTATATTCTACGCTGACTTTCATTTGAATTAAGAATACCAATATATTTAATACAATATATAACAAATACATTTTGCACCGTCCTGTCGGTACTCGGGTAATGCCTGCCACAATGTTTACTTTGGTTCTATGCATCTGAAAGTCATTTACAAAAGCAGTTACTGTCCAGCTGGAGTTTTTTATAAGCCTGTTCTCTATTACCTGTAGGAATGTTGGCACAAGAATGACACTGTACTTATTTATATGAACCTGGACATCCTAAGCAGCAAAGTAAAGCAAGGAAAGATGTTTCAAATCATCAGCCCACTTGATCAGAACTAGCAGAAGGTGAATTGCTGGCATATTATGAATCCTTTTGCAATCAGGTCTGGGTCAAATTACTAAAGTAACTTACTAAAGAAGCGCAATAGGGGTGTATAGTATTACAGTATATTATACAGTTAATAAAGTTTTCAAATGGCCATATTTAAAATAACACTTACTGTTGCAGAGAAATCTAGTGTGTGTTACATTTTATACTGTATAAATTAATATAATTTGGTCCTTATATATATATGTATATATATATATATATTTTGTATTACAATTTGTGCTACTCAACACAAATATATAGCAGTCATCATAGCACTGGAATATCCCAATTATAGAATTGTGATATGTCTCCTCATCCGTCTGACTTTCTGGCCTGATCTGTATTACTTACAATTGATTGGTGGTTTGGCCACTTACCATGCTTTCATATTGGAAGATGCCGTGGCAGGCTCATACAAAATTCCTCTGTCTTTCAATGAAAGGACCTTCTTGCTATCATGCTATGGATACATTTATTCTGGCCCTCTACAAAGCTTAAATAAAGCTTAAACTACTCCTCTCACCTATAACTACACTGTGCTGCCCTATTCTGGCTGTTTCTTTCTACAACAACATGCAGACACTTCATCCCTACATAATGCAGTGCCAGCCACCACAAAAAGTCCCTGGTAATGCAAACAACAACTATGGTAAAACAAGCAGACTTGCTACCTGCAAGAATTTTCCCATACTACTGAGCGCCACTAGACGAAACCTCGCTTCAATGCCAACTTTCTATTTCCCTTTTGCAATTTCCACTCATCCTTCTAACCCCCATTGACTCTTTGCCACCTTCAACCCGCTTCTCTGCCCACCTCCTCCACCTCCCTCACAGCCCATGACTTTGCCACCTACTTCCAAGACCAATTCAATACCATTCGAAAAGATACCGCCTCATGCTGGACCCCACACACCCCATCCATCATCAACCTGCTTCCTCAAAACTATTCCCTCACAACTTCTCCACTCCCACTCTCCCCACTACATACCTGCTTTAAGCTCAACTTTTCAAACTCTCTCTATTGGCACATTCCCATCCTCATTTAAACATACACTCTGTTAGGAACCCCTCCAGCCGGCACAACACAACCCGGAATCTACTCCGCCAGTCAGGTGTTCACTGGAGCCCCTGATGGTGGGGACAGACTGGGCCGCAGACTGACAGAGGGTCGTGAAGTGCGTACCAGCTGGGGAGAACCCAGGCCAGAGGAGTCAGGTCCACGCAGAGGTCAAGGGCCGGCAGCAGACAACGGTATCGATGAACAAGCTGAGGTCAGGGGTCACAGGCAAATATCAGAACGGGTAAACAGGCCAAAGATCAGGGTCACAGGAAACACAAGCAAGGTCCAAAACAAAAGCCAAGGGTCATACACGGGGAGTCAAATAGAGATATCAGGATACAGGACAGGAACTAGCAGGTCAGCAGACTGGAACACAGAAGCTATAACCGGCATTGCCTTAAATACCAGTGGCCACCAATCAGAGCCTAGCTCTGATTTAGACACAGCCCCCAGGCTGCATTAATTAGCCCACAGGCTAGAACATGGTGAGCGCTGCGCCCGGCTTCCTCTCATTGCCGGGACGCAGCGCTGAAGCGTCTTCCCGTTGCCCCGGCAACGGCCGGGTCAGGGCCGGAAGTGACGTCCCGGTCGCCATAGCGACGGCCGGGACGCAGGTGAGTGAGTCGCGGCGGCTGGGCACCGCCGCGGCTCGTAACACACTCATCTCATAAATCCTATCGAAACCCTATTTTGACACCCCATCTCTCCAATTACCTCTATATTTCTCTCCTCTTCTTTGCCACTAGAGTACCTGAGCCAAATGTGTACAAACACCTATCTAACTTTTACTCTTAGTCCCTTTTTAACCCCTTTTCTCCCTTCTCTACTCCACTGACGCTGCCCTCACAAAAGTGATCAAAGATCTACTTACAGCACAGTCTCAAAGTCGCTTCTATACATATCATCCTGAGCTTCTCTGCTGCTTTCAATACTTGATCATCCTCCTGTCCTACACACCTTTCACATCATTGGTGTTCATAACACAGTTCTTTGCTGGTTCAATTCCAACCTACCCAACTGCTCTGTCACGTTGCCACTGAGTAGCCACTGGCCAGTATTTGTGCAACTAAACAGGGAGGTGTGGAGTCTAACTCACCAGGGACCCCAGCAAGGAAGTATGGTCTTTGCTGCGTGAGGTACGCAGGTCGCGGTTCTCCAAGTTAGTCACCGGGACCGGGGGAATAATGGACAGGAGTGATCGAACGGTCCAAAACCAAACGGTAGCGCAGTACACAGAGGTGATCAAAAGGTAAATCGAAATGAGCCAAAGATCAGAACCAGGACGGGCTGTGCAGTACCAAACCAAAATCAAAAACACAGGAATCAGGATAGTAACAACAGGAATGCTGGAGTAAGTGTGCACCAATACTCTGGCACCCTAGTGGTGCCAGAGAGCTCCTTAAATAGGAGGAAGTTAGCCCTGATTGGGGGAAGGATGATTTGGCGGTCAGAACACAGCTGACCGCAAACAGGAACAGCGCATGCATGCACAGCGTGATGTCCAAATACAGGAAGAATGTCCCATTGCTATGAAACAGGACGTGAGCGGAAGAGAGAGACAGGTGACCATCTCCAGCGCGTAGGTAAAGTGCTAGGACAATTGCTGACAGTACTCCCCTCCCATCTCTCTGAAGCAGCAGCTTGATTTTTCAGGAATTCGGCCATGAGGCGGGGAGCATGAGGATCCTCTTGGTTGACCCAGGATCTCTACTTAGGGCTGTATCTCCTCCATAGGACCAAGAATTGAGCCTTGCCTCAGAGAGTGCTTGCTTTCAGAATGCTTTCCACTTCGATTTTCTCGCCCTGCACAGTCTTGATAGTAGGTGGTGGAGAAGATCTGCTGTAGAGTTCATTAAGGATTAGTGGTTTCAACAAGGAGATGTGGAATGAGTTATGCACCCAGAGAGAGGGAGGTAACCGGAGTTTGTAATTAACAACATTGATTTCATGAGTAATAGAGAATGGAACAAAATAACGAGGTGTGAATTTCATGGAAGCTACTCTGAGCTTGAAGTTGCGGGTAGAAAGTCATACTTTGTCATTCAATGGAGCACAGGAAGTTTCCTCCGATGACATTCAGCAAAATGTTTATAGCGTTCCAAGTCTGCTCTAGTTTGGTTTGTACTTGTGATCAATCTGCGTAAAGATATGGACCATACACTGGTACCCAGGTATCAGGCAGATCTAAGAAGATAAGTAACAGAGGGTGCCTCCCGAAGATGGTAAAGAAGGGGGAGATGCCAGTGGATTCGTGCTGATCATTGTTGTGAGTAAACTCTGCCCAGGGAAGGAAACCACTCCAGGAGGATTATTGTTTAGAGCAGTAACAGCGAAGATAAGAACCTAGGTCCTGGTAGACCCGCTCAGTTTGGCCGTTAGTCTGTGGGTGGTACCCGGAAAAAAAAATTCAGACTGATCCTGAGATGTTTGCAGAAGGACCACCAGATAATGGAAACAAATTGCACCCCATGATTGGAGATGCGGGCAGCCCTTCATGCGGAATATGTTCTTAATAAATAGAAGTGCAAACTCGAAAGCAGATGGTAAACCTCTGAGAGGAACGAAGGGGAAGTGCAGGGACGGCGCCTGACATGCTTCTTCAGCATTTCTACTTTGGACACATCCTCCCCTTCACATGTACTAGCTGTTTACATCCCACAAGTCTCTGTTCATGGCCCTCTGGTTATCTCTTCTCATGGTGAACCAACTCTACACAGATCTGGGGGTAAATGTATGAACCTCCGGATTCTTCAACTCCGGCGAGTTCAGCGTCTTCAGCGCTTAAATTTAAAGCGGCGCTGCCTTGTAAAGGGAAGTCTCCATTTACAAGGCAGCGCCGCTTTAAATTTAAGCGCTGAAGACGCTGAACTCGCCGGAGTTGAAGAATCCGGAGGTTCATACATTTACCCCCTGGTCTCATCTGTGATGACCACCATCATAAAAAATCTTTCCTGTGCTAAAACCCACTTATAGAATTCCCTACCACACCCGATCAGGCTCTCCTCCAGCCTTCAAATATTTAAATGCTCCCTGAAAACCCTCCTTTTTGTTTAGAGCTTACTCCTCCCTCTATACTACTAACACTGGTACACCCTCACAACTGCCATAATCTACCCTCACTCCTCTTGCCCCAGATGTTCCCTTCTCCCATTAGATTTTAAGATCTCTTAAGAGCAGAGTCCTCTCTGCCTTTTGTTTTCACATATGCTGTTATTTTGTCTACCTTGCCTGTCCCTGGTTTATGTCTGGTGTTGTGAAGCACAGTGGCCCCTTAGAAATCAATGACTATAACAATAACAATAAGAATAATAAAAATAATCTCCCTCTCTAAATTTTCAACCTTTTGAACCATAACTTTCTGGTTGCCCATCTATGATTTAATCCAAAATCACAGTGTATCTCTGGTTACAAGGGTTGTTTAGCAAGGCTACAGTTCGTTTTGCTTATTATGTAATTGCCCTTAATCAGTTTAAGTCATATCTTTTATAGCAAACTTTTGCTGACATTATTTAATGCACATATTGCTGAGAGGCAAGTCTTCTAATTTACAGTGCCTGAAAAGATGACATGCACTGATGAAGTTTTTTCTGACAACCTTGAATGGATGTTGACCATTTCCATGTGGGATTATTTGGTTTAGTTATGTTTCTTGCATAGAGTATATTTTACTGACCACGAGAGGAATCCCCCCATACATTAATAATCTGTATTCCTGGATTTACTTTTTTGACGTTGTGTGATAGCGTAAGAAGTTTCAAATCTCCCACTCAATCATTCAGTTTTCTCCTAAGCCTACTTGTGGAAGTGGTTGGAGTATAAAGTAAAGTTTAAAAACGGTGTCATCTGTATTTTTATAAAGGTATTACCTTTAAAATAGAGACAACCTTTCTTATATTAACTTCCAAGGTCTGCTGTAAAGGCCACTGAAGAAATAAGCATACTCCATTTCAGTAACTTGTACAATGGCCTTTAGCAGCAATAAGTAATATTCATTTTCTGTTTGAGTGTGTCAGCCTCTTACATTGTGATGGAGGAATTTTTCCCACTCCTTTATACAACACTGCTTGATGTTTGAGGGCATTCATTTAGGCAAAGCTCCCTTAAGTTCCCACCTCAGCATCTCAATAGGGTTGAGGTGTATTCTTTAACTTGGCAATTCCAAATCCTTGATTCTTTTGTCTTTCAGCCATTTAGTTATAGATTTGCTGGTGTGCATAGGATCATTGTCTTGTATATGAGTTTATTCCAAGCTTTAGATGTTGGACAGATGGCCTTTCGTGTCATCTAATACTCTGGTATAAACAAGAGTTCAGTATGGATATGGAAGTCTTTTAACTGTAAAAAAATTCCCAATCATCACCCCCACTGCCAACACCACCACATTACTGTTTGAACATTAACAAGAAGAATCCTGTAGATCCTTAAGATTTTGGCTTCTTTATGATTTCTCGGGTCATCTTAATGTCTGATCTTTGGAGGAATTGTCTGAGATGTCCACTTTAGGGAAGACAACCAACTATCTTCAATGATCTCTGTTTATAAATAATGTTTCTTACCGTAGAATGATGAATTTCAAATCTTTCCAAACTGCCTGGTTTAACTCTTTCCAGACTGACACAATTACTTTCTGAGATCAATGCAGATGTCGTTTGTCCTTGGCATGACGTTAGCACAAACCTGTCTGCTCCAGACTGAACTGTCAAATGTTCTATAGGGGTGACTACACAACCTGATCATCAAGAATGAAGTGCACGTGATTAGCAGAAGCTGGCTCAAATTACCAACTTGATTGATATAAAAGCAGTAAGGGTGTACCTACTTTTGTCAAAAATGGTTTCTTCATGGCTCTTTTTTGTTGAATAAATAATGACAAAGACAAACACATATTCATTTTATCATACTGTAAAGCACACATGACTTTAAATTTATATCAAAGAGCAAACAAAGTCTACCATTTGCTCTGCTCTGCATAGAATATTATTATTATTATTATTATTATTATTATTATATTTTACTTGTTAAGCGCTGAGGAGATCATGACACAAACAAATTAAAATGAAACAAGAGGAAAAGACATCCCTGAACAAATATACTTACAATCTAAGAGGTGGAGAAAATTTGATACATAAGGTAGTGCAATAACAATTGTGACTGCTGGTGGGAAAAGTGTGTGTGGGTACAGTAGGGCAGCAGAGTGTGTGTGGGTACAGTAGGGCAGCAGAGTGTGTGTGGGTACAGTAGGGCAGCAGAATGTGTGTGGGTACAGTAGGGCAGCAGAGTGTGTGTGGGTACAGTAGGGCAGCAGAGTGTGTGTGGGTACAGTAGGGCAGCAGAGTGTGTGTGGGTACAGTAGGGCAGCAGAATGTGTGTGGGTACAGTAGGGCAGCAGAGTGTGTGTGGGTACAGTAGGGCAGCAGAGTGTGTGTGGGTACAGTAGGGCAGCAGAATGTGTGTGGGTACAGTAGGGCAGAAGAGTTATCAGCCAATAATAATAATGTTGTCATCTCTGGCTGGCGTCTCTGTGCTGGTGGTGCATCAATGCATCAATGTTGAAATGTGGACAGACAGCAAAATGCAGAAACATGAAAAATGTTGACATAGTCACCTGATTTCTAACATAACTTCACTATTTATCCTAACTGAACTTCCTACTTCTTCTGGCTCTAAAATAGGCTTTTGCACAGCACAGATACTAGTGCAGTTATCCTCCACTTTGAAGTAGCCATGTACATGGTGTTTTTGTGTTTTTCTTTACTATCATTATCGCTGCTGGAAACAGAACCACGACGGTTGTTCCCCAAGATGTTTGGCAGCAGCTGCTGTCACCAAGGAGGCAGTAAGATCACCAGAGGAGGAACTGAAAGGCAACATCAATGACAATGGTTCTCACTGGGTTCAGCTGCTGCCCTGACCTAGCATCCAGTAGTTTCTCCAAACAACCTCATCCTTGGTTTGATGACACTCCCCAACACTACCATACAATTTCCCACTGTCTTCAGAATATTCAATGCATGAATGTGTGGGTAACTGCTCATTGAGCAATTCAATGCTTATTTTGGAAATACCCTGAAAATGCTCTTTTGTAATGTCATGCACCTTATTACTGCAAATGGTTCCATTATCACAGGGGAGGACATGGAATTGCTGGACGAGGGGGTGCAATAGTTTGCACTGATGAATGGAGTTGGGCTGATCTGAGACACCTCTGTGCTGTGCAATCTGTACATGTGGGCGTGCACCTTGAAATGGACTGGATGGGAAATAGGTGCTATTCTGCAAATAAAGAATTCTGCATAAATGAACCTCATGGTGGCAAACTGTAAAGGTATGTACCACGCACAAGGTGGATGCCAGTGACAGATCAGCGCATATCCTGTATATTATATTAGTATATTAGTCATTATGAGGCTTTGATGTTGCAGACAAAAGGCTATATTACGTTTTTATTGTGATTTCCATTGCATTGTTTCTATGTAGATTCATCAAGATGCCAATACTCTCAAATTATGGCAAAACAGTAACAAAAAACAGTTTCAAATATATATGCAAAATTTCCCACATATTTGCAGAACTTGAGATGGTTGAAATTCTATATATTTGCTGTGTCATCAAGTGCAAGCTGTTACTCTTTGTTATCAATCATGCTCTCACACATGGTGAAATATCCCTGGACTTGTAATAGTCACATGTGACTCCACAATGAGCATTGCACTGGGTTCATGGCTCCGATTCCAACCAAGGCCCTTCTGTGGGGAGATTGGAAGATCTCATTGTGTTTGCACAGGTTTCCTCTGGGTGCTCTGATTTCCTCCCACAATACAAAACATACTAGGAGGTTAAATGGCTCCTGACAAAATGTGTGCTTGCGTGTGTGTGTGTGTGTGTGTGTGTGTGTGTGTGTGTGTGTGTTATGTGTGTATGTATGTGTATGTTTACATATTCTTTGTACAGAGCTGCATAATATAATTGGAACAATATAAATAATCTGGAATAGTAATGATGTTGATGAATGAAGTCAGAATATAATCCCTAATGGGGATGGCCTGTGTGGATGTTCATCTTCTAATCACACTAATATGCCTTAGTGCATTCTGGAAATGACACAGAAAATGTACCCCAGTGCAGAACGGCTGGGTATCCTCCACTGTGGCCACCTACGTGTGGCATCTATTCTGTCACTTAGCGTAAGATAGTCATTGATGTCACTACAGTTATATAGTCACACAGCAGCCATTTAAAGGGTTTTGAATATCAGAATTATTATTATTATTATTATTATCCTTTATTTGTTAGGCACCACAAGAGTTCCGCAGCGCCGCAAACAGTAGACTACAGAAGGTGAAACATTACAAACAGAAAACAAAAAAATACCAAAACTTCAGAGACTCCAGGCAGGCTAATGCAGTAAAGAAAGAGCAGAAGAACAGGTATGGAGAACAATGGGAAGAGGGCCCTGCTCAAATGAGCTTACATCCTAAGGGAGGGTAGACAGAACTCAAGCACAAAGGGAGCAAGTTGAAGTAAGTGGGGAGAGAACAGGGGAGCTGGGAGGAGAGAGGGGGAGAACAGGCGGAGGAGATGAGGGGGTTAGGTGGAAGGTCGGTAGGCTTTTAGGAACAGGTAAGTTTTGAGTGCTCACTTGAAGTAGGACAGATTGGAAGAAAGACAGATGGAGTGAGGAAGGTCGTTCCAGTGAAGGGGGGCAGCATGGGAGAAGTCTTGGATTCTGGAGTGGGAAGAGGTGATCACAGTGGAGGAGAGGCGACGGTCATTGGCCGAGCGCAGGGAGCGGGCAGTGGTGTGAATGGAGAGGAGGTTAGAGATGTAGGGGGCAGTAGACTGGGAGAGAGTCTTGTAAGTGATGGTCAGGAGTTTGAAAAGGATTCTGTAAGGAATCGGGAGCCAGTGTAGGGCAAGGCAGTGAGGGGAGGCAGACGAGGAGCGGCGACAAAGGAAGATGAGTCTTGCAGCCGCATTGAGTATAGAGCAGGGGGGGCAAGATGGGAGTGGGGGAGGCCGGTAAGGAGGAGGTTGCAATAATTAAGGCGGGAGATGATGAGTGCGTGGATGATAGTTTTGGTGGCATCTTGGGAGAGGAGGGGCCGGATGCGGGCAATGTTACGTAGCTGGAAGCGACAGGCTTGGGCAAGGGATTGGATGTGGGGGCCGAAGGAGAGAGAGGAGTCGAGGGTAACGCCCAGGCAGTGGAGTTGGGTGACAGAGGAGATGGTGGTATTGTTAACAGTGATAGAGAGGATGTGGTGGGAGGGGAGTCTAGGGGGAGGAAAGACAATGAGTTCAGTTTTGGAGATGCAGAATGTGACAAGATCCTTAGGAGTTTAGGTCCATGCTAACAGCAGTGATGCAGAACATCATGAATAATGTAATATGTTGCTCTCTTTCGACTGGTAAAAAATAAATTTTATTTTCGACTTTTTGCCAGGATTTGAAAACACATATTAAAAAAAAAAAAAAAAAGCACAAAGCTATCTGAAATGATGTAAATAGAAAAATGACCGCAAAACATATTTTTGTGTTTAGGATGTCGCCTTTATTTTTAACCAAGAAATTTGCCTTTTCTGCTTCAGTCACAGCAGTTGGCATAACTTCTCCCACATGTGTAATTCTGAGGGGGTCATGGTGAGTTTACAACGCCGCACCATTTTACAAAAATATCCATCAGAACATTCACTATCAGATTTAATAAGTCATTTGTTGCAGGGGGAGAAGCTTTTATATTAGGAATTTACCTCTGTTCACTATTATGGTAATCCTCCATTCATATTGTCAACCCAAGCTTGTGTGAAATGTAACATTTTGTAGATATATATTCCAAGTACCATAAGATAAGTATACTGTGCAAAAAGATTCATATATTTTAAGGTCATAATATAGCATAGGTCTAATAAGGTCACAAAAATGTAATCAACAGCAGAGGAACCCTTTTAAATCAGAAAGACTGGAATAATACCTTAATGGAAAATACATTAGAACATAAAAGCCAGCCAGACTGAGTAGTCCATCCATCGCGAGCCATATCCTGTCTCCAGCAGCGTTCAGACCTAAGAGATTCTTGGCTAAGAACCGACAAAATGCAAAGAAATGTTCACTGTCACCTTCTCCTAAATATTCAAAACCTTTTTTTATCATTGTCATTAATTTCACTTCAGACATGTATGTGTGTACCTGACTTACATACAGCATGTGTGACAACTATCATCTGAAGTGCACTTACTGTTAATGGTGATATAATCTGCGCCTCGATGAGGTTAATGTTTGAATAGCTTTATCCTACGGTCCCTTGAGGGCTTTTTAATGTAGCGACCACTTCATGGGTGGTAAGGCTGAACATAAAGGAGTCAGATAGAATGAAATGTACCATTTTCTATTTTTTCCTTTTTTTATAGAGCTTCTGGGCATTTTGCCCTTCAGTTACTGTACATCTGACAATTTTTTCAATATTGGTTCTATTTTATTTTTTGTATTAAAGTTTACCACACACATACTACACACACAAATCGAACCCCACTAAACAAAACAATTTATACGTACATCTAGCGCTCACTTTATAGCACACCAAAGTCAGTTGATGTCAGTTCAAAAAGTATTAGAGTCTCATCCAAGCCTTCTTATCTGATGGTATCTTTTGAATTTGGCACTGAAACTCATAATATAAAAAAACATAATAGTGCAGTATGTTATATATAAACCTGTGTAAAGTCCCAAATAACCAAGGAGTACTGAAAAGGCTTCTATTTCCCATGTGAAATTCTTAACAGAAAACACCAAAACCTCTTGTGTTCTTCATAAACATCTTCCCCCATAGGACCTGTGCATACAGTGTTTCTGATGGTAATCAGCCTTCAATTAAATGAGCCTTTCTGTCCTCCTCCTTATGCCCCAGACTCAGGACTCCCTCAGCGATAAATAAAATAGGGAAGAGAGATCTAGTGCATTATCTTTTAATTGTGCACAACGTGTCATAAAACTCTACAGATTAAAACAAATAAAAACATAACATCCAATGATACAAATTATGAATGGGCTGATACCAGACTCCTCTGAATCAAAAGCGTTCAAACATAAGTCATAAGTTCCTTCAAATCAAACCCCACTGTAGTCCTTTCAAAGGCCTAGGGTAACCAATTACAAGTGGACAATGCAGGAAAACTCTTTTGAATGGATAGAATGGATAGCTGGTGAGCGTGTGTCCCAGTTACTCCCCATTATAATCATTGTGCATTGGTTTGTCATAGTGTGTTGGTGGGTAATATTTTTATGGAGTTTCTATTCTTCACAATTTTGACTGTGGGGATCAAGTAAGAAGAAAATTTTTGCTTTTTTTTATTTACTAAAGAGGTGAGCAATGGACTTAAGGAGTATTTTAGACCATCAAAATTTATTTTAAAATTGTATATGTCAATTTTTTCTCCTTTGGTATTATGGGCATCGGTTTTAGGGGCCGCGGTTCATAGGGATGTAGTCGAAATGTCAACAATGAAAATGTTGACATTCCGAATGTTGACATCATAATGTTGTCAGTCAGAATGTCGACACAGTTAAAAGAGTATTCATTAATTTATTAGGTTGATAGGGTTAAAATGTTGACATTGGGAATTTCGACAGGTTTCGACAGTCACATTGTCGACATAAAGCATTAAATTTAAACCAGCAATTCCGACAACCAGCAACCAACCCTAGTGCTGCCAGCCAAGGCTGGACTAGCAAAGTCAGGGGGGCACAAATAGCATGGGGTCTCCATGATTTTACTATTACTTTGCCTGCCTGGGCTGGTGGCACTAAAGCAGGGGAACCCCTGTATGGGTCTGAATTCCCTAGGGAGACTGGGCCTGCCAAAAAAATGTGGAAATCCCCCCCACCTATTAATTTAAGGTGGGGTGATAGGACCTTTCATTTATGTGTTGGGTGGCTTGGGTGCTATTAATTGAATGTGGAGCTCAGTTTTGGGAGAAGGAGGGATATTTATTAGATGTAAATGTTATTAATTTATTACCAGGGATATTTACTTTGGGGTGGGGGACAGTTTTATTTATTAAATGTGAATACTATTAATTTAATATTGGAGCTGAATAGGATAAAATAGGGCTATTTAATAAATGTGTATGCTTAAATTAATATAAGTTTAAGTGTGAATACTATTAATTTTATTTAGCTAAATAGTTGGAGCAGGGAGGAAGGCCTAATTATTGTTAAATGTGAGTTATATTGATTTAATGCCAGGGGTGGCTTGGGCATTCTATATTCATGTTCCTGTCTATTTTCGAAATAGGGCCCCAACATTCCACGATCCAGATAAGCAGCAACTGAGATTAAGACACCAGCAGCCTTAAATAGTGAAAGCTAAAAGTAAAGGTAGACAAGAGCTGGACAGCCAGCAAATAGGAGGTAAGAGTTATTTTAATTTTACAAAAGTCAAGCATGTGATGGACTGTGAAGTAGGTATTGGGTGAGTAGGGTAGGCAGACTGAAGGTTTGGGTATGGCTCTGCAATGGGGTCCAGTGTCAAAGCAGAAGGCTGGGCTGGCAGCATTCCAGGAAAATGGACAAATTCAAGCAAAAAGTCAGGGCAACACGCAATCCAGAGAATGGTCCAATTTAAAGCTAAGGTGGCAAGCAAGAGAATAATCAGTATCCAGGTAATGTCAGCACCAGAACCGACTCTAGTCTTCCATCCCCACAACTACTTAATAGACCTCCTTACCCATCATTACATTTTTAAATTATTAGCTCCCACATTTAACACAGATATGCCACATTGCCTTATTAGCGCATACAATATTGTAAAAGCATCCAACAACCCGGTCCCACCGATTATTGAAAGTAAAAAAAAAAATCAACATCACAAGAGGTGCCAATCAAAGCTTCTCTTGTAATGTTGCCAGGGAGACCCGGGTAGACCCGGGTTCAGAGTGAACCCGGTCGACCCGGGAATTTGCCGGGGTGGGAGGCTCTGTCACCCAGCAATATCCCGGGTTCATGTACCCGGAATATTGCCGGAGAGACATGTGTGCACAGCATAACACATTTTCTGGTGGAGTTACAATTTTCTCTTCTTGTACATTTTTACAGCATAAGCAGATTGACCAGGATGAGCTAAATGCGTGGTGGGTGCTCCTCAAGAGGGCACAAAACACACAAAAGTGACATAAAGTGATAATATATCATAAAGTGATATAAAAAAGACAGTCCCCTCGCTCTCATGATTAAGTGAAGATGTTGATGGTACTTCAACAAGCAGTATTTAAAGAAAAACATCAAAACATTTAAAATAATGAAGGGGTGGTCCTAAAGTGGTAGTATGATGCACTTTGAAGTAAAGGTTTAGAACTTGTATCCTTTCCCACTTGTAACAATATGCCTTTTACTCTCTTTTCGAGCACTAAATTGACTTTAAGCACTAAACTGATTTTTTTGTTGTATTCAGTTCTTTTTATACAACTAAACTTCCCTTTGCTGTTTTTTTGTTTTTTAATAAATCAAATTTAGGAAACCACATAGTTCATGTAAAGTGATTCATATTCCAATACGTACAAAGCAACAAGCTACATTTTAGACCATAACATATTTGTTTGAATATCACTTCTCAGGAACAGTAATTTGCTCTTTACCTGCACTCATGCCAAGAAAGGCTACAGATTCCCGGACTTAGGGCAGCAGTAAGGAGTATAGTAGCAGCAGTCCGCACATCAATAATAATTTATTACTTACATGTTCTAAAAATGTACCCATGGACTGAAAGTATGTATATAAATAATTTATTACTTTCCTATTATAGAAATGTACCTATGGACTATTTAATTGTATGCATTTATATTATACAGATGGAATATGATGGGCCTTAGGTTCCGGCACTGTTGGCAGGAAAAGAAATAGCGGTACAAAAAAAATGGCCCAAGATTCCTTTTTTCCCTGCCAAATATTAATTGAACCAAAGATGGATCTGCTGCCACTACAAGAGGTGTATGCCCTAGGGGGCCCAGCAATGCCAGGCCACGTCTTGAGGCCCCTGCCCTGCTCTCAGAAGAATTGGCAACAAGGTCTCTTTATGGGTTCACCACACTGCACCAAGCTCTCTGCAGCATCCTTTATTTTATCGCTTTGAGTGAATACGAGAGGGCTAAGAAGTTTGTTGCTTGCAAGACCCTGGAATTAGGGTGATTTCTGTACTGGGTATTTAATTTTTATTTAAGGAAACATCAAGTATCGTAATACTCACCAAAGGATTTGACTGGCCTGGGCCTTGTTCAGTAATATTTGCATGGCAGTAATTCAAAATGCACATTGGCTAGACTATTGAGCAACATAATATCTTCCAAAAATGCATAAAATATAAAAGTGGAATTAGGGGAGAAAGAAAGGGCAAGAAGTTAAGGTAAAAGTTTTTAAAATAAAATACCCATTCATTTTAATGAACTGGATTACACACATTTCCAAAAAAAGAGACTCCCTTCAAAAATGACAATAACAAACACACATCAGTACTATCATAATACTAGGTTAAACTTCGAGCAGTCATTCTCTGCCTGGATAGGTCCCGATTTAGAGTTAAACATAAAAGGATGGTTTCCTGCTGTGGACTATAAATCATGTCAATGGCATATTGCCAAAGCATATACTGCTGAAAGTAATATAAGTTTTTTATAGTGCGTTAATATATAGAAATACAGGCAACTAAACAATGTAAAAAAAAAAAAAAGTGCAATAATGTTTGTTAATAAAAATTTGAGAATTCATTAGTATTTTTTTAATTTTTTTTAAGAATTCATCACCACTGCCCCTAACTGGTATAACCCTACCTCCCAACTTGTAGAAGTCTCTGATTGGGACATTGTGTACACAGAAGCATGGCCAATATCACAGCCCCTTCCCCTCCCATAAAAACACCCCTTCAATGCCTTGCACACCTGCACTGATGCGTGCGGCTTTGGAGAGGCCTCTGTCAGTGGGGCACCTCTCAACTGTCCTGGAATCAGGACGAATGTCCTGCTTCACAGGATGGAGGACTGTTGGGACATATGATAACCAGAGGGTTCCCATGTCTAGCACCCCTCCATCTGCCAGCAATGGTTTAGTGCACTGATACAGCTGATTTGACATGTGTAGGTCCTGGACAAGGAGACCCTGGGGTAATGTCAGTTGAGGAGATGGGAGTTGATTTAGAAAAAAAAATGTTTTGCTATAGTCAGAGAGAGCAAGATGAACGTCGTAGATAAAAAGAGGGTGACCCCATAATAAGAAAACGGTATTGTGTAGGGATAATGTGCATGAAACTGAATAAGTGCAGAAAACATAATGGACCCATGGGTGTGCTCTCCTTTCTAGCTCTATTCAGGCTACAACTACAATGTACATATGTGCATGTTAACACTATTGTGACTCTTCTTTGCATTGTTAAAGATATTTGGTTGAGTAATGTACAATCATTCAACAAGACCATTAAGGAAAGGTCAGCAAGCAATGGGCTTATGCTACACAAAGAATGATTTCAATGACAGATGGCGGACCTGTTATATTTGTTAGGATTTGGAACACATTATCATGGGAGGCTCAGTGGAATCTGCAGCATTGCTTCAGTTTAGAAATGAGACCTAAAATCATCCTTCAAACATGATTTAGGAATAGGTGGATCTGCATGTAATTGTAAATACCTAAGAATAGATCCCTCTGGGAACTGGGTTGGACCAGATGATTGATGCTCCTTCCGGAATTGCTGAACAACATAACTGTTCCATACAGTGTATAGAAAATGAACATTAAAGGCCAGTCATTCTTTCACCACGCACAGTAACCGTTAGGAGAGTTTTCCATTTATTATTTAATAACTCCGAGAAATTTTCACTTGGAATCTGATTCTCATTAAAGGTTCTGTTTCTAATTCTAGCACAAAGACAAACCTAAGAAACATTCATGCACAATAATACTTCCAATAACAAATTGATTACTGTATGTTCACAGTCATATTTACCAATTAGCAGCGCTGATGATGGCTGGTATAGTTCTTATCTTATAGTAATGCTGCTAAGGGTGCATATGGAGCAAAGGGGTGGGGGGGGGGGGTGGTAGTTGCAAAAGGCACATCTACTACAGTGTCACTAAGGACTTAAGGCTAGATTTACTAAGCTGCGGGTTTGAAAAAGTGGGGATGTTGCCTATAGCAACCAATCAGATTTTAGCTTTCATTTATTTAGTACCTTCTACAAAATGACAGCTAGAATCTGATTGGTTGCTATAGGCAACATCCCCACTTTTTCAAACCCGCAGCTTAGTAAATCTAGCCCTTAGAGTTGTACAAAAGTCCATTTGGGCCATGAAAAATTTGATTTGCGTTAAATGTGTGGATTGCAAATGTGCACAACTTGAAGCCTATATTTTAAGTTGAGCATATCTAATACTTGTGGTACTTGCACGTGGAGAGCTCATCTCAATGTAACTGAAGAAATCGCTAGGTAGTGAGCACATATAGAAGGTAGGAGGGAAATATTGGTGGTGGACTTCTTACCATGTATGGCCAGTGGCCGCTATATGACAAATTTGTTTCTTAAGAACTGAGAAGGACAGTGCGAGAGAGTTTTTCCAATTTTTTACTAATAGACATTTAGTTGCTGCTAAAATGTATGATGCAACTAGTGTCCTAGAAAATTCGCTCACATAAATGTAAGGTTATTAGAGGTTGAAGCATCTGTTGTTCAACACGTGCTGATGATCATCATCCTCAGCACCGACCTTTGTAGTGTAAATAAAAATTCTTAAATAAATCAT
Organism: Mixophyes fleayi; assembly: GCF_038048845.1. Classification (NCBI taxonomy): domain Eukaryota; kingdom Metazoa; phylum Chordata; class Amphibia; order Anura; family Limnodynastidae; genus Mixophyes; species Mixophyes fleayi. The sequence goes on along the minus strand of NC_134402.1, from coordinate 397,963,237 downwards.
TTTTTTTATTTTTAAACTGATGCCTGCTGTGCAAAAGTGATCCAAGCACCAGCGCTCTTAGCCTGGACTGGTTGTGGCAATTGTGGGAGGACAAACAGCACTACTTACAAAGGATGCAGGAGATCATTTCTTGAATGGGTGGGGTACGCTTTTTCGGTAGCGAAAAACCCGACACCCACTTGTCCTACAAAAAAAAGACAAAAGTGTTAAAAAACTATATGACTATTGATAGACTTACCTTTACAGCGACTCCGCAGCTAAGCGATGCACCACAATGCTGACTGCAAGTCATTTGTAATGAAGAGGTGTCCGGCAGTACAGTTTCTTGTCATCGCGACTTGGATTCCTTTAAATTTAAAGTGGAAATGTCGGGTTAAGTGTTTAAATACTTTACCTGCGGTGCTTGACAAGTACCCAGCTGTGGCCTGTACCCTGCCATAGAGGGGATATTTATATTTGGACAGAATTGATGTATCCACCAAAAGACTGTAAGATAAGGCTTGAAGGCACAGAAAATGCTGTTCATACTAAGACATAGGGGTATATTTACTAAACTGTGGGTTTTAAAAAGTGGAGACGTTGCCTATAGCAACCAATCAGATTCTAGCTGTCATTTTGTAGAATGTACTAAATAGAATACAGCTAGGGCAGCTAGTGCACAAAATATATTTCCTAATTATGGTTTGCATGCAACTATGCAGGAAGTTATGACATATATACCTACTCTCCCGGAATGTCCGGGAGACTCCCGAATTTTTGGGAGTTCTCCCGGACTCCAGAGAGAGCAGGAAAAAATCCCGGATCCAGCATCTCCCCATTGTTGAATATGGTGGGGGTGGGGCTAATTGCGCCATTGTGGCCCCGCACCCTGCTGCGATTGGCTAGAATTTCCTAAGATTGTCAGGGGCGGAGCCTAACGTCGCATCACGCGTGGCCACGTCTCCCTCGACGGACCCCCTCCCGGACAGCTGGCTTCAAAAGTAGGTAAGTATGAGTTATGACCAGTGTATTGAATGTAATATGATCCTGTTTTGAACTCTAGAAAAGATATCTGTCTATAGATTTCATCACTGGAACTACTGGTCTTAGACAAAAGAAGCAACTCAGGTTGTAAAAGTAATTTTGCATTGCTACCACACCTCTGTCAATGATCTCACAGGGAGATGGGGTAGTGTGGGTAGAGGAATGTGCTTAAAACATAATGCATTTTCCTTGGAGGTCAATCTACTATTGAGGATGTGATCCAGGTTTCTGCTTCCTCTAGTAACAGAGTATAGGATACTGTGCAAGGTTTTTGGTTTTTTTCTATAGTTCTCATGTTCATTTTAAGAAACTTGTTATTATAATTGTATATTATAATGTGTAGTTTTATAAAATCTTTTTAAACCTTGAGCATTGTGTCATTTTTTGCCATATTAAATTCCAATCAATTACGTTCTGTCTTAGGGGATTCACGTGCTAGATAGCCTGGTTATTATAAATGCTACATAAATGAAGTACAGGGGATTGTTCTGTTCATGAAAACTCTGGTTAATTTAAGTTTAATTGTTGGTGGATATAAGTCAGCGATCAAAAGAAATTCTGCAGTACAGTTTCTGGTGGTTGCAGTGTTGGATGATTAATAGTAAGTGTGAGGTATAAGCGAGGGAGAGCAATCATTTTTAAACAGACTAAGGGGTATATTTACTAAACTGTGGGTTTAAAAAAAGTGGAGATGTTGCCTATAGCAACCAATCAGATTCTAGTTATCATTTATTTAGTACATGCTACAAAATTACTGCTATTGGTTAGCATCTACTCTCAAAGGCTTCAAGCGTGCCCTTAAGACTCATTTCTTTATTTAAGTCTATCAGTCCTCCTAACTTCCTTGTCCTGGCTCTCTCCCCCAGTTAGTATCACCCTTTATGTGTCTCCCCCTTCCCTTTAGGTTGTAAGCTCTCATGAGCAGGGCCCTCTTTCCTTGTGTGCTCCTTCTACTATTCCTTCACCCTCTGTACCTCTTGGCCTGCTTCACTAGCCCTGTTTTCCCTATTTTATTAAGCTTCAGCCTTCTTCTCGCTGATTTCTACCATCCCTTTCACTATCTGTCAGATATAATCTGATTTGCTTTACCCTGTCACCTGTGTTTGTATATATTTGTGTATCATGTTGTGTCTTGGTTCTGTTTTCTGTATATGTAATGTACGGCGCTGCGGAACCTTTGTGGCGCCTTATAAGTCAAAGATAATAATAATAATAATAATAATAATAATAATAATAATAATAATAATAATAATAATTGGTTGCTATAGGTAGCATCTCCACTTTTTCAAACCCGCAGCTTGATAAATTTACCCCAGGTGTTTTTTTTGTGTTTTTTTGTACTAACTCTTTGTACACACGTCACAAAGGCTCAAGTGAGTGCTGTATGTGACACAAATAAGAGATTGTAAGAGGAAACACACTGTCAGAACAGGTACTCACATGGCAGGGGCAGGAACAGGAGTGTGGCAAGTGACACCTGAAGCAAGTCCATCAATAGATAGATTGTCCTTTAAGAAATAGTATGTTTTGTTTAACTTCCTGTTTTTTTATTGACTCAGAGAGGTCCATATTTAGCGGAGGTCCTTAATGGGATATCAGCAAGGTCCATGGCCTGAGCAAATTATGACAGGCTGTAGTTCTACGGCTGACTCTGGCTCTCCTGAGCTTAGAGTCCATTGGTTGACTAGTCTTCACAAATGATCAATGTAAAGAGGTGATGGACTTCACAGTTTTGGCTGCAATGATCCTTTAAAAGTAGACAAGTAAATATTTTGTTTGTGGCAGTTAATAACTTTCTAGCATTATGAAGATGGTTAGTTGATTTGATAACTGAGCAACAAAGACTATAACACGCCAGACTGTACCACTTTTTGTCTGGTGATTCTTTAAATCTGATTATCCCACTATCGTACTCTCCCACAGGCTTGTTTTTGTGATAACTGTATTTGACTTGTTTTTTGGTTTTTTTTCAATAAAAATAATTATGAAAATATCCAGTTTATAGCTTTTTGGCTTAATCTTGGAACTTTAATTAAAACATAGCTCTCAAATTAATAAATTTAAAATCACCGTAACTTGGTACCACCATAACTTGGTACTGTACCAGAAGTTTGACTATTTTTAGAACTGTGTATTAGCACTATGCATGTGTATGAGCAAACTACTCCATGTTTTAATTTTATTTCTAAAACCATTAGTGTGTTTAGATGTTGGTTTTGGTTTTGAATTTTCCTCAAAAATGTAAATTTGCTGGAAAAAAAAAAGAAAACAAAAAAACTCACAAAATAATGTATTATTTAATTATTTCCTTACAATAGTATTTTATAATGACCACTTTACAATTAACAGCTGTCTGAATATGTTACCTACAGCCAGTATTAAATGGATGTGTGTAACAGGTCAAAATGAACTTGTTCTCTTCATTACACACATTTATCCGACTGTCTCTTGCTTTAGACCTAATTTCTAGCCTTAAGGGTGTATAATGTATTTCTGGTACTTGAAGATGGCATTGGACACAAATGAAACAGACTGGCAGAATAACCACAGGATGTCTAATGACACTTTAATAAACAATAGAACTGCTACCTGCTAAACAAGCCACATTGGAGAGCATCAGCAGATACAATGACAATTTAATAAAGGCAAAGCCCGGCACTTCTTAAAAGTATCATTGGATTAAATTGGTAATATATATGAAACAGATGAACATGCAGCCAATGGCAATTTTAATAAAAAATACAGTTTAATAAAATATACAGGTTAGCAGAGCCCAGAATTTCTTAATAGTATGAGATGGCATTGGATGCAAATGAAACAGATGGAAAGAGCAGCCTCAGAAATTATTGCCGTTTATTAAAAGACTACGGTTTTGTTGTTGATTAAACAGGATGTGTACATAGCTGAACAGACCAGGAATTTCTGTGCCAGGGAATGTAACTTTTGCGGTGGAAGCATTTAGTTTGTTTGGACCCTGCCCCAAACAAATAAAGATTATGAATTTTGGACTATAAATTATGGTTCAGGCTTACAGTTAGCATCTTCTTCAATTTGCTGATCATCCTCACTTGATGCTGGTTCAAAAGTAGGTTGTATAAAATATAAAGGATTTTCCAGTGTGCTGAATTAATGTAACATGTTCCTCCTACTCTCAGTACTTTGTGGCTTTCTGTGTAGCTCTTGATGGCTTGTTAGTGTTCATAAAGTAGCTGAAGTATATAGTGTGTTAAATTCTACCATGTTACCACTACCTCTTGTTTCATTTGGTGGGATGGCATATTATATTTGTTTTGCAGCTGTTGCAGTGAATACTGATAATTGAATTTTACAGACCACAGCCAAAGCTACATTTCACACTAGGAGATGGACACAAGTGGACAGAAGCAAAAAATACAAAAAGAACAGCTCTAGCTATACAAAAAGGTGAGCAAAGCCAAGCTTTTATTAATAATAGTACAAGAAGATGGCATTGGACGTAAATGAAACAGATGAAAGGGCAGCCCTGGCTAGATAGTAGGATGACAATTTAATAAAAAGATACAGGTGGGTTAAGCCCACCCTTTGCTTGTAGTAGGAGATGTTACTGGGTTCAGTGGCAAATTATAATAGGAGCAGATGGCGCAAATGCTGGGGGCCCAGAGCAGTAGGGGGCCCACAACTTTGGTTACATCCTCCATGTGCAGAGCCACAGCAACCAAAATAAAAAGGGTGATATCGGGGTCCGACAGCAGAGCTTGATTCTACCAAACTCTAAAGTTTGCTGAGATTGCTATTTTGTTTATTTGTGTGTTTGTTAAATGTAACTCTCAGTCTATGTTCTTCTGCTGTGTGTAAACACAACTGTACAGTGCCTTGTTCTATATGCTAGATGTAATTTAGCATTATTGCTCTTTACAGCAATCATAAAGGTCATTTAGTATTTATTGATACTGGTAGGTTTGACACAGGAATACATGGGGTCCCACATTTTAATTACATCTCATGGTTATTATAATAAGACACTGATTGGATGCATATTAAACACAAAATAATAATTAAAAAAATACAGCATTAACATTCAGTATTATAAAATGGCATAGAATGCACAGTAAATAGACAAACAGAACTGCCTTAGATAGATATGGTAGGATGTAGGATGATCATTATTCTTATCATCGTGGTTTCTGTTAATGCCTGTATGAGCTGTTGTTTTGGGAGAAATCATTAAGCGTTTTTGAGGGCCCTGTCTGAGACTTTCATTTCACATGACCTTTTCTAGTTTTAGTACTGAGATTCTCCTGTTCAAGTGATTGATCCATAACAACATCAGTAAAGTTGTATTCTGTAGAGTCACTGCAAAATAAATAAAATTACAAACAATATTCTGGTTTAGCTGCCCCATACCAGAATGCACAATGACATAGGAAAAGTAGAGAATTGTGGTATCCTACATATTAGACATTGTTGCACAATATAGTTTAGAAGCTTTTATTACTCTCTGATTAATTCTCAGAGTTTCATAACATAAATGTATTGTAGGCGGTGTTTTGCACTGGCTTGTTTTGTGTACGATTCACTGACCACTCTTTCCATATGATGTACTATTCTCCCTCCCACTTTCTGACGCTTGCTCTGCAAAACAATATTGAATTAATCGATTTTACACATTTACCATGACAAAATTAATTGAAATCAGCAACTGTCTTCAACAAAATAATACTGACATTTTAGCCCGGAGGGCAAAACTCAACTGAGCAGCCTATTAAAAACATCTTAAAGGAAAAAATGTAGATGGCCCAGTGATACAGCCAAAGGAAGCCCAATATGGGACCAGCCAAGGGTCCTCCCACCCACCCTTATGTAAGATATTAAAAAGGACATGTATATTTTAATAAAGCAAGCACTCCAGCGACAAGGAATGCTTCTTTTGTGACTGAAGTGCTTGGTTTGTTTGGGCCCCCATAAAACAAGTTAACAATGGCCTTAAGGCACCTAAGCTAACAGTGCTGTTAATGAACTCTACTGTGGCAAGATATTGTTGTCATCATCCTCAGCCTCATACTCAGCCTCATCAGTGTGTACATCATCCTCACCATTATTAATTCATTACCACTGGAATATACCATTACAGAAGTCTCAGTACTTTGATGTAATTGGCGGAATAGGCCTTCCTCGTGGAAATGGTAGTTCATTTTGATGAACATCATCTTTTCCATATTTTGAGGATGAAGCCTCCTATGCCGATCGCTGACAAGGTTCCTGGTTGTGCTGAAAACACTTTCTGAGTTGGTAGATGGGTCTCCAAATTCCTTTGTTTTCCTCCCAGTATGTAAAGGGACTGTCTGATGTGTTTATTTCTATGCTGTCATTAAAATAATCCTCCACCATCCTTTGGATATTGATAGTAGGATCAGGTGGAGTTACAGCAGAGGTGTTTTTTGCTCAATTCTTTAAGACCAGACCAGATGTCAAAATGTTGTGCTAAGTCATCTGCATCATCCCTGGGTCTCTTGAGAAAGATACGTTTTATCCGAGCAGCAGTTGACTGAAAAACTGAAGGAAGAGACGCTGTCTTGTCACGTAACACTTGAGCTGTCATCTTGCTCACCAGGAGCTCCTTGCATCTCTTGAGATCTGGGTCAGTTGGAAGCAAAGAGAACACATAGCTCTTAAACCTAGTCACCAAAATGTAGTGATTCGATTTCAAGATTTTGCTAACTCTTGGATCTACAAGTCTGACATACTTAGCGGAATTGCTTTGTTTCATCTCCTCCTTCAGTTTCTCAAGCTGCTTTTCCAAAAGTCTAATTAAGGGAATCGCTTGGCTCAAGCTATCAGTATGTGAACTCACCTCACAGGTGAATACTTTGAATGGTTTCAGCACGTTGCACAACAAGGAAAGTATTCTCCACTGCGCTTGAGTAAATACATCCCCCTGCTTTCCCAATGTCATGGCTTGTGGAGTAATCGTGGATGGCTTTTCGCTGTTCCTCCATTCTCAGAAGCATATACAGGGTGGAATTTCACCTTGTTATCACCTCTTGCTTCAGTTGTTGGCAGAGCAAATTAAATTGCTCTTGTAGCTGCTGCAATCTCCTACATGCTGTTGCCGAATGCTGGAAATGTCCAGATATTTTACGGGCGACAGACAGCATCTCCTGCACATCACTGTCATTTTTTAAAAAGCTCTGCACCACCAAGTTTATTGTGGGAGCAAAACAGGGAATGGGATGGAATTCACCCAGCTGTAATGCTCTCACAATATTGGTGGCGTTATCAGAAATGACATATCCTGAGGAGAGTCCAAGTGGGATAAGCTATGTTGCAATGACTTCCCTTAGTGTTTGTAACAGAATGTGAGCTGTATGCCTCTTAGTGAAGCAGGTGATACACAGAGTAGCCTGCCTCTAAAAAATGTGACATACTTGGGTACATGCAGCTGCTGTTTCTGCTGGTGAAGGCAAATCACCAACCCAGTGGGCTGTCACAGTAATATAATCTTTAGTTTGCCCTGTTCCGCTTGTCCCCATATCTGTGGTTAAGTATACAGTGGGTAGAATGGCATTTTGTAGCCCAACAATTAAAAAATTTTTACGAACCTTCTCAGGGGCGCACGCAGGATTGTCAGGAGGGAATTCCCCCCCCCCACACCCCCCTGACCAAAAAAAAAAAACACGAGAGAGAGCTGATGCGCATGTGCCCGCGCATGCGCAGCAGCTCCGTTTCGGCAGCGCTGTCCCATACAGCAGCCGCGGCGCTGCCAAAGAAGCGTCTGCGGCGGTGCTGTATACAATATTGAGTATTGAATATTATTGAGTATTGAATATTAAACCCGCAGATTACTGAATAAAACTACTTACCGTAGTAAGGGGAAACAGATGGATCTCACCCTAAGGGGCATATTCAATTGTCCGCGGTTTCCGCAGCGGAAAAACTATTACCGGTATTACAGTAATAGTAAGCCGGATTTCAGCTCGCAGCTCCCTGAGCCGTGAGCTGAAATCCAGCGAGAAAAGTACCATAATACTGGTATTTACGCGCACTATTACCGTAATGACAGTAACAGTGCGCGGGGCGCGTTAATTTTGGCTGTAACGCCAACAATTGAATATGCCCCTAAGTGTAGTTCTTCTCCAATCCTTGAGTCCCACTGAACAGAGTGAGTCTCGGTACATTCCACAATAGGAGCCAGAGTCTGCTGTTAAAGGTGATCTGGTGATACTTTTCCACAGCTTGATAAAAGTAATTTTCAGTTTGTAAAGTTCCAGTGCAAGCTCTAGAAATAATGTGCTATAGAAAGGCTTTAGCATGTGCTTTGACACGTTTCTGTGCTATGTGTACTTTTACAGGGCGGGTGCAAGGATTCTTGGTGCCCTAGGCAAAGCTCCAGCCTACTGCCTCTCCTGCCCCCCAATCCCACTTCCCAGCCCCTCACGCACTAGAAATTTGTAAAATAAAAATAGTAACTCTTACCTCCTCCTGGCTGCAGTCCAGATGCATTGATGTCTGATGCAGAATGGTATCAATGCTTCATTGCTACCCAGGAGAAAATGCAGGATTTCTAGAGGGAAGGGTCCAAATGTTAGATTTCAGAACAAAGCAAAAAACAAATCGCTCACCTTTTACATACTGACATGTCCCCTACATGTCCCCTACTGCCTACCAGCTTATCTCAGACATGACCCCTGTCCACCAGTTATTATTATACACGCCATCCATTCCCACCAGATTTTCTCACATGTCCTCCTACCCACTAGCTTTTTTTTATATGCACCCCTGCCCTTGGTGCCCAAGCCAGCTTTTTTCCCATGTCCCCCTGCCCACCAGCACACACATGCCCCCTCCTCCCCAGCTTTTCTCTCAAATGTCTCCCCTATCCATCAGCTTTTCTCAAACATGGCCCCCTGCCAAACAGCGTTTTTCTCACATGTCCCCCTGTCCACCAGATTTTGTCATACATGTCCCCCTGCCCACCAGCTTTTTTCTCACATGCCATCTTGCCCACAAGATTTAAAAAAATAAACAGCATAATGCTGTATGTATGTAATTTAGATTACCTTTGTTTATGTGTTAACGTATTCTGCAGATGTAAAATTAATTATACTAATAGATAACAACAGGGGAGAGCTAAATAGTGTGCAAATACTAATAAAAAATTGGTTGCTTAAACATGAAGTTCCTTTAAATGAATAGTACGTAACTCATGGGGATTTCTGAACATAACCCTCCCCCTTCCCTCTTTTCTTCAGCCACATCTTCCCCTGTTTTCTCTATCCCCCCCCCCCATTTTCTGTAGCACCTCCCCCTCATTTTATGTAGCCCTCTCACCCTGTTCTCTCCAACCCTCCACCATTTCCTGCCCCCTCTCTCCTCCCCTCTATTTACTCCTGCTACCTCTCTCCAAGTTTTCTCCAGCTCCGTTTCCCCCCATTTTCTCCAGCCCCTTCTCTATGTTATCTGTAGCTCCCACTCCCCCATTTTCTCCAGCCCCCTCTTTCTATGTTTACTCCAGCCCCCTCTACCCCTCATTTACTGTAGCCCCCTCTCTCCATATTTTCTCCAGCAGCCTCTCTCTATATTTTCAGTAGCCCCCTCTTCCCCCCAATTTTCTCCAGCCCCCTCTCTCCATGTTTTCTGTAGTTCCCGCTCCCCCTATTTTCTCCAGCCCTCTTTCTATGATTTCTTTTAGCCCCCTTTCCCCTCCTCATTTTCTCCAGCCCCTCCATGTTTTCTGTATTTTCCTCTACCCCCTTTTGTTTTGCAGCCCCCTCTCCCTCCATTGTATAAGGCTCTCTTAAACCTCCCTAACTATTAGTCCGTAAGTACACCTTAGGATTTTGTTATGCAGAGAGCCGGCGGCGTGTCTATAGACCACACGCATTTCGCTAATACTGGCTTTATCAAGCCTTGATAAAGCCTTGATAAATCTGTATAATTTTGAATGTGTGGGTGCACCACTCCCAGGTTTATTGGTAATATAAAGAGATATAAAATTCTGTGTTATAGGTTTTAACCAATCTTCCGGGAGGATTTGAATCCACCTGGTGCAGTATATATCTTTTCTATTTATTTAACTGCGGCATGGGGAAATAGCACATATATATATATATATATATATATATATATATATATATATATATATATATATATATATATATATATATATATTAATAGCATAAGTACGATATTTATGAGTGACTTATTTCTAAGATACAGTTGTCTGAGCAGTGCACATCATATATCATTGCATCGTTTCAGACCTATTTTGCAAAACGTCTGCCCACCATCTACAACAATGCATTACCATTGTCCTCTGGAAAATGTGTCAGTTGGCAATACACCTGTGCACCTGCTGGTTGCTTTGGAATCTATGACAGTTGGTGAACTCTCACTGTGCACCTGCAGCGTGACCTGGAACATGTGACCCGCTGGGTGTTCTGGAAACTGTGACAGTAATTTGCAGCCACATATATGAACACATCTTGCGGGGACCAAGCCCAACAATGTAACTATATTGCAGTGTAAAAAGAAATTATTTTGTTCCTTTAATATTGATAATATAGTTATTTATTCATTATACTCCATTGTTAAAATTTCTGCACGTAATGTTGTATATAAAAAAGTTATTGAATTCTGTTAATAAAGTAATTTACTCATTACATTTCACTTTAAGGAGGTTACCGTCGGGTTTCTCTTGTACATAGTTAATAATCTATGTGCTTGGGGAGGTAGGATGCTTGCTGTATTGAGTATACGAGAGATAACAGACTAAAAAGATTATCGTTTTCAAAGACAAAAGTAACATTTTGCTCATCATTACACCATTATAATAATTCTACATTTAAAATATATGAGTAGTTACTAAATAGATACACATAATATTTTATTAATAATAATAATAATAATAATATTAATAATAATAATATATAGTTAATAATAAGTACAGATAATTTAATATATCAATTGATATGTAAGGTTGGTTGGGACTATTGGGTAAAAACAAGATTTTGGAGGGGGATTCCAAACGTTAAAAAGTAGAGTATAATATGGACTATCACAAAGACAAGACTTGTTGGGGAACATTCCACCCTAATTTTTGTGAAATGGCGCATTACAATTTTGATATTTGCATATTGTACAGATGATATACCCACATATATTATGATTCCTGTATCTAGCATAATCTTCATAATACTTTGTGCAATAGATACACAGTTTGAATGTGGTGGTCATAAGTGGTACTGCAGTGTTTTGTTTTTTAAAGGGGCAGATGGACGCTCATGTAGCGCTTCTCTTACCAAGAAACCCCACTGCCATAAAACAAAGAACTTCAAAGCAAATGTAGTCCATAAATCATGTACTTAATGGCTTGGAAAATTTGGAATAGGTTCAATACTCTCTGTACATACACGGGAACTATGAGTTTCTTGTCTTTATGATGACAGCAGGTATAATGTAATGTAATACATATGTTCTGGGTGTGTAGAAAAATGTACATATCTGGGAAAAGCAATAATTCCGATCATTTCAGCCCTTGGATATACTTTTAGAGAATTAATCTCTTTTAGTTAGCATATGCTGCTAGAATTATTTCCAGTATTTTGGCCTTTAATACTGCACGGTCATAATTTATGTATATTGTGCATGGATTCTACTTTCGTAAGGTGCATTTTAATCACTTTGTATATTATATTGTGTAGGCTTGCATTACCTTTCTCTTATGTGTGTTTTCAAAATACTATGGGAAATATTTATGAGAAGAATGAAAAAGAGCTGTGGGCGGACAATTGGTGGTCTCTGGGGGTGTATGCATTCTTCCTGTCCAATGTCCTACTTGCTCTTCTTTCTAGTTCCTTAATTTCACAGAATGATCGCAGTGCAGGCATGAATTCCTTTTAACAGGTTAATCTGAGGTCTATCACTTATCCTACTGCTTGACCTGTGTCAACACTTCTTGTCTATGGTCTTGTCTCAGAATTTTATCTGATGGTTCTTTGCAAAAGTATTTTGTGACCCCTTTCCTCCCATTCACCTTGTAATTCCACGTTCACACTGCCCTAAAAACCTGGAATATTGCGGAGCGGCAGCGTGAACGTGATATAAAACTTCTTTTAGGCCTTTGAAATAATTTATGTTGTTGAGTACTGAAATAGTGCATGCATTACTATGGTGTTACTTTATTGGGAGGGTCTGTGGTTTGAAATATTGTAATATTTTTGCCATAACAAGAAACAAAACATATCACAAATGTATCAATGAAGTTATAACTAGTTTTCATATGCTACCTGGTAAATTGTTTTTTTTTTAATAAACACGTAAAACTGAGGAAAGATAAAAGTTATTAAAAATCAAACACAGCTTGTGAAAAGTAAAGTACGTCTGGCTTCATTTGAACCATTTTGCAGTTATTTGAGAAATTGCAACTTGCAAATCACACCTGCTGAGGTAATCAATAAACAGCATAGGCACGCCACACATAAAAATGTCATATGTTCAATAAATTAAGGAGTGTGCATATGTACAAGAGTTTACTCTACAAAAAGTTTCAACCTCCAGTTTGCCATGAGTTTTATAAATCAATCCAAACTTTAAACTTTGTAAAAAAAACAAACACAAAAATCCTTTAAAACATTTAAGTAGGTGTTTAATTGAACTTCACTCAATCAGAGCCCATCCTTGGGCAAACAATACTTATTTACTACTTGACGTAACAACAGAAAACATGAATTCAGCCAACTTATAAAGGGTTGGAAAGAAATAGTTCTTTGGTATTTACTGTATTATGAGGCAGGTGTTGATAAGAACACACAAATGCACAATGATCCTTTTCAGAATTACAATGAATCGGTTGTTGCCAGGAAAACGGATGAAATGTTACAGGTGCAGCCGTAAATCTAAATTGCAGGTTCTTTTAGAAATGGACTATTGTGTTCTGTGTTTCCACTTAAACATCATTATAATCTAAGAATGCGAGATGAGTTTACATTTATGGACACTGTAACACTATCATACACACATTTGAATGAAAATATATAGTGGTGTGAAGCAGTGAAACAGCTGTACGTGCCTGGGCTTCCAGCATTCACAGAAACAGCTTTTATAGCCAATGAAATCAAGATGTTTAGAAGCTGAACTTCAAAGATGACTGTCTGGAAAATTCATCCAACGATGTTCACAACGACTCCCTTTACAGAGCATGGGAAATCTTCAATTCTTTAATTGTCAGTATAAGTAAATTCACAAACCAGAGGAACATAAAATGAAGCCTGTTATCATGTGAGAGGCAACAAAGATGGTAGTTGGAAAAGTTGAAAAACAAATGATTTAAAAAAGTGCTTTTGTAGTAGTTTTAAATAACATGTAAAAGCATCGTACCTTGTGAGGTTTCCTTACTTCTCTGATATTACTGAATAACCCATTTACCGCATCCACTTGGGCACCCGCCAGGGCTGCCAACTCATCTCTTTACTTCCTGACTTTATACAGTTTTTGTGTCCGAGGGGAGCAAGTCTCTATTTTACCTGGTTTTAATTAGTTGCACAACCTGTATAATTTATGTTTAATTAAAGTTGTCAGTTGATAACTTTGGCATTAGATTTTAAATTCAAATCTGCACTGCTTTATGGATTTGAATACCCATAACCACATCACAAAGGCATTATTTGGATACTGATCTGTAAGATATGGATCTTTGGTCATGAGATCAGAGACACACTTGGGGAACAAGAGTTTGGCTGTATTCAACGTACGTAGGATATATATATAATAGTCTGAATTGTCCGTACAGAGGAATAATGGAGCATAACACAGGAACTGGAAGGAGAACACACAGGGCACTGCCCAACGACTATTTTTTTCTTTTTGTTATAATCTGTTATATGTAACTATTTAACATTTTAAATGCTGTGAAATAACCTGTCAGTTGTAACTACAAGTACAGCATAAATATTCTTCTTAGCCTTTCACCCAAGAGTGGGTGTCAAAGCTGCCTTTCATATGCAATTACAATACTCTAAGAATACACTGCAAGTGGATATTCAAAGGCATGGGGCAGACCAAAGCTCCCATGGGTTGTGTTAAAGTCATGGGCCCCAACTCCACATGTATATTCCTTTTTGGTTGCCCACTTGTTCACTGATAACTCTCTAATATGGTTTAGGAATACTGTTCAATTACATGGGAACATACAGCAAATGAATTATGTACATCTGCACAGCATCTTCACAGCAAATCTTAAACTCCCAAAAACATCCCAAGTTCACTGAAATACACACCCACAAATGCTTATAGTTTAGGAAATTAAACTGATTTCATCAATGTCCAAGTATATTTTAGTTATCATAGCTATTATTGTGTCATGGCAGAATAACCATGACTAATACATAGTCGTTAGAATAGACGTATTCCTGGTAATACTTTATTAAGGAAACAAAGGATAGGAAAAAAATGAGGTGGAGATGCTAAATATGTAAAGAATGAGATAAAAGCAAACTTACACAGTGCACTGTAGATATGATTTAAAAAATATGGATAACAAAAAAAAGTGAGTGATTTTTTTTTCCGAATAGGAACAAAATGCAGTCAGTGCCTATAACACTGAATGAAAGGCATAATGTCACTCATACAGTAATTTTAATGCCCCTGCAGGCTCCCACGTTGAAGCGTGGCCGTTGACATGAAAAAGAAGCAGCTAGCAGCCTCTTACATGTGAGTCAGCGCTGGGCTGGCAGTAAGACGCTTAACTATGATGTCACAGCCAAGTGCTGCCACTCCCATCTCTCAGCTGCCAGGGTAAGAAGCAGTGGAAGAGGTGGCTTATACCTGCCCTGTAGAGAACCAGTACAGGATGAGGAATTGGATAGATAATTAATATAGGAAATCACTGAGGTGGAAATGCAAAGTGAGATGATGATTAGGTAGATTCCATTATGCCTGATGTGGAGAGGAAACTGTTCATTGTTAAATCAAGAGTAGTGACAAATTGGATTGCTTGTGTGGGTCATTTCTCAAGCAATTAGTTAGTGAACCCGCATGCCAGGAAGCAGTCTTAGATGTAGTTCTCATAAAGGCATAGTATCAAATGTGTCTGTAGGAGAGAGCATCCGGTTTAGTGACCAGTGTTATTCTGGTATTATGGTATAATGTATAGGCAGCAGTCATTTCGGAATGGCCCAAAAACAAAGGTTTTAGATTTTAGTGTGACTAGTGAAACGAGAAACCATTTATTTGAATCTCTGGCACGAGCCGCGCCGGTACGCCGCATACTGACGTGATCTAGCTGCCGGGCACATGCATTAGTTTCTATGCTCTGTTATTATTCTTTGGGGTTATCTTTGTGGCATAGAATAGGAGGGTGTAGGGACATCCTCCAACTCCAGGGGGAGCTCTCATATGATTTAAACTGGTTCATTTATATTTTTATACATGCTCCTGGTTTATGTTATTACCTATGCCAGTTCTAGCTAGTAATTAATTAGCAGCCTCCAGAGGCTGTTTGTCAGCCCTGTCCTCCTCTGTCCTGATTGGCTCTTAGTACTATATAAGGCAGTGAGGTCTGAGCCTCATTGCCAGGGTCGGATTAACAGAATGGAGGCCCCTGGGCTAAGTGGGTCCCCATTCCCCCGTGAGGCCCCACCCTGTTAGCAGCCTGCCCCCCCCGTTAGCCGACCTCCGCCCCCCGTTAGCCGCCTGCCGCCCCCCCTCAAGCGCTTACCTTCTCCTGTTACTGCAGTCCTCCTTCTGCGGAGCGCTGTAAGCTCCTTACTGAGGAGATCTTGTGACACTCTCACGAGGTCTCCTCAGTATGGAGATTACTGAGCGCCGGAGGAGGACTGCAGTGACAGATCTCAGCGGCAATGATCGCGCCGGGAGCGCCCCCCCGATCAATAATGCTGCTGAGCTTTGTCAAGGGCCCCCTGGATGCCCGAGGCCCCTGGGCTGTAGCCCAGTTAGACCTCGGGTTAATCCGGCCCTGCTCACTGCTGGTTATAGCGTCCAGTTTCCCTGTCAACTAACCTGCTCCTGTGCTGTGTTTGGTGAAAGCCTTTTGGATTGACTACTGTGCATGACCCCTGCCTGTACCTTGGACCTTGCCTACTGACTGTTTACTGACTTGCCTGCTAGCCTGTGACCCTTGACCTCTGTTATCGTCTGACTATCCGCTGCCTTCTATTCAGCCTCCTGGCCTGCCGCTATGGGCCTGTATTACCAACTCACACTACGCCTGGTGTTACGTCCTGGGGGCATCTGAGCACTGGTGAGCGTATAAAGCTCTAAGGGAGTGTGAGTTGGTGATCAGACTGTCAGCCTAACACAGAGTGGCAATTCATATGGAGTGCAGGAATAAACTAAAACTTGTATTATTAAATGCAATAGCACTAGGGGATGGCCAATATGGTTGTCCAAGGACGTGGCAGTTGAGAAGTCTGCATTTAAGAAAGAACCAATCAGATGAGGATAAAATAGCATATAAAGTGCAAACAGAAAAATAAATTGAGCAGTTAGTAAAAAGGAAGACATAATGATCTTTAGATACATAAGTGAAATAAAGCAAGGGATAGAAAGGCTAAAAACAGAAGATAGTGGACATGTTGGAGGAGACAGTTAAATTACAGACTTCCTAAATAACTTTAATTTTTGCTCTGTTAATGGGTCAAGATGGTATACATACAAGAGTATTAAAAGAATACTGCTTACAAAATTATTAACCAAACTTTTTTAATCAATCACTGTAGGTGTAATTCCAGGTGGCTGTACAATGGCAAATGTAGTTTCACTACACAAAAAATGCAGCAGGGTAGGCTATAATGACTATAGATTTGTGAGTCTCACATTAATGGTAGGGGAATTAAATTACTTAAAAAAATAATTGCTGACTGTTTCAAACACATTACAAGATCCAAGGCAAAATCAATTTGCTTATCATGTCAAGCAAAAAGTGACAGATCATTGTGGGTTAGAGCATATAGTCTATTTTGATTTTAGGAATGCCATTCATACAGGATGCAACAATAAATTAAGGTAAGTCTGTTTCTTTTCCAATCGGTTTTTCATCATTTCGGATTTTCTTTGTAGGCCTTCTCCACATCGCAGTAGTGGACATCGGTAAAGCGTACCCAACCCGTCTGATGGGACCATCTGGGGGATGTATATAGCGGGTGAGTGCTGTGCCCCCTGGGCACCGCCTGCACTGCTCTCGTTACGGCCCTGCTCACCATTATCCATTGATCAGTTCATACACACGTTTATTTATTCCTTAAATTTAGAAGCAATACACGCTATATTGCGCCTTAGCTTTTTTCTGGGCCAACTTGTGCCAAGAGAAAATTCTACAACTTAGAACAACTGCTGTGGAAGTTATTTGGGGATATTCCCTAGTGGTTGCAAACAAGGATTGTGAAATTCAACTGAGCAAGATTCTTCCTTTGTGATATGATGTTGATCTAAAACTTTCCAGTGTGCCTACCTGTGCCTGTATTGTAAATATGTCCTTGGTCTCTATATTAATAAACGATTGGTGAGAATATTAATAAAATAATAACAACCCATAGCCCAACCATTCAGCATTAGTTTATCTGGTGGCATTTAGGTAATCAAACAAATGACTAATTGGTTGCTATGGGTTCCTGCATAGTTACAAGTTTGTAAATAATAACCCAGAGTATGTAACTCTTGTGACAATGCATAATATAGCTGTGCTGATATGCATCTGATTTCAATATCCTTAGCCGTAACTGGTAGACACATGCTACGTTAGCATGCAGTGTGTCGTTTGATTCAAACCATTAACATATTTTTCCAAGGAGCGTGCATTTTTATATTGATGACATAAACAGAAACTACATATTGAGCAAATAAATAGCGAGTAATTGTGTCTGGAAGAAAAATAGTTGAAAAATCAGTCCGGAGAGTTGATGAACAAGGAAACAAAAGAACAGAGCAGTCGCTGTGGATTAGGGAAAACAGATATCTGGTTCTCAGAGGTCTGGGATATGGAATATCTCTCCAGCGTTAAAGGGTAAAGCGTCCACAATAACTCCTGGTTACCTGTTCAAATTAAACTACCCATTATCTTTTAAGCAAATATGCAATAATATAATACTGTAACTATATATATATATATATATATACTAGGATGTAACTACTCAGTCTATCTTTAACAGCTGCTTAAGAATTTAACACATGGAAACAGCTTTTTTGCATCAAAGCAAAAATATGTATAGCTGGGATTTTGTTTAGCTGGACCAGGTGCCTGGATGCATCAGGGGATTCCTCGATCCTGAGATACATATACTGCTATGTGGGATTGTATACATACAAGATAAATTACAGGGGAGAAAATCTGCATACCGGGCCCCTTAGCCAAGGTTGGGTAAGGGCACCGGCAATGCTCTGTATTTTCCTGGGTCCCTCAGTCTCTGAAAAGAGCAGCAAGAGGACCTCTTCTGAGCATGTGGTCTTTCAGAGCAGTTTGGTGACCTTGAGGGGTAATGTGGGGGCCCTGGGGGTCCAGCATGCAATATAGCCCCAGTGTCCACTATATAGCTCTCCACTGACTAGTGTACAGCTCCGCCATTTATTCAATTACTCAAGAGGGCATCATTTAATCTAATAATTATGGAAGGATCATTTTTTCAATAAGGAACAGGGGCCTAATTTATTATATTAGGATTGGGGCAAAATGTATTTATGTTTTAGTGGGCCAACACTTATAGAGCACACTTGTGGCACTACAAGTGCAAGTATGCACTGTCACCCCGGTGCATATTTGCAGTTGTAGTTCAATAAGTGCCAGAACGCAATAACAATCATGGGATGTGAGTGCACGCTGACACAGGTGCTTGCACAATATTTTTACAGTGTTCCCTTGTACCCACCGGTCAGATATACCAGGAGGACTCCAGTGCTACTAAACATTGGGCCCATCAACTAGGTGCGTGGGCCTGAGCACTGGGGTTGTCTAACATAAAGGGGATGTTTTTTTAATTGCTGATTTAATTGTGTATTTTTTACAGTTTTGATAGGCAAGATAGCTCAACAACATGTAGTATTAGCTATCTTGCCTGTGTGAACCATGTCTTTTTTTTACTCAAAAGTGGTGGCTTGTCATGCGGTTTGGTAAACTGTCACTTAATACATGGGATGCTTTTTATCTTCGCAGGTATAAAAATCAGAATAGCGAATCAAAACCATGCACTTTAATATGCAGTTTGCCCTATGGTAAATTGTTCTTTTTAGAAACCGAACTTCAAAGTGCCAGAAAAACTGCAATTTACCTCTAAGGGCTAGATTTACTAAGCTGCGGGTTTGAAAAAGTGGGGATGTTGCCTATAGCAACCAATCAGATTCTAGCTGTCATTTTGTAGAATGCACTAAATAAATGAAAGCTAGAATCTGATTGGTTGCTATAGACAACATCCCCACTTTTTCAAACCCGCAGCTTAGTAAATCTAGCCCTAAATCTTTCATTTGAACAGAATTGTTTTTTGCACAACTGGTACCTCCATGGGAGATTTCACCTAATGTAATCCTGAGACTAGTTATAGTTGTATTCCTTAAGAGACACAAATAGAGGGTGGCATAATAGTAATTGGGCAATTACTCTGCATAGAGGACAGTACCCTTCCGGATTACTATATTGTGCATACAAGATGCTCCACAATGTGGAAGAAAAGATGTAGCATATAAACTAGTTGCTAGACCAATTTGTAGGTGTCACGACTAAGTATAGCTTACCTGCTATCGTTGGCACTACTCGAAGGAAGGTGCGGAATCTAGCGTGCCCCTGGAATTCACCAGGGACCCCCGCAAGGAGGTATGGACTCAGCTGCAGGAGACACGCAGGTCTCGGTCCTTCCACGAGTCAGATAGCGAAGTACGAGAAAGAATTGTCAGACAAGCCGGTTCGGTAACAGTGCAGTCAATGAACATACACGAGGAGAATCCGAATGGAAGGTAAGTCAAGCCGGGTCAGTAGCGTTCTGGAAGCGCGGTACAAAGGGAGATCCAAAAGGGGTAGTCAAAGACAATCTGGGTCACAAGGGTCACAGGCAGACAGGCAAATATCAGGAGATAAGCAATAAACTGGAACACTGAGGAAAATGCTGGAGGCAGGTAGGGACCTGAAACTCTGGCACTAGTAGGAGGGCCAGGAGGGGTTAATATACTACTGTGGGCCAATGAGAGGTCAGCGCTGCAGCGCTGTCATAATTAGCGCCATCGCCCTCAGCATAGCGTCCCGTTTGGCTAGCAACAGGAACGCTCTATGTAGCTGTATTAAGGAAGTGAAGCGTCTGGTTGCTAGGCAACAGGACGCACTATAGAGGAGACACAGGTGGCCGTCCCAGGGATCGCGGGCGGCTCCTGACAGTAGGTGTTTGTGTGATACCCCAAAACCTGAGTACCTTGGGCGTATCTATATGTGTTTAATTTGTTAATTTAATTTGTTAATTGTTATAAGTGTTTATAAAGATTTAATAAAAAAAAAAAAGAATTCTTGAGGGAAGTGACAATTGGGAGTGGTTGGTGGTTGCCGGGGGTGACAGGGAGAGAGGAGTGTGATACTCAGGACCGCTGAGAGAGATCCCTGTGTCTGCATAGACTGAGAGAGAAAGATAGGGACAGAATGAGAATCAGACAAAGTGACATATAAGCAGATTAAAAGTGAAGAAAGTGTAAATAAGCAGTAGAGAGATCTGTGACATCACACTAAACAGAAACTGAGCTATGTACTGAGAAAAGTGTGAGAGGAGAGAAAATAGAGAGGTCTGTGAATACACACAAAAGAGACTGTGTAATACAAAAGATCATCAGTTTATTTGGCGTGAAAAAGAAATGTATGGGCCCCAACCATGTGCACCACTTCTACAAATAATTATTGAAATATATGATGTGGGTCTTAAAGTTCTGTTGAGAAATTAATCTCTTAATCATGTTAAGTTATGTATTAATGTTAGGTAATTATATATATATATATATATATATATATGTATATATATATATATATGTATGTGAAGATTAATAATTTGCTCTGGCAGAAACATCCATAAACATAGAACTCCAATCAATTATTAGTGTTATTAGTATGGTAAATGTAAAGGTTTGTTAATTGTAAATAGTTTCAAAGGGATAAGATAATGTTTAAAAATAACAGAGTAGTTCTTATTAATAAAAGGAAGTAAGTTAAGAATACACTTGTGTCATTTTAAATCTCTGGATAAATCTCCTTACCTCTCTGGTGCAATTTCAACGTATTACTCTAAATAACATCACGCGGGGTATTACATTTGTATTGTGAACCTTTGACATGCTTAACTTTAGGTGGCCTTGATAACTAACTCTCCCCTTACAGAGTAGTGTAGCTCATGGATAACCTTCACATTGGCATTAGGTCAGGTCTCCACATGGGCAAAACAGTTACAGCTATTTTAACAGTACCCCTTTCTCCAGGAGAACATACAGCATTTAGTGGCAATAACTTTAGTCTCACATATCTCAATGCCATCCCATCCATTAGTGTGTTTTAATACTGTACTGCTTTCAAATGTATGAAATTCACCCTAAAGTTTAATAAATTTGGGATCGCTTACTCAACGTAAACTAACTTGGAGTCAGAGTCAAACTAGCAGTTGCGGTGGTAGTCACTTTTGCGACCACCATAATCCTGACTGCAGTTACAGAAATAACTGTTATACAAATCCGAATGCTGTAACTCTGACATGCAGTCAATTGCGACTTTATGTATGCAAAAAGTCCTGGACAGTAGACACTCGCCGGCTCATTGCCCTCTTCATAGCATAAATGAATCAGTCGCGATTGAAACTGATGTCAATGTGAGTGACGGTAACTTGTACTGCCTGAAATCTTCAGAGTCTGTTTTTCAGGAAGTCGCAATTGACTGCATGTCGGAATTACAGCATTCAGATTTCTACAGTCTCTGTAACTGCAATCGGTATTATGGTGGTTGCAGAATCCAACCACACCCAGCAGGAGCTGTATCTTACAGAAGATGATTATGGCTATTAACCTGAACCGCATGGTGGCAACGTGATTAGCATTTCTGCTTTGCATCGCTGTGGCCATGGGTTCCATTCTGAGTAGTACACTATATTTATGAATTTCGGTAGGTTAATTTCCTTCTGGAGAAATTGAAGCTAGTGGGTTTCTGTGGTAGAAAATTTAGAGTGTACGCTCCACTGGAGCAATAACTGCTCACAAGGTACAAAACTGCATTAAAGCCATCACAACAAATTAGACATTTATTTTCATTATCTAATTAGACATTTATTTTCATTATCTAACTAGAGAGATAAAAGTTTATTGCTGATTGGGTGCTATAGTGTAAGTACAGAATTACATCTTTGAGCAATGTTAATAAATATCATTTAATGCTCTGGAGTGCGGAACTCGGATAAGGACCAGATCCTACATTATCTAAAGTTAAAATAACTTAATTCTCTAGTGCATACCTCCTTCGCACAATATATTGTGGATGATTAAATATATATAACATTACTGCAATGTATACCGTGGATATTTATAACAAAATAAATTTAGAATAACTTATTGCCTAAACTGGCATTAATGGTTCTCCATTGAAAATAAATTGGTGAGGTTGAGGCCCTGGTGCCTATAGTGTGATTAAACCAAAAACTTTATTACTAAACATTTAAACTATGTTTTTTTTAGTTATACATATATGGAACGCATTACAAGTGTGTTTTAAAGGGATCTGTTAATATTAAAATGGGAATAACAGAGAAAATAGAATGATTATTTGGAACAATAGAACAGTATAGAAAGGGCAAATCTAGACATTATCTATGTGGTAGGGAAAGTTAGGGAAAGTACGTGTGACTGCAAAGTTTTAAGCATGTATGGGGTCCAGATGTATGTTATTTATGTCAAATCTAAGAATAATGAAACAGCATTTTATAAACTTCAGAACATAAAGTTAGATAGCATCTTTCGTTGCAGAAAAATTAAGTCTGTCTGCAACATGGAATTTTTCATGTTAACAATGAATATGTACATATGCTTAACAATATGGGAAACATGTCTTCACAAATAATTAAATGTTTTTATAAAGTAGATTGCCAGGAAAAAAGTTGTTTTTTTTAAAAAATAAAAAATGTTTAAATGTCCCATCTCCAATCATCTGATGGACAATTTGTCATTATTTATGGTGCATGAGATCCCAGACATTTTCTTTCAAAGCTCATTTTTGCAGCATTACACAACACTATAAAGCTGTTACATTTGGGTCCAGATCATTTTCTTGCTATGCTTGTAGTTCTCTATAGGAAATTTAAGGGACCTAGCAATGCGGGGACTTAGGACCTAGGGTAAATGTATCAAGCTGCGAGTTCCCAGAGTTTGAAAACTGGGGATGTTGCCTATATTAACCAATTAGATTTTAGTGCCTGATTCATTAAGGATCTTAACTTGAGAAACTTCTTATTTCAGTCTCCTGGACAAAACCATGTTACAATGCAAGGGATGCAAATTAGTATTCTGTTTTGCACATAAGTTAAATACTGACTGTTTTTTCATGTCGCACACATAAATAATAATGTATACTGAAAATATTGAACATAAAATAAAGATAGATAGGAGTTAAATATTAAGTTACATATAAAAGTATTGATTCTGTTTTCAAGCCTACAATTTTCTGTAGTCTTACAAACAATTCACTGTAAACATGTATTGCACAAACATATTAAAAACTTCTAATAAGGAAAAGTTTTGCACATTGCAACCAATCAGATTCTAGCTATCATTTATCCAAAACATTATAGAAAATGAATCTGATTGTTTGCTATCGGCCAAACCTCCACGTCTCCTTTTTAGAAGATTGATAAATCTACCCCGTGCTGAATCATAATAAAAATTCAAGTAACCAACTTCAACTTCATCCAGAGCAGCTCAGCAACATCATAAAGTGTTGAAAAAAAATGATCTGACAGCATAATTTGAACTAGTAGAAAAACTATTTTGAAAAAAAACACTTCACACCTTGTGAAAACTTGATGTACTTCTGAAGTAGATTTAGGATATGGGTTCAAGTAAAATATCTGTGAAAAATGTTGGTTGATGAATATGTGAGTAATAATTAAAAGCGGTTTTGTTTCCCATCCATTCCTGATCAAGAATAAAGGCTTGTTTTTTACCTAATTAAGGGCAACCAAGGGTCTGCCTTACCGCCAGGAATATTAGATGCTTGTATATAACACTAGCAATAATAAATCTTATTCCTGCCACTCTTTGTGTAACACCCATCTGTTTGTACTAGCTGAAATCCAGACCTAGCATGTGAACTTCAATTGCCAGTACTGCTACTGAGACAAAGCATACATATGTACTTGTAAAATGGCCATCCTTATAGGAAAATGGTCTGTAGGTGTAATATGATTGGGTGTTATGAATTACGGCTGTTGTATGAATTTCAGACTACATGACACCTGTCTTCACTTATACCCTAGATTAAGCAGATGTTTTATGTAGCAGAGTATACATTACAATATTGATAAAGTATGGAAAAATGTTTCAATTTTGTATTCATAATATGAAATATAAAAGCAAAGCAAATATCGGTGGTATGTATAAACATTGTATATACACACATTTTTTCCCATATTGTATAATAAATAGTTTTGCAGGCAATATTAGTAAGGGCTATTTAAGATTGTTTGCACAGACAGTTAAAAATATTACATAAAAGAAACAGAGCCAAATGTAAGTTTTAATCATATTTCCACTATACAATATAGACTTATGTCACAAAAAGACAAAATTGCAGTTTACTTATATTGCTGCCGAGGCGTAATGTATTTAAATTATATTAAAAAAAAATAGAGATACAAACCAATTTTAAAATCATATCTATCGCTGTTGTTTCTTTAATGAAAAGTATGAAAAGTTGACCCTCATATTTACTTTCAATGGCAGTTATGCTTTCCATCATAATACATTCTATAAAGGAATCATGTCATTGAACAACAGGCAGACAGGTGATTGGAAATGATTCTTTGGGACTTTAATAGTAGGTATGTACAGTTTAACAACTGCAAAGTCACTCATAGCAACCAATGAAATCTTTGATTTTATTGTCTAACTTGCACTGGATTGATCAAAACCAGTGTCAAACTGGGTTAGGAAGGACTGTGGCCCACCCTGGTTCCTCTGCAATGAAGTGTGAGGACACAACAGTACCTACTTTTCATGTTAAATAATGGGGCAATGCTTCTCATCATGAAGATAACTGGCAACAGCTCTGTGGTCTTGAGTTAAAACCCAGCTAGGCCCTATCTGTGTGGAGTTTGTGTGTACTCCCACAGTCCAAAAACATATTTATAGGTTTATTGCAATTAGTGTAAAGAGTGGTACTCTCAGGCAGTGGGACCCGTCTGGCACCAGGTGGGTCAGTCCGACCCTGCACCCCCCCTCAATAATAGTGTGTAGCGTAAGAACATCCTTCAATCCCAATTATAGTGTGTAGCATTAGAACTTCCCCCCCAATACTAGAGTGTAGTATTAGTACATCCCCCCACTAATAGTGTGTTGTATTAGTACACCCCATCCCAATAATAGTGTGCTGTATTAGTACACCCCCATCCCAATAATAGTATGTTGTATTAGTACATCTACCCTACTCCCAATAATAGTGTGTTATAGTAGTACACCCCATCCCAATAATAGTGTGCTGTATTAGTACACCCCCATCCCAATAATAGTATGTTGTATTAGTACATCTACCCTACTCCCAATAATAGTGTGTTATAGTAGTACACCCCCACCCCAATAATAGTGTGTTGTATTAGTACATCTACCCTACTCCCAATAAAAGTGTGTTGTATTAGTATACCCCCATACCAATAATAGTGTGTTGTATTAGTACATCTACTCTCCCCCCAATAATAGTATGTTGTATTAGTACATCGTCATCCGAATAATAGTGTGTTGTATTAGTACATCCACCATCCCCCCAGTAAAAGTGTGTTGTATTAGTATACCTCCATCCCAATAATAGTGTGTTGTATTAGTACATCTACTCTCCCCCCAATAATAGTATGTTGTATTAGTACATCCCCATCCTAATAATAGTATGTTGTATTAGTACATCTACCCTACTCCCAATAGTAGTATGTTGTATTAGTACACCGCCATCACAATAATAGTGTGTTGTATTAGTACATCCACCCTCTCCCCAATAACAGTGTGTAGAATTTATACATCCTCCCACCCCAATAATAGTGTATAGTATTAGCACACCCCCCCCCCCACTGCAATAATAGTTTGTAATATTAGTATATTCCCGTCCCCCTACATGCCCCTGCTGCTGCAGCCAATGCAGGCTCGTCCACCAGAGCCATTGAATTTCTGGGTAGATGGAAGTTTGATGTCTACAAAACTTACATATGGCCGCGGAGGTAATAGGTTCATAACCGGGATACACTTCCTTCCGTTGATAACCCACGGTTCTGCTGCTTGACACTTTTATCGAGGACATGGAGAGATTTTCCCTTTTTTTTCCCTGGATAAAGGCCTGGTTAGCTATGTGCCCCTGGTTTCAGTGGTGGCTGATCAATCGACGGCTATGACTGAGTTTTTATGTGCAATTGCTTTGTTTTGTTTCTAGACATGTGCAAGGAGAAGATAAGGATTTGGGTGGTCGGTCACTCCTTGTGTACTGGGCATCCAAACACCAATTGGTGCGTAACTGGGCCAAATTTAAACATCCTGTGGATAAGAAATGGTTGGGTAGTAGGGAGTTGGTATGGCCGTCCCTGATTCCTTTGTTGTCTTCCTAGATAGGCAAGGTTGGTCCCCCTGACAGTCTAGTCATTCATCTAGGGCAGGGGTGGGCAAACCAGTCCTCAAGGGCCATATAATAGTTCATGTTTTTAGGATTTCTTTAATCTTGCACAGCTGAGTTAATCTATTTGGCTGGGGCAGTAATTATCCCAGCTGTTTCTACAGACAGAAATCCTAAAAACATGAACTGTTATATGGCCCTTGAGGACTGGTTTGCCCACCCCTGATCTAGGGGGTAATGATTTGGGTAAGGGAAATACTCTTGTCTTGTTTATCTCCATTTGGGAGGATTTGAGGCCATCAAGGCAATGCTCTTAGCAGTAACTCTGAGCTGATCAGACGTCACACCCAGACTTTCCTGTATGGTTAATATTCTAGCTCCGCTATAAGAAGTTTACTTAAGAAGGTTAACAGGTCTACGAGACACATGGTCAGGTCACTTGGTTGGTTGAGTATTAATCACCCTTTGTTTACGACTGAGCAGAGTCACTGATAAAGGGCAGATGGGGTACATTTTATGGAAGAGAGTATGTGGATATTTTATAAAGCAGATATATTGGAGGTTGGGGTGGTAGTTCGGTCAGTTGGTGGCGGGCAGTATGCTAAGGGACTCCAGCTTTGGCAAGAAGTCATTTGCAGTTAGCACTAATTCATATGATGCTTCCGCTGATTGGCCACAGGTCACTGCCCTCTTTGAAGTAACCTGGCTCCTGGTCCTTTTGTGTGGCGAATCCCTTGACATGCTTTGTGTGGGCACGTCATTGTGAGTCCAGAAGGGGTGCACGCACTCTGATGCCAGATTTAGCACCGGCCAATCGTAAAGGATTATATCCTGTTTGGTTACTGCTATTAGTTATGGCTAGTGTCCGTGTCAATTTATTTACGTACAGTGTTAAGTCTTAGCAGGTGAGAGGACTTGGTGTAATGAAAGGAAGGTATCAACAGTATCAGTTTATTGAGATTTTATCCTGATGAAAATATACACTAGTTTTAGAGTTAATAATCTGTGAGAAATTGCTTCAACAGACCCAACTTATCATAGAACTGGTTATTATCACCAGAAACACAACTGAGGCCAATGTACTGTATAGATAAACAAACCCAGCAAGTAAGCTGCAGTATAACTGTACAATGCTCCTGTTGTAAAGAAACACACTCCAAACAACACACTTCTGTTTTTAGAACATTTTATACATTCTTTTATCTGCTCCAATTGAAAAGTTTCCATTGATCGTCTACCAGTGCAGATGGTTTTCTCAGTCTCATGTTTTCATTACTAAAGAGCAGCTTCTGTCAATCTTTAATTAACATTTCACCAAGTCTTTTTTTTAACAATCCTAATAGTAAAGGTAAAGCATTAATATATTATTTCCCAGAAGTCTATTTTCCCAAATATGAGTGTCATAATTTCATACCTTCCAACTGTCCCAATTTTGGAGTGACAGTCCAGAATAGCAGACTCTAAAAGGGACAGAGTATATTTGAAAATTGGTGTAGCCTCCCCCCACAAGTGGTTGCTTTGTGGAGGATCTGGGTGGGGGTTCGGTGGATTGAGGAAGGCTTTTTTTTTAAAACTGATTCTGCATATCGCAATGTTAGGAGTTATGTCATAGTGCTCCTATGAAATAGCTTAAATATCTCAGGAACATATCTGATTGTTTCAGCGAGGCTGTCTCTTTTGCGCTTCACATGCTAACTAGAAAATGCTATGTTGCATTGACAAGTCCCAACAAGGGCGAAAGTTCTGTATCAGCAGAAGTCTGTATCGTGCTCTAAATACTCGGTAGATCATTTACTTAAATGACTCTCATATAAACTAATTGTTTCAATGTGGAAATAAAAACATGTTTCTCTCTGTGTATGTTGTAGGTAACATTTTTTATTTTAGAAATTATATGTTTGCTAAGACTGTGCAAGCTATACCATGTGTCTGGGGTAATTTATACTGGCAGAGATGCTCTCTTACTAGGGATGGGTTTTTGTAATATGAGCAAGTAATTATTATTTTTGTACAATCCAACAATATATAGAGACATACAAAATAGAATAATAATACAAAAACCCTTGCTTTGTGAACCATTAAAATATATGTGCTTTTATTTATTTTGATTAGGCCCTTTGGGGTCTGTATATGGAAATCACTGGCAGTATTAACATTGCAACAGAAAAAAAGAATAAAAGCTATATTAAACTGGCAATCAGCACGTCGGTGGAACAATTTCTTTCCAAGCTCTTAATGGCTTATTATACTTAAGTTCAGATAATTGGAAGATTTTTGTTCAACAATGACAAGTTACTCCACCCTGAATGTGGGGAAAAATACTGTTAATGCTGAACAGGGTGTAGAAACCATCCTGGTTCAGCTGGGCAAGTGCTATTCAAGGGAAGGATTTGTAGGGATGTCCACGTTTTTAGAATCTTCCTGCCCCCCCCCCCCCCAAAATTTTTGTAAGTGTCCTCTAGCAGGGGCAGACTGGAGCCACATGACTGCCTTGGCCTGGAGCCACATGCACAGTTCAAGAGCTCGGCAAGGGACTGTGGCTTGTGATTGGTCCTCCTGTAAACACACCCCTTCCCACCATTTAAATATGGTAAAACTAATTGATTTGCGTGTTCTGTATTACATAGCCAGCAGAGCTCCGGGAAAAATGACTTCATGAAGCAACCCCTGGGATCGGGGCAGGGGGAAAATTAGGAAAATATTTTCCTAGGAGGTAGTGCAGCTAGAGTCATTAATGCCTAATAAAACATACTTTATTTGCCTATTTCTAAATTTCAGTGGATATCAGTTTTGTATAGTTTGAATATATATAAAGTGCCAGGGACTGTCAAATATCTGGTCACACTATACAATATTCAAAATAGCAAAAGGATAGGCTGTACATATAAAATAATTGTCACTCAAAAGTTGTGCAAAGAGATTCTTTCCTTGCCTTTATTGAGGAGTGCAGATATCCCATAAGTCAAAGCTACCGGTCATATGTAGGACTCTTTATTAGTGTCATACATAGGTACTTTCAATCTCCTGTTTTTTGAGTCTCCTGTTAAATAAGGCAGGAATACATCCTGCATCATGATGACAGTGCAGGAAAATAACAGGAGCAAACATGATGACATGTATCAACAGCAACATGTGTCATGGCTTGGATAAAAATATATAAAAGCTCAGCCAATTACTATCAATATATGCAAAACAATTTCATATTGCAATCTTAATATGAGTTTATAAACAAAAAATGATTATCAATTCTGAACAGATAGAAATGTTACAATATTATAAAAGATTCACATAAAAATGTAAATAAGTATCCTATTTTTGTGATATAAGTAACAGATAACATTAGTTATGAACATCCTGCAGTGAATATAACACTGTTAACCATGTTGACCTGTTGAGGCATGGACTCCACAAGACCTCTGTAGGTGCCATGTGGTATCTGACACCAAGACGTTAGCAGCAGATCCTTTAATTCCTGTGAGTTGCGAGTTGGGGCCTCCATGGCTTTGAAATATTTTTCCAGCAAATAACACAAATGCTTGATCAGATTGAGCTCTGGGGAATTTGGAGGCCCAGTCATCACCTTGAATTCTTTGTCGTGTTCCTCAAACCATTCCTGAACAATATTTGCAGTGTGGCTGTGTGCATTATCCTGCTGAAAGAGACCACTGTTATCAGGTTGCCATGAAGTAGTGTACTTGGTCTGCAACAATGTTTAGGTGGGTGGTACATGTCAAAGTAACATTCAAATGAATGCCAGGAACCAAGGTTTCACAGCAGAACATTACTGAGAGCATTACACTGCCTCCACTGGCTTTACTTCTTTCCATAGTGCATCCTGGTACCATCTCTTCCCCAGGTAAAGGACGCACACGCACCCAGCCAACCTCAACATGCAAAATAAAATTATTCATCTGACCAGGCCACCTTTTTCCATTATTTCATGGTCTAGTTCTGATGCTCACAAGCCCATTGTAGGCGCTTTAGGTGGTGGACAGGGGTCAGCATGGGCACTCTGACTGGTCTGCAGCTATGCAGCAAGCTGCAATGTACTGTGTGTTCTAACACCTTTCTACAAAAGCCAGCATTTACTTTTTCAGCAATCTGTGCTACAGTGGCTATTCTATGGTATTGGACCAGATGGGCTAGCCTTTGATCTGCACACGCATCAATGAGCCTTGGGCACCCATGACCCTGTCGTTGGTTCACCAGTTGTCCTTATTTCGACAAATTTTGGTAAGTACTAGCCACTGCATACTGGGAACACCCCACAAGACCTGCCATTTTGGAGATGCTCTGACCCAGTGGTATAGAAATCAAAATTTGGCCCTTGTCAAAGTTGCTCAGTTCCGTACACTTGCCCATTTCTCCTGAATCCAACACATCAACTTTAAGAACTGATTGTGCGCTTACACTTGTTTATATATATATATATATATATATATATATATTATTTTTATTTTTCCAGGTGAGGCAGCACTCAAGGATTTAAGACAAATTGTAGTTTGTATCAAAAGGGTGTATTTAATCAATTCCAACGTTTCAGTATAGAACTTTCCTCAGGGACATCATGATGGGACACATATATATATATATAGCCTTTCAATGAGCTAATCCACACGAGGCATAGGGTAGGCATCAAACTTAGACACTTGCTTTAATTTATGGAAATCATTGCAGAAGCATAAGCTCCCGTCGGGTTTCGGAATGAGCACTATGGAACATGACCACTCACTATGTTACTCTTCAATTATATCTAACTCCAATATTTTTTTTAATCTATTTAGACACTGATTCCCATTGGGCTTTTGTATTCTATATTGTTTTAGATTAATCTTAACCCACAATTCAGTGTGTATGTCATGTTTAATCACTGTTGTTTTACCAGGTACCTCAAAAAACCTCAAAAAATCAGTCTCTGTATTGTATGAGAAACTCTTTAGCCTCACGCTGTTGAGCAGTTGAGAGGGTTTTAGCTACCATTACTTCCGGAACCAGAGGTATATCAGCTGTCGGGGAAACCGGAGTAGCTGACAAAGGTTTCCCCAAAGGTTTTACAGGGCAAATCTGTTTGGGCTTCCTTTTCCCTGGCTGATATAGCTTGCAATTAACTTCACTCACTTTATCCATTAGTTATTATTATTATTATTATCCTTTATTTGTTAGGCGCCACAAGATTTCCGCAGCGCCGTACACCATACAAACAGTACACTATACAGGGTGAAACAGCACAAAACAATAAACAAAAATACCAGTACTTCAGAAACTCCAGGCAAGTTAAAGCAATAAACATGGAGCAGAAGAACAGGTAGGGAGACAGGAGGGAAGAGGGCCCTGCTCATTTGAGCTTACATCCTAAGGGAGGGAAAACAGAAAGACACAAGGGGAGCCAGATGAGGCAAAGGAGAGAGTGAGTGGAGGTGATGGGGTTATACGGATGGTTGGTAGGCTTTAAGGAAGAGGTGGGTTTTCAGTGCACGTTTGAAGGAGCACAGAGTAGGAGAGAGGCGGATGAAACGAGGGAGGTCATTCCAAATGGTCAAATGGTATTTGGCTTGCTTATCCTGGTAAAAATTGAATTTCTACCATGGGTACTAAAATAAGCACTATGTCCCTGGGAGCAAAGGTGCGTACTTGGGCATTAGAGTTATACACCCTTTGTTGTGCCTGTTGGGCATTCTCTAGGTGCTCTTTCACTATTGGCACCACTGCAGCTATTCTTTCTTACAGTTTTATAGGGAGTGGGTTGCCCCTCCCATGTTTCCTTGCAATATCCAGTAATCCCCTACGGTGGCCAGCAAAAAGTAGGATAACAAACAGTCACAATTTTTCCCATAATAATTCACAGTCTTCATTAGCATATGCTTTAAAGTGTTGTTAAATTTCTCTACTAAACCATCAGTCTGGGGGTGATACATAGAGATCCTCAGCTGAGTGACCTTAACCAGGCGGCGCATCTTTTTCATAATTCTGGACATAAAAGAAGTACCCTGGTCAGTGAGGATTTAATATGGTGTCCCTACTCTGCTAAAGATATGTACCAGTTTCATAGCTAAAACCTGTGTTGATGTATTGTGTAGCGGGATCACTCCTGGGTACTTGGTAGCGTAATCCAATATTACTAGAATATATTGGGCAGACTTTATTAGAGGTCCTACCAAATCCATAGCTATCCTATTGAAAGAAACCCCAATAATGGGTAACAGAACAAGCAGACTTTTATAATGTGGCCTAGGTACGTGGTATTGACACTCGGGGCAGGATGTACAGTATTCAGCTACATCTTTATGAACTCCTGGCCAGAAAAACTGCTGCAAATTCTTTCTGAGGTTTTTATACCCCTAGATGCCCTGTAGTTATGTCACCATGAGCCAGGTCTAACACCATTCTTCTAAATACTTTAGGAACTATTAGCTGTTCCACAATTTCATCTCCGTTTTTGGACATTTGATACAACAAGCATTGATGCATTGTCATGTGAGGGTACGACAACAAATGATTGGGCTTTAACTGCTGTGAGGCAAACATATCAATTCCCACGTCAAGATGAGGCGCACAGTCATCTGGTTCAACATTTACTACTTCAGTAGGAGGTACATTATCCTGCAATCCACTGCTGCCCTTGTCGCTTTTTAACTCTCCAAAACATATTTGAAAAAGGGGACATCTCAGATACTGGGAGCTCACCACTGCCACTGTATCATTAACAAGATCAGGTGGGTCGAGGTTATTTACTTTCGCAATCAACTGGGTTTCCCATATCTTCTAGAAGTGGGAAAAATTTCTCCCCAATATCGCATCAAACACTAAACAATGAACTAACCCCACAGTGAACACCGGGGAACCACAATGCATTTCTATGTTCACTTCAACGGCAACATAATACCCCAACAATTTTCTCATGACTTTTTAAGGGGCTCACTAACTCGGCTTTTAAAAGTTTCGCCATGCTACCAGATCATAGTAGAGACTTTATCTGTTTATCTTCTATGGTAACTAAACACATTTGTTTGTCTGACTCTACCTGTTGGACTGCAGTGCAGGCCAGCTGGGCAATGAAAGGTATTCTGCGCTGTACATAAGTAGTATCACATTGCATCGGTTCAGAGGTAAGTGAACAATTAGCAGCATTATGGCCTAAACCTCCACATCTAAAATATCTAAGCACATTTTTATCAAGGGTGGAACCTTCAGTCTCTGAATGTTTCAGTTCATTCCACCGCCCAACAACCTTTCCCCTAGAACAGTCTTACCAGTGGTCACTGGAGCTCGCTGTTGTGGAATTATGGGCTGTTGGGGAGTATTAATGAGTTTCTTAGCTGCCACATACCTCTCCACCATCTCTATAAGCTGGTCTGCTATTTTAGTGTCCCCGTGGCTTACCCACTTGTGCAGAACAGCAGGCAAGGATATCGATCCATGATGACCCTTTCCACAATTTATGGCTGTGTCAAGCTCTCAGATTGGAACCACTTCTTAGTGAGATTGATCAGATTATGCATCTGTGTGCAGGGAGGTTTATCCACTTGGTATCCCCATTGATGAACACGTTGTGCCCAGACTGACATTGTGACCTCCAAACGAGTCAGGATTTCAGCTTTTAGCTTATCATAATTCTTTGCATAGACCAGGCTTAGGTCAAAATATGGATTTTGCGATTCCCCGGAGAGGAAGGGAGCCAATAGGTCTGCCCACTGATTTTTAGGTTAACTTTATCTTTCCGCAGTTCTTTTAAATGTTTGAAGCTTCCACATCATCACCCTTCGTCATCTTTTGCAGAAAGTAACTTACCTGTATAGAGCTGGAGCTAGCGCTGAACTCTTGAGGAATAGATTCTAGTTTCTCTCAGCAAGCATCCACCTGCTCCCCAGACTGTGAG
This sequence comes from Mixophyes fleayi, assembly GCF_038048845.1. Classification (NCBI taxonomy): domain Eukaryota; kingdom Metazoa; phylum Chordata; class Amphibia; order Anura; family Limnodynastidae; genus Mixophyes; species Mixophyes fleayi. Next base: position 397,928,546 of record NC_134402.1, on the reverse strand, counting down.
AGAGTGAAGGAGCTGCTTTGCAGCCTTTTACCAGCACCACGCAGGTGCAACACCTGATTATCCAGCACTGACACAGGTAATTTAGAAGACCACAGAAATGGGCCTTATGTATGGAGCCCACCCTTCTATCACCATACATAACCCCAGGGACCCTTACCAGCTTCTCCTATAGCTGAAGACAACTTTGGGAAGCTCCTTTACATACACATATAATTTTAAAATGTACAAGACTGAGAGATCTGTATTTGATGGCTTTCCCAGCGCTTATGTCACGATATATACACACACATACCAAAAACGCCATATGGGCAGTTCCTACAAACATTCATTGTCCTGGAGCACCATTAATTGCTCACATATGCAGAATTATTGTACAACATATAGCATGATGGGCACTCAGGGGGGGTCTTCTTATATAAATTATGATGGTCAAACAATGTGTAGCAACATTTTGCAGATCACATAACAGTTCCTTTTATATTAAACCACATATTAAAAAAAATGTAATGTGAAGAATAATGTGAATTAATAAAAAAAATTAGAGCACATATTATAAAAAAAAATGCTTGAAATTAAATGATTCATTCCAACTGTAGGGAGAAAGCAGGATTCAGCATCCACCTGGGATGAGCATACTATGATGGATGAATGTCACAGCTTTATTATATATACAAAATAACAAAGTATCTTGCTGGACATTATCATCTTTATTTATTAAAACTGTGTTATAAAATACCAAGAACAATACTGTTTTGAGCAACACTGCATGATATGCCAATAAACAGGCTTGTCACAAAGTATAAAATGATCTGTTGCAACAACAAAAAACAAACAAGGCATCTGGAATGCATACAAATCTACTCTGCCTTCCAACCCTTGAAAACCCTGGAAAATAAAGAAATGCTTTGTTACGTTATCCTTGCATAATAGATAAAATAGGAAGGCTAAGCTAAAACAAAAGTACTGCATTTAACAGGAAAATCAATAAACACTCTAACGTAACTGCTAAGCTGAAAACAGAAATTGATCCATTCCATGCGAAGGTTGGTCCATGTTGAAGGTCTCACTAATGACTTTCTGCAAGGAAGTAAGGCACTATGTTCCGTCCAGGCCAGCTCCTGAAACTCCTGCCAGTGCAATAAGAGGCAAAGTCAGCAACTTTATTATTAGCAATAGTATACAATGAGCTAGGTATAGGTATTTAATTGCAAATATGTTTAAAAAATAAGTACTAAAAAGTTATATATCTCCACATTTCAACCTCAGGGATAATAACATAATTCTCCGGTAAAGTCAATTTCCTACTCAAACCGAGCTCTGCCCATGATCCATAAACAAAACATGTGACCAAAAATAGTGCCACCACTGTATGCTCTAGCTGCACTAGTAAATCATATTGATTCCAAATGGATCACTTTGGCACCCTGACAAAAAGAATGACTGTTAAATCCATGAAGAAGATTCTGCCAGATAGCCATGTAATGTAATGTGAATTAAACAGGTAGGAGTTTTACAATCCTACTAGCCCGAGATTTGTTGTTAGTATTTTTTAGTACAGTTTTAGCAATAATCGATAGACAACCAAATGCTATAGCATCAGTATCAATTTAAAATAGAAATGTCCCATTGATGAAGGTTTCAGTGCCCAATCTGGAGGCAGGTGCAGAAATAAGGCTCTACAGAACTAGGTACTGAATAGGAATTCGGTCTCGGTGGTGGTAGAGAAGTCAAGGGAACTAACTCTGACAAGTGGACAATCAAGCCAGCTGGAAACCTACAGTGTAGCTCCCTTCTCTGCCTGATATGACTCACCAAATTGTTTTTGACTGTAATTCTAAGCAATCAAAATGTATCAATTAACTAGAGGTTATCATTAGAGCTCTCGTGTGTCTACTGATGCAATTGAATTAGTAGGTTAAGTGAAAACATGTTCCTATAACTGATTTACCTAATTTGGAGTAAAATAAGGGAATATTGGGTAGATTCATTACCTGAGCAGTCACATGGGTATCCCAGATTTAATTATTTTTTTTTAAGTACGCCTAGAAGCTTCAGTACTATTTATAAAATATGGTAACTCATGCTGATAAGCAGGGCCGTAACTAGGGCTGTGCAACAGGGGCGACCGCCCAGGGCGCAACGCTGAAGGGGGGCGCAATTTAGGAATATTTTAGGTTAATTTGGTTAAAATTAAGGGCTAGTGGGGCGGCATTTGTCTTTCTCGCCCATGGCACTAGAATTCTAAGTTACGGCTCTGCTGATAAGCTCCCTATACCACCATTCATTCTTATCCATCTATACTTCTCAATCCTCTACAACTACCTAACTCTGGTGGCTGCATTCCTAACATTTGAAACTAACCAGTTAGGTTAAGGCACCATCACTAATTGCTGCTGTGAACTCAAAAAATTATAGCCAGTTATTGGTGGTTGGGAACTCTGGAAGAGTCATGTAGTCATAATTAAAAGATGGGGCTGGGTGGCTGCCTGAAGAGAAGAGGAGGAAAACAACATTGAGAGGCTGGAGAGTTGAAGAAGAAAAGAGGAAAAAGGTAAAAATGGGAAAGGCCTGGAGAAAAGATAGAAAAGAAAGAGTGAGGCTGGACAGGACAAGAGAAGAAACCTATGGGAAGAGTAGAGCAGACGGACAAGAGGCCTGGAAAACAGAGGAAAAAAGGGGTGAGGCTGGAGACGGGAAGAAAATAAAGCATACGTTTATTTTTAACAGTTGCAGTAGGAAGGATGGGGTTTAAGAGCAGGAGGAACTGGAGCCCAACCGTGGAGGCATAGTGTGTGGAAGCAATAGTGTAGTAGAATGGGATGTTAAAATAGAAACTAATGTTCAGCATAATGCCAGGGTGCCAGAAGTACATTTCCCTGGTAAATACTGCTACCAGTGGTTATTATTTGCACAGTAGATTTATGTGCCCAAATACAAGTACTTATGCCTATGTAATAACAAAGATTACCATTTACCAGGTATATATTACACTCACCATAATGTCTCATGTGTTAATAGATTAGTACAGTATTTTGCTTCAAGTAATATACCCAACTTTTTTTTTCTATTTGTGCTAAATTTTATTGCATTGGATAAATGTATCTAATGGCTTAGCTTAAGTTTTGAGATAAGTCTCTCTCTCTCTCTCCCTCTCTCTCTCTCTCTCTCTTTCTCTAAGTCTTTGAATTGCAAAGTGTGTCCTTACAGTTACATTATGAAGATTGCTTTGGTCAGTTCCAAAAAGCGTGATTCATCATGATTGTGATTCTTTCAACCTCTCACTGCTGAGGATAAACACGCAGAAGAAGACAAGACACATTGTAAATAGTTTCAGATCTATTTTTATTCATCTCTCTTTCTCTTGATCTTTCAGTTGCAATTTGTGTATTTACAGAAATATTACAGAGGTTGTCAGGAATGCGATCAGTGATTGAAACGTCTGTCACAGGATTATGTATGGCCGTAATGATATCATTATAGCCACTCAATATCTTGCAATGGCTGTTTAATCCACTGAGTTTAATCCATGAATGGGAAAGATTGACTACAAATCCAAAGACCATTGGCAAGTATTTTAGTAAGCATTTTATTTCAGGACAGAGAAAAGTCCTTTTTTAAATTTGGGACACCAGTGACTTACAATCTGTTTTGTCTCCTTCTGCATACTTACCTGCAACGTACAACTTAAAGACCGAGGTTGCCTTTAAACCTACTGAGCGTTGTCAATTATTCTACCACCAGGAGAAGAGGAGCAGGAGGGAGAGAATGGGCAAAAGTGGAGCAGAAATGGAGAGGAAAGGGGAGATGAGGAACAATAGAAAAAGGAAACTGCAACATTCCTTTCACATGGCTTCCATACTTCTGGCGCTGGCTCCTATATATTCTCAAACCTTGTCTATAAGTACACTATATACATAGAAAAAAAAAAGAGTTTTGGAAGTCTGCAATCCTCATGTTCAATCCAAATGAGATCTGCAGCCCACATGCAGAAAAAGTTTGTGCACCCCTGCTGTAAACAGTTTCTGATGTCTTTTCAGTCATTTCTCTCTCCAGACACACTGGTTACCAAACTTTTAATATTTCATGATTAATTCATTATCAATTAGCGTAGTGATTACAAGTTTATCACTGATCCCCGTGTACTGGTTTTGGTTTTGGAACTGGATTAGCTTTGTGTTTTGGTTTTGGCAAAACCGCCCTCGTGTGTTTTGGTTTTGGTTTTGGATTTTTTAGAAAAATTCCTAAAATATGTTAAAATCATAATTTTGCTCTTTTTTTGTTTCTACATTATTATTAACCTCAATAACACTAATTTCAAGTCATTTGCAGTCAATTTTGACCACCTCACAGATCACAATATTATTTTCATACACTTTCGGACAAATACTGCAGTGACCTGGCTGGATGGTAAGCGACAGAGCAATGACAAAAACACAGCAGTTCCTAGCACATCTAGGACACATTGGCACACAGCAGTGGCAGAAAACAAAAATGGTGCATGATGGAATTGTCCTTGGGCCTGAACCGTTACGTTGGATCTTAAAAAGGAATCCAAAAATTGCAAGATCCGACGATGTAACAATGACGTTTTGCCTTGTTTTCAAATCCAAAAAAGCGCAAAATCAGAGAGCCGGCTCGACTCGGTACTCGGATCTGCTAAGTTAAGGTCTGTTTGTTTCCCGGGGAACCGAGCCTGAGCATCTCTACATGTTTGATAGTGAGTGCTTTGAGCGTGTGTGCATCTGATTTGATTATTCACACTGATGCAATTATCAAGCAGATCACACGATAAATGACAGATTGGTCAGATATTGCAACAGTGTGTACATTCCCACGATTATGTTTTGTCGTGTTTGGTTTTATAAACTTCCTAAAAATCATGATCAACGATGGAACAATATCGGGCAAATATGGAAGCGTATATGCAGATATTTATAGAGCGTACAGAGTCCAGTATTTTCAGCAGATGGTTCTCAGAGATAAAGATCACAGATCTGAAGGTAAATTGTGTAGGTGTGTACACATGGTTATGTCCCAGCTCAGGAAATATGAGGCGGATGTTATTTGGCTCGCTGACACTCATTTCATGGGTGATAAATTGCTAACTCTTAAACATCCTTGGATAGGCTGGAGAAATCCTTCGGTCCAAGTTTCTTATTCCCGGGGTGTATCCCTACTTATCTGAAAACGAATTAAGTTTGTACTGGATATTGTTCAGTCAGACCTAATCTGCACTTATGTATGTGTTAGAGGTGCTTTCAATTCTGTCCCGCTGGTTCTCCTAGGGGTTTATATTCCATCACCTTACAATAGGGACATTCTTAAAAAAAATTAACTTTATATCCTTAAGCCCAGATACTTCGGTAATATGTCTTGGAGATTTTAATATGGTACTTGACAATTCTTTGGATAGATGGCGGGAGTCTGGAGATCTACTCTCTGTGGATAAACCAAATTTGCTCAGTTAGTGACATACAGAGAGGGAAGAGGGCCCTGCTTGCACACTTACAATCTATGGGACAATGGTTTGATCAGGGGCGGACCCAGACATTTGCCCTACCCGGGGCGATTTTAGGGGGGGGGGGGCGATTTAGGCCCCGCCCTTTCTGTGTTCTAAGGCTGCCGGCGGCTGCACAGTATGTGCAGGTCCGTTCAGCAGTGAAAGTGTGCTGTCCCGCTGCTTTGATTGTGTTTAAAACACAATCAGAGCAGCCGGGCAGCATACTGTCACTGCTGAACGGACCTGCACAGTGTGCAGCTGTCGGCAGCAAGCCCCTGGTAGGGGGGACCGCCCCGATCGCCCCCCCCCCGCCCCCCCTGGATCCCCACTGGGTTTGATACACAAGGGTAAGTGCTGCATCATATTGCATATTTGTCCAGCTAGAATCCAAAGGTTACAAAGTATTTAGTGAGCTGTATGTTCAGTCACACAACTATGTTGGTCAGAGGGTTGTTGTTGTGTTAGCTGTGTAGAGGGTGGTAATAGGGTAACCTAGGGAGATTAAGAGGGTGGTTGAGGAATATTGTCTGAAGATGTGAGCTTTCAGAGAACGCTTGAATGTTTAAAGACAAAAAGAAAGTCTTATTGTGGGAAGGAGGGAATTCCACAAAGTGGGTGCATCACGAAAATTGTTCTGTAACCAAGAATGGGAGGATGTGATGAGAGTGGAATAGAGACGCAGATCTTGTGCAGAACAGAGGTGTCGAGTTGGGAGATATTTTGACACAAGTGAGGCAATTTGTTGATGGCTTTGTATGTTAGTAGAAAAATTCTCACTTGTTGCTGTCATAATCTATGTGCTCCACAGTCAAAGCGGCTAACCAGAACAGGGGGAAGGAGCAGGGCACGGATTAGCACCAAAACTATAGTTGACCATCAGGCAGGGCCGTCTCTTCCATTGGGCACGGTGGGCAGGTGCTCGGGGGCCCTGCAGGCAAGGGGGGCCCGTCCGAATCCTAAAAAAAAAAAAAATTATATATATTAGGGATGTGCACCGGCGACTTTTGAGGTCTCGTGTTTTGTGTTTTGGATCCGGATTTTCGTTATTTTTGAGGTTCGGATTTGTCTCGCAAAACACTTGACGAAAGGTCTCGGTTCGGATTTAAGGTATTGGATTCGGATTTTTTTTGAAAAAAACATAAAAAGTTTAAAAATCAAGTTTTTGGGCTTATTTTCACTCCTAGGCTATTATTAACCTCAATAACATTCAATAACAAGCATTTCCACTAATTTACAGTGTATTCTGAACACCTCACAATATAGTTATTAGTCCAAAACGTTGCAACAAGGTATCTTTCTGGACTGCGTAGAGGAGTGGGTCACCACAATATATTATAAACCCTGAACTTTTATGATTCGCACCAATAATTGTACCTGGACTGCGTAGAGGAGTGGGTCACCACAATATATATTAAAAACCCTGAACTTTTATGATTCGCACCAATAATTGTACCTGGACTGCGTAGAGGAGTGGGTCACCACAATATCTTAAAAACCCTGAACTTTTATGATTCGCACCAATAATTGTACCTGGACTGCGTAGAGGAGTGGGCACTGGGCACCACAATAAAATATATAAAAAACCTTCAACAGATCTGCATTACACTACACATACGGCTGCTCCTCCATCCTCTCCATCATATACATGCTGGAGTTTTAGCGTGTGACAACCTCTTGTTTTTGATAATGTCAGTGCATTTTGAATATTTTTCAATTTGCCCCACACCACTTAATGTACTTTATCTATGATACGCAATACGCATCTATCTATCTTGACTGCGTAGTGTGGTGGCCCCGGTACACAATTTGGTACCGAGGCCACAATATAATTAAAAAACCCTCCACGTGTCTGAATTCCACCAAACAAGTATCTGGACTGCATAGTGGGGTGGCCCCGGTACCCAATTTGATACCGGGGCCACAATACCTCCTCCAAACATGGTACAGACAATTCGTCATTGAGAGACCCCAGACAGACAGGGTCGAAGTGTTATTGTTTGACTTTGTAAACCCAAAAAAATGTCCCTGTTGCACATAGTCGTGCAATGAAGACTGACTTTTTCATTTAAAGGCACGATCTTTAAAGTGTAGTGTTTGTAAGTCTAAGTCATATTATACTTTTGGTAAAATTGGTTTATTTTGTTCCTCTTTATGGTAATTAATTAGTAATAGAATTAAAGTAGGAAATAGAATTAAAGTATGAAATAGAATTAAAGTAGGAAATAGAGTGGTATAGAGTTGTAGTGTGGTATAGATAGAGTGGTCCACACAATATAATAATAAAACCCTCAACTGGTCTGAATTCCACCAAACAAGTATCTGGACTGCGTAGTGGGGTGGCCCCGGTACACAATTTGGTACCGAGGCCACAATATAATTAAAAAATTGGGCATCAACTGTCACCGTTGTTTAATATCTGATACACCTAAATATGGACTGCACAGTGGAGTGGCCCCGGTAGTAAATTTGGTGCCGGGGCCACAATACCTCCTCCAACTTCCAAGTGTAGTGTTTATAAAGACACACAGCGTCGAAGTGTTATTATTAGTTGACTTTCTTAACCCTAAAATTGTCCCTGTTGCAAATATTCGTGCAATGGACAGTTACTTTTCTATTGAAAGACTCAAGCTTTCAAGTGTAGTGTTTATAAAATATAAACAACAATACAGTAGTTTTAGAGCACGTCAATACCTCTTGTTTTAAATGATGACAGGGCATTTTACTTTTGGTTTAATTTCTTGAATTTGTTTAAATTTGGTTTTACTTTTTGAACATGGCAAACGACTGTTGATTGGTCATATAATGCAAAAAAAAAAGTTCCAAGATCAAATTGTCCTTGGGCCCTCACACCCACCCTTATGTTGTTGAAATAGGACATGCACACTTTAACAAACCAATCATTTCAGCGACAGGGCCTACCAAACAACTTTGGCTGAAATGATTGGTTTGTTTGGGCCCCCACACCAAAAAAGCTATTCATCTCTCCCTGTACAGACTAAACAGGCTCTACTGAGGCAAGATGTCGTCCTCATCCTCAACCTCTGATTCCTCTCCCCCTACAGTGTGTACTTCCTCCTCATCACACATTATCAATTCGTCCCCGCTGGACTCCACAACCACAGGTCCCTCTGTAGTATCTGGAGGGCAGTGCTGTACTTCATTGAGGAATTGATTATTCATTTTTATAAACATCATTTTTTCAACGTTGTGAGGAAGCAACCTCCTTCGCCGCTCACTGACCAGGTTCCCCGCTGCACTAAAAACTCTTTCCGAGTACACACTGGAGGGGGGACAACTCAGGTAAAATAGAGCCAGTTTGTACAGGGGCTTCCAAACTGCCTTTTTTTCCTGCCAGTAACAATATGGACTGTCTGACATGTCTACTTGGATGGTGTCAGCAAAGTAATCATCCACAATTTTTTCTATTGTGACAGCATCCAATGCATGAGAGTAGACATGTCTGCAATGGTTGGCGGGTCCTTCAGTCCGGACCAGATGTTATCAGCATCCCCGCCAGTGCCTCTTTTGGGAAAACTGAGCTTTTTCCTCGCAGCCATAGATGTGGAAGAAAATGAGGGTGGAGCTGTTGGCATGTCACGGTCCTCTTCAGAGGACAATCTCCTGACCAGCAGGTCTTTGCACCGCTGTAGACTTGTGTCCGCCGGAAACAGAGACACAACATACGCTTTAAACCGAGGATCGAGCACGGTGGCCAGAATGTATTCCTCTGACTTTAAAAGAGTGACCACCCTCGGATCCTGGAAAAGCGTACGAAGGGCTACATCCACAAGAGCTACATGCTTGGTGTAATCGCAATGGCTTACCAGCTCCTCCCTCACTTTCTCCAGCTGCTTCTGCAACAGCCTGATCAGGGGAATGACCTGACTCAAGCTGGCAGTGTCGGAACTGACTTCTCGTGTGGCAAGTTCAAATGGCTGCAGAACCTTGCACAACACGGAAATCAGTCTCCACTGCGCTTGACTGAGGCGCATCCCCACTCCTTTGCCTATGTCGTAGGTGGCTGTGTAGGCCTGAATGGCCTTTTGCTGCTCCTCCATCCTCTGCAGCATATAGAGGGTGGAGTTCCAGCGCGTCACAACCTCTTGTTTGAGGTGATGGCAGGGCAGGTTCATGCTTTTTTGATGTGCCTCTAGTCTGCGGTAGGCACTGGCTGAATGCCGAAAGTGTCCAGCAATTTTGCGCGCCACCGCAAGCATCTCCTGCACACCCCTGTCACTCTTGAGGTAATGCTGCACCACCAAATTAATGGTGTGGGCAAAACATGGGACGTGCTGGAAATTGCCCATATTTAATGCCCGCACAATGTTACTGGCATTGTCTGACACCACAAATCCCCATGAGAGTCTAAGTGGGGTAAGCCACTGGGAGATAATTTCCCTCATTTTCTCTAATATGTTGTCAGCGTTGTGCCTCTTATTAAAGCCTGTAATGCACAATGTTGCCTGCCTTTGCATGAGCAGCCATTTTGTAGATGCTGCTACTGATGCAGCTGTTGCTGTTGCTGCGGAAGGGGATGCATCTACCCAGTGGGCTGTCACAGTCATATAGTCCTTCGTTTGCCCAGAACCACTTGTCCACATGTCCGTGGTTAAGTGGACAGTGGGTACAACCGCATTTTTAAGAGCACTGAGGACACTTGATCGTACTTCTCTGTACATTTTTGGTATCGCCTGCCTAGTGAAGTGGAATCTCGAGGGGATTTGGTACCGGGGACACAATACCTCCATCAACCCTCTAAATCCCACTCCACTGATGGCGGACACCGGGCGCACGTCTAACACCAACATTGCAGTTACAGCCGCAGTTATACGCTTTGCAATAGGGTGACTACTATCGTATTTGGTGGTCATGGCAAACGACTGTTGGACGGTCAATTGTTTTGTGAAAGACTTAGCGGTCTTACGACTTCCCCTCTGGGAAGATGACCGACTAACAGCAGCAACAGCAGCAGTGGCAGTAGTAGGCGTACCGCTGCAGGATTCCTCGGATGAATCCCGTATTGAGGAGGACTCAGTCTGGCTGCTGACTTGGGCTGCAGGACTGAATCTGATGGAGATTGTGGAGGAAGTTGACGAGGAGGGTGTTGCTGGTGTGTATCCAACTGGACCACGGGATTTAGGTGTCCCTGTACCGATGAGGGTCCTAGCCCCAGTTCCTGAACTAACCACTGAACTATGAAGGTTATTCAGGTGACGTATAAGGGAGGATGTTCCTAGGTGGGCAAGATCCTTACCCCTGCTTATTTGAGCTTTACATAAGCTACATATTGCCATACATTGGTTGTCTGGATTTGGATAAAAATAACTCCAGACCGAAGAGGTGCATTTTTTGGTCTTCTGACCAGGCATGACGATGGGCTTTTTCATCCCATGGACATCAGCTGTTTCCCCCCCTGGTGCCTCATTTACAATAACCACATCACCATCCTCATCATCAAGTTCCTCCACAGCGCCAGCTACATCATCAATAGCCTCCTCCCGAGCCACCTCTTCCCGTACAGTGATGGGAAGGTCAGGCTTGACAACCACCAACACCCTTGGACTCGCCTTGGGGATTTGTGATAATTTCTCTTTAGAAGGCAGAGTTGTTTGCTGTTTTGTTGCTGACAGCATAACTCTCTTCAATTTTTTGTAGGGGGGGGGAGGAGGAGGAGGGCTAAGATCCGTGGGTGAAGCTGAACCACTAGTCATGAACACGGGCCAGGGCCTAAGCCGTTCCTTGCCACTCCGTGTCGTAAATGGCATATTGGCAACTTTACGTTTCTCCTCAGATGATTTTAAGTTTCTCTTTTTGCTACTTTTTCTTAACTTGGGCTTTTTGGATTTTACATGCCCGGTACTACGAGATTGGGCATCGGGCTTGGAAGACGACGTTGATGGCATTTCATCGTCTATGTCATGACTAGTGGCAGCAGCTTCAGCATTAGGAGGAAGTGGGTCTTGATCTTTCCCTACTTTATCCTCCAAATTTTTGGTCTCCATTATATGTAGCACAAGATACTGCAGAATGTGTGAACTTGGTAATATTGCAGTACCAATGGACTTATACTGCTGGATTGGTTTTGCAAATTTGGTTATAATTATTATATATTTTTTTTTTTTTAAATTTTTTATTTTTTTTTACTTTTTTTTTATTTTTAAAAAACTTGGGAATAGTGGGGAAATAACTATGCCCTTAGAAGCACAGAGCACAGGACACAGCACCACTGGACTGAACAGGACACGGCACAGGACCCAGCAGCACTACGGAACTCAGCAGGACAGAGCACAGGACACAGCACCACTGGACTGATACTGCAGAATGTGTGAACTTGGTAATATTGCAGTACCAATGGACTTATAAATTATAATGCTGGATTGGTTTTGCAAATTTGGTTATAATTATTATATATTTTATTTTTTTTAAATTTTTTATTTTTTTTTACTTTTTTTTTATTTTTAAAAAACTTGGGAATAGTGGGGAAATAACTATGCCCTTAGAAGCACAGAGCACAGGACACAGCACCACTGGACTGAACAGGACACGGCACAGGACCCAGCAGCACTACGGAACTCAGCAGGACAGAGCACAGGACACAGCACCACTGGACTGATACTGCAGAATGTGTGAACTTGGTAATATTGCAGTACCAATGGACTTATAATGCTGGATTGGTTTTGCAAATTTGGTTATAATTATTATATATTTTTTTTTTTTTTTAAATTTTTTATTTTTTTTTACTTTTTTTTTATTTTTTAAAAACTTGGGAATAATGGGGAAATAACTATGCCCTTAGAAGCACAGAGCACAGGACACAGCACCACTGGACTGAACAGGACACGGCACAGGACCCAGCAGCACTACGGAACTCAGCAGGACAGAGCACAGGACACAGCACCACTGGACTGATACTGCAGAATGTGTAAACTTTGTAATATTGCAGTACCACTGGACTTTTACTGCTGAATGTGTGAACTTGGTAATATTGCAGTACCAATGGGCTTATACTGCAGGATTGGTTGTGCAAATTTTGTGGTAATTAATAAATATTAAAGTAGTTTTTGGTATTTTTTAAAAAAACTTTTTTTTATTTTTTTAAACACAGGGGAATATTGGGGAAATAACTATGCCCTTAGAAGCACAGAGCACAGGACACAGCACCACTGGACTGAACAGGACACAGCACAGGACCCAGCAGCACCACTGACCTCAGAAGGACAGAGCACAGCACACAGCACCACTGGACTGATACTGCAGAACACAGCACAGCACAGCACAGCACAGCACAGCACAGAACTAAACAGCACAGAACTAAACAGCACAGAACTAAACAGCACAGAACTAAACAGCACAGAACTAAACAGCACAGAGGACCACCTAACACACCCTCCCTCTACCCTGATCAATGCCCGAGTGAAGATGGCGGCGACTAGCGGGGAATTTATAGGATCCGAGTATCGCGAGATCCGACAACGGGATTATGAGTCAGAGCCTCAGTTTCACTTTTGAATTTGGCGCCAATACCCGGATCTGTCTCGGATCCGACTCGGATCCGCAACGTTCGGGTGGGCTCGGATTTCATAAATCCGAGTGCGCTCATCCCTAATATATATATATATATTTTTTTTTTTTAATACTTACCTTGCGGTCACATCAGCGGTGATCCGGCTCCCTCCCTGGTCCCCTCTTCCGTGCTGTGCTCGCAGTGAATGCTGGGCGTGATGTCACACCCAGCATTCACTGCAACCACAGCACGGAAGAGGGCAGAAGAGACTCAGCGGCACGGAAAAAAGAAGAGGATCGGACTTAAGGTAAGTTAAGGGGGCCCCTATATATATATATATATATATATATATATGGGGAAAAAAAAGTGATTATATATATAATCACGTTTTTTTTTTCATACATATATATTTTTTTTACACACACACACACACTATATATATATATATATATATATATAATTTTTTTTTATTATTATTTTTTTAGGGGCCCGGTACACTGCATTGCCCGGGGGCCCATAAAGTTGTTAAGGTGGCCCTGCCATCAGGATGTTGGTACATCTGGATTAAGTACTCAAAAGATAGCCATGAATATGAGGTGATAACAGTCATTACAATAGTAAAACTATTTATTCCAAAAATTGTAAATGCTAAAATATGTATAATCAACTCATGAAAGTTGTAACTTAGACAAAAATTTGTAACTATGGCAGCATGATAAAATTGAAAACAAATTATAGTTATTTACAAGGTATTGGAAAATGCTTAAAGGTAAACTGTCTATAAAATGGATTGTAGGGGAACTGTCAATGTCAAACGTTCTACATGAAAAATCCATATAGCATATGTGTCCTGGTAAATAATACCATATGTGATGTGTGACGGACTAAAGTGTATTATGGATTCTTACATTTTCTCTCTATTATATATGAATTTGTTTTCACAGGACAGCAACAGAAATTCTTTAATAGACATTAAAAGGAGAACAAAAAGTTGGGATTGATAAATTGTGATAATAGGAGGATGCTAAATCTGTGCTTTTTGGATGAATGACAAGACTCCATCTTACCATGCTAAAGGTTGACATCATGATTCCTTGTCAGGGATAAGATATAGTTTCATTAGGAGTTTCTGCATTACACTATCCAGAGGTTAGCCTGGTGTCAACAGCAAAATAGGGCACTTGTTTTTGTTTTATCTCTGCATAGTGGAATGCGAATGAAGACATTCATCTCTTCTCCTATAGTCAGAGCTATATCGTCACAACTAATTTAAAAAATGTATTATATATATATATATATATATATATATATATATATCTATAGTGCTAGGGAAAGACTTGCCTTTAAAAGCTGTGTGCAGGTAAGCCTTAAGCCCAGATAAAATAGCATAGCATTTGATCATGTTAGGACTGACCAGAATGGGAAGACTGTGGCATAAGTTGGTCATCTTAACATATATTGCAATATGTGGAACTATCATTCCCTGTTATTACTATAGAACAGTACTTGGTACAGCATTAATTATGTGTTTGAAGAGTGCAGAGTATCCCTGTTTTATTGTCTATACAATGTGGGCAACCCCCTCTTGCACCCCAGTCTGTACATGGTGAGTGCAAAGGACCTATGTCTGTTTTTGTATATATATATATATATATATATATATCTCCAAGTTGAATCATTGCATATCGCAAAATCTTGATATATCTAACTCCGAGTCATCTTCTACTAACATCTTAGGTACAAAAGCATTCATTAGACATATGGATGAGTCCGGTCTTACCCATGTACACATTTTGAGGCTTATTTTAAGTTGGATGCAGGCACAAATTTGTAGCATAAAATACACATTTTTATACTGTGCATCCACAACAAAAATGCAACTGCAATAAGATTTTTGCGAAATCCTGATTTGCCCTCCTTAAGCTTGGAGAGGCAGAACAGGGGACGCGTAGGCAGAGTAACGTGTGTTCATGTGATTGTGAGGGTTTTTAGAGGTTGATGCAGCTGCAGAGAAACCTGTTTAAAGTTCTCAACATCTTGGCCCTCAAGTCCATTTGCTCACTCTTAAAATGGCTGCATTTGCACTAAAAGTTGGCTCATGACAATAGAGCATTTGCACTACATTTTTCACCATCATCATTTATTTAAATAGCGCCACTAATTCCGCAGCAATGTACAGATAACTCACTCACATCAGTCCCTGCCCCATTGGAGCTTACAGTCTAAATTCCCTATCATACACACACAGACACACACACAGACACACACAATGAGATAGAGAGAGAGAGAGACTAGGGTCAGTTTTGATATTAGCGAAATAACCTACTAGTATATTTTTGGAGTGTAGGAAGAAACCGGGGCAGTCAGAGGAAACCCACGCAAACACGGGGAGAACATACAAACTCCACACAGCTAAGGCTATGTGATTTATATTAAATGTACTTTTTATCTATGCCACATTTCAAAACTAAAACCAGAATGTCCTCTTCAAAATACACCTGCAGACAAATAAATCAACTAAAGACATTATCCAAAGAAAAATATTTACCTAGTAAATTGTAATCATTGGTTAATAACATATACCAGGTACTTGTATTGTACAAAAACTATTATACTGCAAACCACTGATAATAGCATTTATTAGAGAAATATGCATTTGACAGTAAAATACATAAATGGGAAAAACAGAGTGGCCTAAATGAGGCATTACTTCCCCAATCCCTTTCTACTAACCCATTGCTTGTATACCCCGTGCAACCCCCATTTGGCTCAAGTTTTTCCCATCCCTCAAACCCCATTCTTCTTACAGCACTTATTTTTAAAATTTATTTTTTACAAAACTTTAGTGTGGCCATGTACCCCTCAGCCCTCACCCACACCTGCTGTAGGAAATGTTTTATTTATGCTGCATGGTAGAAAGGGCTGGTGGTATTCAGGCTGCTGCAACCAGATTCTTCCTGGCAACGTGGAAGAATTCTAATGAATAATGCAGGTGTGCTGCCCTATGTCAACACCAGGAAGTAAGGCACCACACTGGAGCCCTGAGGGCTTCAGCAGTAGCAACTGAAGGGTCGCTTTCCTGACATCTGGTTCCTTTCCTCTTAGAGCAATGTCGGACGGGGATGGGGCACCAGAGGAGAAAGTCCTGGTGTGGCTGGATCACGTAGAAATAATTTATTATAGAAATTTATTAAATTATTGAATGTGATTTTTCAGTCTTTGCAGAGCCAGCTAGGATCACGGGGCGGTGTTACCTCCCGCCAAGCAGGCTCCTCCTACTACGACAGGAAAAGCGTATTTTGTATAAAAAAAGGGGACGGTCACAAGGCAAGCCCAGCTGGTCCCCAGCAACAGGGTGGCATAGGCGGTGCATCCTGTCACACCTGGAAATTAGTTTGGGTGGGAGATTTCAAGATTAAATCTTCCGGGCCAGATTTAGTAGAACCGGGGAGGAGAGTGGAGGCTGTAATCCTGGCACATGGTCCGAGGGCAGAATAACCCCCCCGTCATTGAGTATAATGATGAACTAAAAACATGGTCACATCAGAGACAAAGGAATCAACCTGGACAGGTTAAAGAGACAAGGGTTTAGATTACCCCCTAACAGCATGTGTGTGTAAAGCTGTATATATAGGGCAAAATGCGCTATGATAAGCTACACACACCAACCAGAAAACAAGCGGTTCCTGGTGCCAGTGCAGGAGCCTAGTGGTGACATTTATAGTCAGTAGGCGGGCAGAAGCACCAATCTGTAAAACCTCCCAAAAGGCTTGCAAAGAAAGCTAATCCTGTCACACTTATTTTTGTCATTTCTTCCCTTCTGTAGCATCAGCTCTTCTTTGTCTATTGTCCAGGCCCCACTGTCTTTGCCCTTTAACTCTGCTCTTTTCCAACTCTCTGCACCAGCCACAGTGATCCGCTCCACTTGTGGCCTCTCTCTCCTGCTGTCTGTGATCCTCTACATCCTCTATTATATCACTGGTCATGTTATCTGACAAGGCTGCCTCTTGAATACAGGAAAATAGGAGAGGTTACAAAGATAAAATATGTATAAAAAGGCCAGGAGGAAATTTGAAATTTCGAGTTTGAAACACAAAACATCAAGTTGCAAAGTAAAATTTTCAACTTTTTCTAAACCATGGCCCTAGGGCTTTCCTGAAGAGTATTGCTTTATCATTTTCCTGAATCCTATGTTTAATTCATCATACGAGTAGTACCATACAAAGAGGTATATTTATAAAAGGTATAAGACAGCAAGGATAACATATTAATAAATTAGAGTACAGTGCAATCTATTGAATTTGCTTTAAATACATTGAAGTACATATCTTTGGACTATTTTCTGTCAATTCCTAACATAAAATGACAGACTCACCTATTATTTAGTAACTACTATATATTTTAAGCTTAAATGTACATTTGACAGACAACTCCATAAATTAACGCTCATGATGTCCAGCTACTCTGACAAAGGATTTAGAACTGTATTTAGATTTTTCCTTTGTCAGAACAATTTATTTCAATGTCACATAAAAAAGAGATCTAGTCAATTCTCACTGTTCTGCAAGGACCATTTACAGTGCACTATGCATTGACTCGCAACCACATCCAATTTCCTCTTTTCTTACAGACAGCCGGAGAACCAGCAACGCTGCAAGCAAAATATGCCTGCTCTACTTTAGTTCCCCAGTATAAGATACATAAACATTTCTAATAGTATTTACATTTCTGGAATAGCATCAAAGTATTCCGTCTTCCTTTTAAGTTGACCTGCAAAGGAGCTTCTATGAACAAAATAGCCATCAGGGAAAATCTGGTTCTTGTTTATTTACTCTGAGTTGTATTTCACATTTCAAGTGATAATCCCTCCTAACAGCAAGATTAACTAATTATATGTTTGGGAATTTCTTTTTTCATGATTCATTTGTTTGCTTATTTATTTAAATAGTAGATGTACGACACTGGGCGCTAAGAAACAGAAATGATGCATGAATTAATGTTACATTACACCAAACGGCAGGATTCACGCAAGTATGGTTAATGTTTATTCAATATCGGTTTATTTTTATAGTAGAAACACATACTATTTATAAAAAGAGGAAAGAAAAACAGGAGGAAATATGGAAGATATCAGGAAGACATGGTCTGTGTGACATTACATTTCAGGGAAGATTCAATTAGTAAAACAATTGCCGCGCAGTGTCCCGTAACGGCTACGACCCTCTACGCAGTGATTTTTTTTTAGTGAAAGTAACATTTTCATTTGCTCGCGTTCAATCGAGGTGAGAGCAAAAGTAAGCGTTCATTTTTACCGTATAAACGGTAATAAAGCGCGGTTGCGATGTTCTCAGGAACATCGCGGCCATTTGAATCTGCCTCCTGGTATAGTGGTAACTTCTGTATGTGCACCGCTGTACCTTCTAAAGTCAGATCTTAATTTTGGGGACTTGAGTACTTCAATATGTATTTGTATAATCATAAATAAGTACAAAAAAGTGGAGCAGAGTTAGCCTACAGGTGGAGCATACTTGACTGTGTTAAACACTAAGGGTGTGCACCGGCCATTTTTCTGATTAGCTTGAGGTTTTAGGTTCTGATTTGTTTTGCCAAAACACCCCATGAAAGGTTTTGGTTCTAATTTTGGGTTTTGGGTTCTGATTTTTTTTAAAAAAAGCATAAAAAGTGCTAAAATCCATATTTTGTTTTTTTTTTCACTCCTACACTATTATTAACCTCAATAACATTCATTTCCACTAATTTCCACTCTATTCTGAACACCTCACACCTCACAATATTGTTTTTAGTCCAAAAGGTTGCACCGAAGTAGCTGGATGTCTAAGCTAAGCGACACAAGTGGGCGGCACAAACACGTGGCCCATCTAGGAGTGGCTCTGCAGTGGCAGACAGGATGGCAGTTTGTAAGAGTTTGCTAGAGGAGCAAGATGGAATTGTCCTTGGGCCCTCCCACCCACCCTGATTTTGTTGAAATAGGACATTCGCACTTTAACAAACCAATCAGGAACAGTGAACGTAGTTTAATCTCTGGTACTAATATTTCTGGACTGCAGGAACAGTGAACGTAGTTTAATCTCTGGTACTAATATTTCTGGACTGCAGGAACAGTGAACGTAGTTTAATCTCTGGTACTAATATTTCTGGACTGCAGAAACAGTGAACGTAGTTTTATCTCTGGTACTAATATTTCTGGACTGCAGGAACAGTGAACGTAGTTTCATCTGTGGTACTAATATTTCTGGACTGCAGGAACAGTGAACGTAGTTTAATCTCTGGTACTAATAATTCTGGACTGCAGGAACAGTGAACGTAGTTATATAGATTGCAGTTCCTATTTTTTTGGACTGCAGAAACAGTGAACGTAGTAATATAGATTGCAGTTCCTATTTTTTGGGACTGCTGAAACAGTGAACGTAGTAATGTAGATTGCAGTACCTATTTTTTGGGACTGCTGAAACAGTGAACGTAGTAATATAGATTGCAGTACTGCAAGAACAGTGAACGTAGGTATTGCAGTACTAATATTTCAGGACTGCAATAATATATTGCTCTAGAATTTTTTTATACTTTTTAAATTATTTTTTTATTTTTTTGTATATTTTTTTGTTATTTTTTTTAGGAGTTTTTAATAATTATAAAATTACTATGGACTTAGCACAACAAAGCACAGGACGAAAGCACCACTGGACTCAGCAGGACAGACACTGGCCAAAGCACCACTGGACTCAGCAGGACAGAGCACAGGACAAAAGCACCACTGGACTCAGCAAGGACAGAGCACTGGACACAAGCATAAAGCACCACTAGACTCAGCAAGGACAGAGCACTGGACACAAGCATAAAGCACCACTGGACTGATCACGCAGGAGCACCACTACCCTACAACCTCCCTCTTCCCTGATGTCAGGCGAAATGAAGATGGCGGCCGCAAGCTGAGAATTTATGACATCCGAGTCACGGGAGATCCAACGCGAGACTTGGATGTCATAGCCTCGTTTCGGATCTTTTTGCCGGGCGGAAGTACCCGAACAGTGCTCGGATCCCGTCCGCACTGTTCGGGTGGGCTCGGATTAGTGGAATCCGAGCCCGCTCATCCTTATTAAACACTATGGTTAGGAACTTCAGTAATTGGGTTAATGTGGAGAAATGAGGTATTCATTTTATCTCAACCCGTCTGCACCTTGTTTCTCACAAACTGTGGACTATAAAACCATATACTCTTCTGTTTTAACAAACTCTGCTATATAGCCACAGAACAATACCTATCCCTAATTAAATCAGGAGTGACTCATCTGCTATCCCTTTGTCTGTATGTTTACCTGTGAAAAGGTAAACACAGAAAAGGACCAATCAGGCAGGTCCTTAAACTCCTAAGGAGGTAATTTTTCTCCAGCTCCAGAGAACAGCAAATTGTCATTCACCAGTGATAGCTGAAGTCAGGCTGGAGTTGTGATATAGATCTCTGCCCCTGACAGGAAAGGGACAATCGGGCCCTGGAGTACTGCTGTTGCCCTGAACTACCTCACCAAGTCTTGGGGAGCTGTGTGTCCGCTGAAAGCGGGGGGACAATGACTCAGGGCCGCTACCTTTGCTGGTAGCCTTAAAGGAGAGATGAGGAGATGCGTGGATTGATAGACAGCAGTCCCTAAAAGTGACAAGGATTCTGGTGAGGTGTTTTCATTATACCCTGTATGTTGTCTGTGCCAGACTGTAGTGTGTCAAGTTATTATTTAAATATGTTTGGTGCTACCATTTTGTTAAATAAACTTATTTGTTTTATTTCAGATATTTGCCTGGGTGATTTTGAACCTCGGGTAGGTACCGGGTAGGCCAGCTGTGTGGCGCAGAAGAATACGTTAAACCCGGTATGCTCACAGTTACATACATACGTACACATGTGAGTTCATCATGCCTAGAATGGCCTAGCAGGATGTGGCCACCCAAGGGTACACAGTTCTTGACATTCAACAAAACTGCTCCATCTGTAATTTAATTACAAAAAAGATAATAAATGTGAACAAAGTAGTACATAACATATATAAGGCAGTTGGTATGGATTATGCCTTCATAAAACACTGATATGAAAAATAATAAATCAAGAGATCAAGCCAACCTGCCATCTATCACCAGTCCGGGTGTCAGTGATGTCACAAGCAAACTCTACCTGTGAAGCAAGTGTTGAATGGAGCACATGAAATTTCTTGGATCCTAAAACAGAAACATATGGGGCCTGATCATTTTCAGACGTACGCCCTTTTGCGTGATTTCACACTGCGCATGTCCAGAAACAGACATTACGCCAAGTGACTTGTAAGCAGGGCCAGTGATAGGGTCCATGGCGCCCTAGGCATTTTGTCAAAATCGGCGCCCCCCCCAAGCAAAAATCGGTGCCCTCCTCCCCCCTCACCCCGTCTTTCCTTACCTTGCCTCACCACCGCCGCCTCTTTGCTCCGTCTCCTCCCCTCCACTCACTGACACTGTCGGGCGTGATAATGATGTCACGGCCCGACAGTCAGTGAGTGGAGGGGAGAAGACGGAGCAGAGAGGCGGCGGTGGTGAGCAATAGCCTCTTCCCCCCTCCCCATGGATGTATGTGAATGCTGTGCGGCGGCCGTGACAGGTATGGTCAGCGGTCGCCGCACAGTTTTAAAGTAATTTTCATTCTGTGGCGCCCTCCAGAGCCCGGCGCCCTAGGCAAGTGCCTAACCTTGCCTAATGGGAGCGCCGGGCCTGCTTGTAAGACTGCTTTATGACTTCAGAATGGGGGAGGGAGGGGACAGAAAAATGTAGGCTATGTACAGTAATGGCATTTCAACACAGATGCGGCCAATTCAAGTCCTGTGTTTGTAGTATGCTTATTTTCAGCAGTATCTTTTACACCTGCTACAGGTCATAGTCTTTAAATTAAAAATTACAATTATGCATGTCAGTAGCTATCACAGAACAACTGTATGCAACTAAGATACACTATCTAAATGCATTATATGAATTGTATACATTGAAGTCATCTTTATTTATGTAAATCAAGTTATTTTAAGTTATGATAAAATAAAAGTTTTATACTTTTATTGTACATACGTGTGTGCATATACTGCAGTCTGTTATGTGTGTCTACGTAAGGCAAGTACTGTTTAGACAGAGCATATTTCCCATATTCAAATCGTAATATACCTAGAGATACACTTGAATTCGAATACAGGCCTAATTACACACAAGTTGTATGCTCTTTTTAATTACGGAACTTCCGCCCAAATTGCCTTCAGACATGAATCAGGCCCACAGTGTCTATTAAAACACAATGAGTACACAATTGTAAATCCCCTTTACTCCACTCCTGAGTGGGGTGTCACAGATATTCTGTGTTTGCATTACTCACATCCACCCTTGACAGGAGCAAGCCTCCACCCAAGTCTTCTAGTGTCACTCCCCCTACAGCCAGATGAAGTTAACTATCAGATAGTGTTGCTGCAGACCAAACCAGTGCGTGGAATTTAAGGAACCATCCGGTCTTCGCCGGGAAGTAAGTAAGGCAAAACTATGTTGCATTGGAGGGGGAGGTAAATTTAAAATGTGATGGCAGATTTTAATTTGGGGTAGGGCATGTCCTAGATCAACTTTAAATTTCAGTGAAAAAATAAGCTATCAATTATTTGTATGCTACATGAAAAAAGCAGACAGAAATTTCCTTTTGTGCAGAAAAATAAACTTATTTGTACCCCTTGCATTGGGTTTGTCCAGAAAATTTGAGTAAGAAAGCTCACTCAATGTTTTTCTTAACTTTCCTTAATGAATCAGGTCCATTATGTATGTGTATATATATATATATATATATATATATATATATATATATATATATATATAGGAAAAACAGGCATTGACAGTCAAGGTTATTTCCAATGTGTTCATCCAGGAAAACAAGTTGTGCAATCCATAATAAATATGTCAATAAAGGAAGTCACTCATTGGTCTTTACTTCTCAAGTTTTACAAAAAAGAAACAAGTTAGCTTTAGTTGGATATCAGTAGGTGGCATTTCAGAGAGAACATCCCATTCTCAAACAATATCATATAGCCTGTTCGCCCTGCTATGTAAAGTATAAGCCACACCCCTAGCGTGAAATCCATCAAACAACGTGTGATTAAAACAAATATTTTTTTTTTTGAATACCAAAAAGATTTTAAAAAGAGCTACTATTAGCAAGGCCCAAGTACACTAACTCTCCCAAAGGAGTATATTAAAAGTATTAAGAATATTACATGCAGCACCCACCTGGATTGTTTAAAATCTCAGAGAGCCTGTCCCAGCTAGATCTGACATATCGGCTAATATACCTATTTTTTTTAATTTTTAGTACCCATCTGTTACTTTTGTAAATGTTTATACATGTTTTAATGGTGGTGGCACTCCAGATTTTTTTCTGGCTTGTAATGTGCAATGTCTGGCACCCAAGGAGAAGATCGTTGCCTAACCCTGCACTAAGCTTTGCTTTTCTATAGGGTATCTATTATGTGCAGGGCTGGACTGAAACTAAATATCGACCCTGACATTGAAAACACACAGTTCCACCTTCTGTGGGCTCCATGCAAAATATTGTTGCATGCTGATGGGCATATGTATCTTGCCATTCTGGCCAAACCAATCATTTCCCTTGTTGTGCAAAGCAAAACATTAGGCATGTTTTAATTTACACATAAACTCACATATCAATAGTATTTTTGTAATTACATGAATGGTGTTTTAAGGAATTTACCAAGGTCAATAATCTTGATTTATTTAGTTTTTCACTTGTAATCTTTGTTGTTATTGGTTATCCATGTCTATAGTGATTAGTACTGCATGCAGAGAAACAATGCAAAAGTAGATATTATCTACTTATACCAGCTGGCAGCTTCCAGTTGGTATAAAATATATTGGAATGTATTACTTGCTACCATAAATATTACTTATTTAGTTCAATTATCTCAAAATACATACACAACCTCGGAGAACGGTGTTTTGCGGACAGATGCTTCTTCTTCTTCTCCCATTAGCTGTTGGCTCCGCAAAGGCCTATGGGAGGAGAGACTGCACATGCCAACAGCCGCTAGTGCTGACAGCAGTGAATTTGAAAAAAATAAATAAAGCAGTAACAGCAGTGGCCGGTTATAGCGAGTGACGGCCATGTGTCCACCAGCCCTTCTAGACGCAAGACATACCAGATGGCCAGTCCAGGCTTCATGATATGCTATTATAGCTCAGTTGGAAAAGTGATGGTGTGCTTTGTCTACTGTGACTTATTACTGTCATTTAATTGTATAAAAAGTTTAAAATTTGGGTTTTAAAACTGAATTTAAATGGGTTCAATTTGCAAAGGGATGCATGTAAACTCCTTGATATTTTGAATGAACACAATCTACCTCTTGTTACTCAAACCATATACAGTGTTTACTGTTGTTTTAAGGCAAGATTAGTGAACTGGATAAGACTGCCATCAGAAATTTTGGGGGCCAGTAGGAATGAAACAGGCAAACCCACCTTCTCCTTCACTACCCCCACCCCCTCCTCCCTGCGTCCGCTGGACACAGAGGTGTAGTGTGGACCCATGACGCAGACCTCCCCACATGCCCTTTACCACAAAGAGAGAGAGTCTGACCGTCTCTCAACATAACATGAATCATCCTATGTCACTTACCCTGCTTCCAAAGCTGATGGAGGCAACCGCACAGCCACGTATAGAGAGGAGAGGTAGGAGGAGAGGGGATGACAGGGATGGAGAAGAGAGGTGGAGGACAGGAGACAAGGGGAGGGGCATGACTAGAAGGCAACACATTGGTGACTGGTGCCGGGGGAGGGCCTAACCACTGGGAAGTACAGCATTGATGGGGCCTGCACTCTTTAGGACAGGGCTGTCTCTTATAAGGCCAGACCAGTGGCCCCCGGGGTCCACACAGCCCCCACTACATCTTGAAACTGGGGCCCCATTAAGAATGAGTGAGGGCAGCAAGAAATTACTGAAAAATAAAAAAAGCAAATAAAAAAACATGGCCTTTAGATTTATCTAAACACATTTCAAGATGTCCACCTACTTCGGTCCCCGTTACTGCCCACAGGAAATCAATCTGCACCTACATTAGGTTTATGAAAATGTTGCTTCAAACTCCAACCTATTGCCCTTTTAGAACCACCCCTTCATTAAGTTAAACTTTTTATATATTCTACAAAACTACTGCTAGGTTTAGATATTTGATATTTCTTAAATGGGTTATAATATTGAGGGCTTATCAAGATCGTATATAATATATGTTCCACTTTTGTATGCTTGTATGTTTTTTATTTTGTTTTTCAAAGATGCTGGAAAGTGCAACTAGAAGGTACACTTTTAACTGCATTTTAATGGTGTTTGAAGCCTATAGGTCAGTCTAGGACCTGCATACAATGAGGTACCCTTGACGATGGGATGCAGGCTTAAATGTTTTGATCAAAATAAGAACCCTTACATCAAGTTTTCATTTTGGCAGATACACACAGATATGAAGTGCTAAGGACAACAGCTCTTTGTTTTGTATACATATAGGGAATTTATATTGCAGCTGTATGTATAATATGGGATTAACCAACTGTTGGCTTATTTCTTCTGTGTTCCCCCCCTACTCAGAGGTTGTGGAAAATTGAAGTGTTTGTATGGAGGAGAAAAAATGCTCTAAATGCATCTTTACAACCCACTTATCGCATTCAGATAACCTTGTCCTGCAAAAGTTAAGTGTCTATTCAACATTATCAAAAAACACCTCCGTTCTGCCCAACTCATCCCATTAGTTAATGCCAAGATTCGCACCCCCACAGATGCAACACTTTCAGAAATGTCGTACTGTCTCCACTTGGAGATTACACACATACTTGTCTTTCAGTTGTTTTCTTTATGTATGGAGGTTACATTGAGGTAAATCTTTATGCATGAAGAAATTTGTACCTTAGATTTTTTTTGTCCAGTTATTATTTGCAGCATGGGGTGGTCATGTCCATTGATGGCCAATGGTAGGAGACTAGTGCATAGGTGGGGTTCCAATCAATCAACCAATTATCAAATCATGCTGTATGAATTTCTTTTTTGTGAAACTTTAAATGTCCTGATATCTTAATAAGTTAATATTAAGAGAAAGCAGAGTGCGATGAGATCTTTTTCTGTTGGTACATTACTACAAAGATATCAACTATGCGATAGTCACATCATTCAACATTTATGGTGCGTGGGCAACATAGTATAAGAGTTTCTTCCTTAAAAATATTTTTTTCTCACAAGATTCCTTAAAACGCTTCAGAAATCTAGTTTGTGGAAACAAAACAAAATGTATTCCTTTCCTACCATGGATGAGTTGGCCGCACACACTCATGGTTATTTGTCATGCACTTGTGTACCACTGACATGCTCTCAACTACATGGGACAGCACCTAAAAATAGTTTACCTATTCAAATGCCAAAGCAGACACTGCTCTGTACTGGGTGACCAATGCCTATCTACTCACCGCTCCACTCTTCTGAGCATGTGCAGAGACTATTGCTTTCCAATTGGGGTTCAGTATCATAAAAGGGGAACTAAAAGTTTGAATGGGGCTCCACCATGCACACGGCACGTCTCAGAAGAGCCGAATGGGGTCTCTGGAGCAGACACACAGCGCAGGGCTCCATGGTAGCCACATGGTCTGTCACCTCAAGTCATAGAGATCTCTAGAATTCTGGGTAGTTCATTGGTGTTTTCAGGTGGTGGAACATACCTCAGCACAGACACATGATAAGTGACCATGTGCACACAGTCCTTATCTGATGTTCAGACATATGTATTAACTCGTCTGTTCTAAAACCGACTTAATAATGAACCTTTAACAAAAACATAAACCATTCTACCTATAAGTTCATTGTGTGTGCTCAATTTTTAGTCTGCATGCTAGCATATTAGTTAAAGAGAATATTTTCTTGATAAATGTACCAGCGACTCAGAAGCCTGACAAATTCAATTTTACATTTGGCGCTTAGGGCTTAGAACTAAGAGCTTTTTTTCCAGAAAAGTCAGTTGGATTGTTATTTTCGCATTATTTGTATCGAGCTTGGCATTCAAACTTTAACTCAGCTAAGAGTTACAGTGATAATTCAGGCGTTCCCATATGCAAGGATAATCTGTTGTGGAAATATTAGCCAAAGAAAACAAAAAGGAATATTGAAATTCATGTGGTAGCCATTAGCAATGTTTCGCCAAGTGTTATAGATATAAATTAATTCCAAACCATTTTGTTTTACATGAGGAAATCAGAGAAGGCTCTGGACCTAAGACAGAAGTGTTGGGATTGGAGGAAACGTGTCCAGTTCAGTTTCAGCATTGTGTTTGAAATTAAGTCTGTGTTTCTGTCACTGGCACCATCAAGTATACTGTGAAGATGTGACATTTATGTGTTCTCAACAAAATCAATGTCAAGTGTAAAGAATATTGTTCGTGCTCTATAGGACAAATCAGACTTAAAGGTTGACTTTAACTGATGCAGTAAATGAGTGACATTTCCCAAGATTGTAGCTGCTATTTGAACTATGCCTCATAAGGTTTACATTAGCCATGTTGAACAATCCTGTGAAAAATAAAGGGTTGCCTTTAAAGGGCAACTTTTCTTTTGTAAAATATAATTGTAGCTACATTTTAAAAGTTCTGTTGCCTGGTCACTTGGAAATGAAATAAAATCCTTACTTTTTTCCCCTTTTAAAGCGGTTTTCTAGTACAACTGTCATGAAAGCATCGTGGAAGCAGCGGATTTGTGGGCTGAACCAATATTTCTGAGAATACCCAGCTTCTACTGAATTGATTGGTGACATTCTCAGAAACATTGGTTTAGCCCACACATGGCTGTGTGAATGCATTGTGCATAGTTTAAGGTTTTCTTTTTCTTGTTTTGAACACATACAGATACCTATTACCATACAGTATGTCAATAGAACACAGCACATGTTCTCCTCAGTAGGGAGATCTCACAAAAACAATTTCAAATAAGGGGATGCCCTTGTGTCCTCCCCATAACATCTGTATTATGTAAGGCAGCTACCCTTCCCTTCCCTACCCTACCCTACTTCTACCCTTTTCTGTTTCAATTTAAATTAAAGTGAAGTGGTACATGCCTGTCAAAAAAGTCATCACACTGACCCTTGTGAGTAAGAGTGGAGGAAGTTGGGCTAAGAGAAAGGACAGGTATAGTCAGATCTGTGGAAAATAAGATGGAGCTATTATTATTATTATCTTTTATTTATGAGGCACCACAAAGGGTCCTCAGCGCAATACATAGAGGTTGGGCTAATAGTACAGGGTAACAATACATAGCATACAATACACGGCATACAAGATAGTACAAACCAAAGTGCAGTAAGAGCAAAGTGCAAAAAATATAGACTAAGTGGAAAATGTATAAATAGGTACAAATTTAGCAGAGAGAAGTGCACAGGGCAAAGAGGTAAAAGGGAATTCCAATGTACAGATAGGAAGGGAAGGAGAGAGGTGGGGGAGTGAATAAAGGGATGCGCCTGTGCCCTGTGCCCTGTGCCCAGTAGAGTGGACAATATTTACAGGATCAGGGCAGAGGTGGAGAAGAGGAAGCAAGGGAGAGGAGGAATGGTGGGGGCAGGAGTCAAGTGATGAAATGGAGATAAGAGGTGTAGGGCTAAGGGCAAAGGAACAAGGAACAAGAGGAGAAGGACATGAGGAAAGAGGTCCCTGCTCAAGGTAGCGTACAATCTAAAGGTGATGGGGAGACTGACAGGAGGCACAGAGTGGGAAGATGGGGTGAGGGACAAGAACACTGGGGGGAGAGGGGAAAGGAGAAAGAAAGACGTGTGGGGTATAGAAAGGTTAGTTAGAGAGAGAGAAAAGGGTTGAAGAAGGGCAGGGTTAGGCAGAGGAAGGGTAAGCTAACCTGAACAGGTGCGATTTAAGGGGGCATTTGAAGTCTGACAGACTAGGTGAAGGCCTGATAGAACAGGGGAGAACGTTCCAGAGAAGGGAAAGTTTTGAATGCCGGAAATGAGAGGTGGTGACCAGATGGAAGGTAAGGCAACTGTCGTTGGATGACCGTAGTGGGCAAGAAGGAGTATGAGTGGAGATGAGGATGTAGAGATATGGAGCAGTGGAATTAGAGAGGTCTTTATAAGTGAGGGTGAGGTGTTTGAAGAGGATTCTGAAGCATAGGGGGAGTCAGTGAAGGATTTGTTAAAGAGGGGAGGTAGATGAAGACCGGCGGGAGATAAGTCGGGCTGCAGCTTTAAGTATGGATTTAAGAGGAGTGAGACAGGTGGGGGGGGGCAATGAGGAGGAGGTTGTAGTAATCAAGGCGGGAGATGACCAGAGAGTGGATGAGAGTTTTGGTGGCCTCGGAGGAGAGGAAGGGTCTGATCCAGGCTATGTTGTGGAGAGGAAGCGGCAGGATTGGGCAAGAGATTGAATGTGAGGGGTAAAGGAGAGGGAGGAGTCAAGGGTGACCCCCAGGCATCGAACTTGTGGAGCGGAGGAGATGTTGGTAGAACCAATAGTGATGGAGAGGTTGGGAGGGGAGGAGTCTCTAGAGGAGGGAAGATGATAAGTTTGGATTTGGCCATATTAAGTTTGAAGAAATGTTGGGACATCCACGAAGAAATGGCAGAGAGGCAGCAAGAAACACAGTCACCTTCACTTCACAAGCCTACATACTATAATTCTATAATGCAGAATACAGAAAAGACACAAAGGTACCATTTGCAGTCTAAATTGCATGCATTTGAATAAGACATGGTTCACCCAAGTATTCAGTTTCATTAGGTATTCAGTTCATTACTAATAAATACATTTTATTAAAGGTCCACTCAAAAGTTAAAAAGTACCAAATCCTAATAAAGTAAAGGCGGCGGGGGAGAAAATGGGGACAAAGTTCAGGCCACTATATTTTTAAATTCAGTGATATATGCCCTGAACGTTACATACTATAGAAGAAAAAGTTTTAATATATGTTTATTTTTCTATCCAAAGGTACCAGAAAAGTAAGATAAAAAAATAATTTGCAAATCATCTTATAAACTGGGAAATATGAATCAAAAAAAAATTGTGTGACACTCACTTTATAGTAAGCAAGTTTATTGTAAAAATTAACATGAAGTATTATTCAGATAATCCAGTGTGATACAAAGGCTAGATGCACCACTAGTTATCCTGAGAATTTCAATAGTAACTAAGGTGAACGTACGGCATTTCAGTATATTCCAGACTACAAGCACAAGGTCTACTGCATGAGAATATAAAACAGAACTGATGTATCAGCACATTAAGTAGAATGTTACTGTCTGAATGTTACACTGCATAGTGTAACCATGCTTCTTTTGTGTATTTGAATAGAAGGCCACTAGTTAATTGGTATACATTTCCTCACATAATAACAGTCCACATTCTCTCAAAAGTACTTTTTCATTGAGTAGATTCTGTCTCCATCTTCCAAAGAATGCTGTTATTCTAAAATTAGTTTTAGATATATCACATAGAAAACAATATGTCACATTCTCAGGGCCATTTTTAACTAAAGGTCAATATACTCAAGACTTAGTAGGCCTAATGGTTTACACTGCGGAGAAAGAAAAATAACTGTTTATACATTCCATCTCAAATAATAAATCGAAACTGCAAAGTAATGTACTGTGTTGATGGTGCCTATTTAATCATTTAGCTCAATAATATAGTTAATAAATTATTATAGGAAACTTAACTTAAATCAGCAGTAGATCACATCAGTAAAAAAAAATAGTTTAATTAGTTTTTTCTTAACATTTGTTATATATGGTAAATGGTGATGAGATGTTTTGCTCCTTCAAGCCACTGGCGCCACTCTTCCAATGCCCATTTAATGGCTAGTAGCTCTCGATTGCCTACGTCATAATGCTCTTCAGCGGAAGAAAACTTTTGAGATAAGTAGGCACAAGGATGAAGGCTATGATTTTTTGGGTCCTTTTGTGACAGCACGGCTCCTACTCCTACCTCTGAGGCATCCACTTCAACAATAAATGGAAGGTCTAAGTTAGGATGTCTCAATACAGGGGCAGACACAAAAGTCTGTTTCAAAGCTTTAAAGGCAGACACTGCGGCAGGTGGCCAGATTTTTGGATCAGCACCCTTGCGAGTCAGAGCAGTGATGGGAGCAACGAGAATGGAAAAGGAACTGATGAATTTCATATAATAGTTTGCAAATCCTAGGAATCTCTGGATGGCTTTAAGATTCGAGGGCAGTACCCAGTCTAGGATTGCTTGTACTTTTGTTGGATCCATAGCAAAACCTTCTGGGGAGATCACATATCCCAGGAAAGTGACTTTAGTAACTTCGAACTCACATTTCTCTAACTTGGCGTATAGATGTTGATGACGGAGTTTTGTAAGAACTTGCCGAACATGAACTCGATGCTGTTTTAATGAATGGGAGAAAATTAATATGTCATCCAAATAGACCACTACAAAGGAGCCCAAGAACTCACGAAGAACGATATTGATCAAATCTTGAAAGACAGCGGGAGCATTGCTGAGGCCGAAGGGCATTACGAGATATTCATAATGGCCTGTCTGAGTATTAAAGGCCGTTTTCCATTTGTCGCCACTCCGGAATCATATCAGATTATAAGCTCCAAGTAGATCAATTTTAGAGTAAATTTTTGCTCCTTTAAGTTGGTCAAAGATGACTGAGATACCATCCCCCGCCCCCCCCTGCCTTCCCTCCCACTTCTCTTCTATCTCTTGCTTTGCTTTCTTTTTCTTTTCTTCTTTTGGCGGCCTGCCACACCGCCTCCTAATCTATCTTGCCCACTTTTCTCTGACTCGCCTCTCTTTTCTGTCTCTTCTTTCTTCTATTCTTATAGTTAAAACTTGGTCAATATCAAGACTCTTTTTATTATGATATACAATGATTGTATTAGTCCCTGAACATGCATAACCTGATTGTAAAAGATTTTGTCTTGGACTGATGCTCATTATTGACCTTCTCAAAAATAAAACTTTAAAAAAAAAAAAAAAAAAGATGACTGAGATAAGTGGCAAGGGATACTTGTTTTTGATGGTTATGTTATTTAACCCTCTGTAATCAATACAGGGCCTTAACCCACCATCCTTCTTGGCCACAAAGAAGAATCCTGCTCCAGCGGGCGACTTGGAAGGTCTGATGAAACCTTTTCGTAAATTTTCTTCTACATATGACTCCATGGCTTGGGTCTCTGGAAGAGATAATGCCTACAGTCTTCCCTTCGGTAATCTAGAACCCGGGATGATGTCAATTGCACAATCGTACTCCTGGTGAGGGGGAAGAGTGTCAGCTTCTTTTTTAGAAAAAACGTCCCGGAACTCACGGTACGGGGGAGGCAGAAACTCAGAACTAGTATGGGTAATCCTAATTGGCAGGGACAAGCAAGAAGAAGAGCATTTAGGACCCCATTGAATTATCTCACCCCTAATCCAATCAATATGAGGATTATGCAGAGCTAGCCAGGGATGACCCAAGATCAAAGGCACTGAAGGGCAATGAATTAAGTACAATGAGATTATTTCAGAGTGAAGAGCGCCAATCTTCAACTGCAGAGGAGGAGAACGATGATGAATTTCTCCGTGGTTGAGACGATTCCCATCCAATCCGCACACGGAAATTATGGAATCTAGGGGAACAGCTGAGAACCCCAAGGAATGAACAAAGGTTAAATCTAAAAAATTCCCAGCGGCTCAACTGTCCACGAATGCTGGAACTGAAATGACTTGATCACCATATGTGAGTTGGGCAGGTATTTGTAAAGAATTTGTTGGATAGATGGCTTGCAGGCCTAAGTGTACCCCCTCCATGTTCACTTGGCCAGATCTTTTCCCGGTCTAACGGGACAAGTACTAAGCAAATGGCCTTTTTCTCCACAGTATAAGCAGAGACCCAAGGTATGCCTTCGGGTACGTTCCTCAGATGACAGTCGATACGCTCCCAGTTGCATAGGTTACACCTGATCCACGGGGGCGACTTGAGGAGGCACAGGAGAACAAGATGAAGAGTCTTCCTTCTCAGCTTTCCTTTCTTTATATCTCGTGTCAATCCGAATAGCTAATTTCATGAGTTCCTCAAGGGATTCCGCAGTGGGATACTGGACTAGGGAGTCTTTAATTTGATCAGAGAGACCCAAGCGGAATTGACTGCGAAGAGCTGGGTCATTCCATGCACAGTCTGAGGACCACCGCCTGAAGTTGGAACAGTACTCTTCAGCGGAACGTCGTCCTTGCTTTAATGATCGAAGCTGTGCCTCAGCAGAAGCCACTCGGTCCGGGTCATCATAAATTAACCCAAGCGCTTCGAAAAAGGCATCTACGGACTGCAACTGAGGACAATTGGGCTCCAGGCTAAACGCCCATGATTGAGGATCCCCCTGAAGAAGAGAAATAATTATCCCCAATCTTTGCTGGGGAGAGCCAGACGACAGTGGTCTCAACTTAAAGTAAAGTTTACAACTTTCACAGAAGTTACGGAAGTGCGATCTCCTGTAAACCGGTCTGGAAGATGCATCTTGGGTTCCACAACAGAAGGCTGAGCAGCTTGTGAGACTCTGGACGCCTGTTCCTGGGCAGCCTGTCGCTGGGACAACTCCTGGACCATTTGAGACAGGGTCTGGATCTGTCCCGCCAATACTTGAGCCGGACTTGGTTCCATAGAACTGGTGTCAGACAATTCACTCACTTCAAAAGAATTTTTGAGCCGGTTATAATGTTAGGAACCCCAACAGCCAGTACCGCAAAACCCGGAGTCTACTCTGAAGTCTGGTCTTCGCTGGAGCCCCTAGTGGTGGGGACAGACTTGGCCGCAGACAACAAAGGGTCGTGAATTGCGTGCTGACTGGGGAGAACCCAGAAAAGCGAAGTGAGGTCCAGGCAAAGGTCGAATAGGTCACAGGCAGGCCGGCAGCATCAGAATCCAGGCAAAAGATCGGTGGTCACTAGCAAACAATCGTGGTCAATTTCCAGGCAAAAGGGTCAAAAGGTCACAGGCAAACAATCGTAATCAAAATTCCAGGAAACAGGTCGGCAACAGAAATCAGGATCAGCAGCTATACAGAGAACAAGCAGGTAGTGTGCTAAGGAGCAGGGACTATAACCGGCAGGGAGGGCTTGCCCCTTCCTGCCTTAAATACTAGTGTGGACCAATAGGAAACCCTCCCTGGGAGGACAGGAGAACAGGGCCCAGCTGGGCAATAATTACTAGATTCTTTTGCGCACGCGCCTGGCTGACCTAGATGCCGGGACGCGGCGCTACAGCCAAAGAGCGTCTCGACCGTTGCCTTGGCAACGGCCGGGACATAGCGGAAGTGACGTCCCGGTCGTCATGACGATGGCCGGGACGAGAGTGCACCAGAGGAAGCGAGTCGCGGCGGTGCCTGAAGCCGCCGCGGCTCGTTACAGGTAATTGAATATTAGACAAATGTATAGTCATGCAGTCTTTGCTAATAGGCAGTTCAAATACAGATCAATTCTTCTATTTCACAGATGATTTTGATAAAACACGCTCCCTTATTTATCTTTCCTCCAATTTAACACAAATGCAGAATACAAATTACACCCAGCTGCTCCCTCTCTTCTTCTTAGGTATAAGCATACAGTCACCTTAATAAAAGCTGGCTCCTCAACACACAGTTATAGGCTTTCCCACAGATAGCAGATAATGCTAAATAGTTTGGTGTCATTTTTCTCAGCTTTAAACTTAGTTTGTCCCATAACTATCTGTCCCTACGCTTCACCCTTGTTATTATATCACAGTCCTGCAAAAGAGTTTTATACAATATTTTTCATGTCACCCAAACCTGTTCCCAACCTGACTAATAACACAATACTCAGTCCAAGCAAATCAATAATAAGGTAAACATGTGTTACTTATGCCCACTGTTCTCCAGTATCTGCATCCAAGATGGCTCCTCTTTGTTTAGGTGTCCTGTAAGCTCTCTCACAGCCTTTTCCACTATGCCTTTGCGTCTTTCCCTTCCTGGGGTCTCACTTTCACTCAGGCCTCCATTCATTTCTCCAGTTGTCTTGTTACAGAGGACTCCCTCAGGATGTCTGTCTCCTTGATTCACCTCAAAATTCCAACTGCTGTTTGTAACTGCTCACTCACAAGCTGCTCCTTGCCACTGCATGCTGGGAGACGTAGTTCTCTGCCTGCAGCAGAGGCATACAAAGTGCATGTTAAGCCCGCTCAAGTTGCTGGTGCCACATTATACACAAATACCATTGGATTTATTCTGCTACTCAATTGTAGATTTGTAAATGTACGCTAAAATAGCCTCCTACTGAAGAGACTTAATAGTCCACAGAATCTATCTAAACTTTTCCTTTCCTTAAAGCAGCTGTCAGCGGATCTTGTATTCCTGCAGGAAACCCCTTTCATGGGGAAAAAACATCCAGAATAGCAGTCAAGCAGGTATAGCACTGTTTTTCACGCAAGCAATCCTATATCGAAGAAAAGAGGGATAGCTATCTGGCTGGCCAACTGATTGAACTTTGAGCCTGATGAAGTTATAGCAGATAAAACTGGCAGGTATCTAATGATCCCGGGTACATTAAATAATATCCCCATTACACTTGTAAATGTTTATGCCCCAAATCAGGATCAGGCTTCCTTTTATTCTTTGCTTAATCAAAAATTATCTCAATATAGAAAGGGGGAAGTGATCCTGACTGGGGACTTTAACACATTCTTAATAACAAATTGGATAGGTTATTCCTTAGCGTCCTAGAAGCAGACCTCCATGACTCTTGAAGCTTTGCTTAAAAATCATCCTCTATATGACTCATGGAGAATTAGGGACCTGTTAGCCAAGGACTTTACTATTTATTTCTGAGTTCAGGTCCTGTACATTAAAATAGACATGATATCCCTGGGTCAATCTGTTAGCTCTAACATTCTACATGCCCATATATATCCTTTTACTTGGACTGATCATGCTTCCGTAGCTGTGGAGATCAGTGGCATCTCATGGTGACTTAATGAATTTTTTTTGTAAGATCCCAATATTAAACTTCAGATCATCCATCTTTTACAAGGATTTTTTTCACTTAATCAAGACACGCTATGACTCTCTGGGACACTCATAAAGCGGTTATTAGAGGCCATTTAAACCAACTGGTCTCCCGTCACAAAAAAGAGTGCAATAAGAAAATGAATGACCTAACCATTCACGTTCAAAAACTTGAACGGTTATACAATTCCACTCACTCTCAATAAATCATTTCCCGCTTGGAGACGGTTAGAGGCGAGTTGAATGTCTGATTGTCATCACGTGCCAAGCGAGCTCTGAGATGATTGAACCAAAAATTTTATGCCAAAGGGGATAAGGCTGATACATTATTGGCCCACAAACTACACAAACTTAACAAAGGCCCTCATCTTTGTAGTAGCTCTTACCCAAAATTTCTCAATAATAATGATATTAAATTATTCTCTAAAATCCTATCCATTTGATTGAACAATCACTGATACGCATTGACCAAGTCAGATTTGTACCTAGTAGACAAGCTGAGGACAATACTTAGAGGACTATTGAGCTTGTTTAATGACCTAATAAGCTAAGAAACCCCTCCTTGCTCTTGTCCCAAGATTCGGAAGAAGATGTTGACCAGATTCTCTTGCTCTTTATATTTGTCACTTTAGGCAGATTTGGGATTGGAGGAGAGCTTTAAAGATGCATCAAGGCACTTTATACTAACTCATTGGCCAGATGACAATGACAATCTATCAGAGCTTCAGATTCTTAATGGCACCAGACAGTGCTGTCCTCTTTCCACGGTGGTTTTCGCTTTATTTACTGAATAACTTGCAGATTACATCATGCGCAATCCAAATATTGGGGGTGTGGAGGTGGAAGGGGAGTCTTATATTATCTCTGCTGATTATATATTGCTCATCCTGACTGCCCCACATATCTTCCTTCCAAATATATTTACAGTCCTCAATAACCTACTCGAATATCTTGGGATATAATATAAACTAATCTAAATCATAATCTCTCTTTACATATGCATGACACTGATCTTAATCTTCTAATGCACAATTATAATTTTAATGGGAGAGCTAAAAAAATAAAATATTTGGGAATATATATTACAACCTCTTACTCTTCACTATACAAGGAGAACTTTCCCCCTCCTTTTTCTTTCATTCAACAGTACCTGCATGCATGGTAGAGATACGCTATCATTTGATTTGGTCGTATCACTGCTGTAAAAATGAATGTCCTCCCCCGATTTCTTTACGTGCTCCAGACTACCCAGTTCTGGTTCCCCCGGAAACCATTGAACAACCTCAACGCTCTACGCTCTATTAATAAATTAATTTGGTCTAATGAGCCTCCTAAATTGAAATTTTCCACCCTTATAATCTCTCTTCACGAAGTGGGTAGGAGACTCCACATAATACTCTGCAACCCATCTGCCCCGATTAATGGATTGGTTTACCGCCCCATCCTTCTAGACTGCTATTGCTGGTGTAATTTCCTTAACTTCTATTTTTACATCCCCTACACCAATGCTAACTCTTAATGATCCCATTAATTTTTCTAGATCTATCTGGATGTACATTGTTCAGAAATTCAAGATGTCTACCATACCCTCCCTACTTACTTTGGTTTGGGATAATCCACATTTTTAACCAGGCTCTCCCCTGTAGCCATCCTTGAGCAAAACTTTCCAATGGTCCAAGACTGCTTTATTGTTTATTTGATGGATTGTGATGGAAGTATTTGGATTCTCTGTCAGAGAAATATGGCCTGCCCCAAACTTATATTTTTGCATATTCGCAGTTATACACCTATTTACAGTCTATGCCTACTGCTTCCGGGCCTAACCTCTTTCGAGAGACTATGTTATTATAACTTCTGTATGTTCTCCATTATCTACTCTTTACTTAGATCTGCCACTGCAGAATCCTTGTTGGGACAGGAGCTAGAAAACGAAGGAGAGTTTGGCCCCTCAACGGATGATGAAATGTGAAGTACAGTCATGGCCAAAAGTTTTGAGAATGACCCAAATATTGGTTTTCACAAAGTTTGCTGTTTCAGTGTTTTTAGACCTTGCTGAAGTAAAATTACAAACATTTCCTAAGTGTCAAAGGCTTTTATTGACAATTACATGAAGTTTATGCAAAGAGCCAATATTTGCAGAGCTGACCCTTCTTTTTGAAGACCTCTGCAATTCGCCCTGGCATGCTGTCAATCAAATTCTGGTCCACATACTGACTGATGGCCGCCCATTTTAGCCTAATCAATGCTTGGAGTTTGTCAGAATTTGTGGCGGGGGGTTTTATCCACCCGCATCTTGAGAATTGACCACACGCTCTCAACGAGATTAAGGTGTGGGGAGTTTCTTGGCCATGGATACAAAATTTTGACGTTTTGATCCCCAAGCGAGTTAGTTATCACTTTTGCTTTACGTTGCAAAAGTGATAACCAACTGGCTGATAACTAACTCCATCATGCTGAAAAAGGCATTGTTTGTCACCAAACTGTTCTTGGATGGTTGTGAGAAGTTGCTCTTGGAGGATGTTTTGGTACCTTTCTTTATTCATGGCTGTGTTCTTAGGCAAAATTGCGATTGAGCCCACTCACGAGAGGAAACAATGGGCGGCCATCAGTCAGTATGTGGCCCAGAAGTTGACGGACAGCATGCCAGGGCGAATTGCAGAGGTCTTCAAAAAGTGGCCTTCAGATGCTCCATACTTAAATTTTGGAAAGACCCTTCCCTACCTCCTCTCCAGCATGTGCAAAACAAAGTTTTGCTTCTATGGAGATACTCACTTATTAACTGCAGAGCAAAGCAGACTAATGCACACTCATCTGAGAACCTTGGTACACATCTGCCTCCCCTTCCGCTGTCACCCCATTACTACCAACCTCTGTCCATTAGTTTGACCCCTCACATTACAATGATATTTGCAAAGACTGTCAATATTTTACTGACTATTATTTGCTATCCAAATCATTCTCCATAGCAATACACCAAGATTGTTTTGTAGCTCTATTTGTGTTTTTTCTTTAGTACATACCCTGCAATGAGCTCTGCTCCCATAACCCCTCCCATCCTCCTATAGGACTTAAAATGTTAAATCAAAGGACATGCTGATAATGTTCTGTTCTTTGTATCAATTTTATTCATTTGTGTATCACTGTTGCATCGTTGAATATTTTATTTTCCTGCTTATTTTATTCTATGTACAAACTATCATTTCCCTAAGCCTTCAGTGTTAATTTCTCTGGATCCACCTCTGCTCGGCTTTCTTAATCAGTAAGAGTCCCACAAGGCTCAGTCCTCTCCTGATCTCTCGCCATCTGTGTTGTCCTGAGTTACTGTGTCTGCCATTTCAATTTGGCTGTACTCTCGCCAACTCAAACGCTTAAAAACATAATTAAAAATATTCCCACCCACCAACAGAAGTTACATCATCTCCCGCATACACTATTGCAATTCCCTCCTTATTGGTCTTCCCCTAAACAGACTCAAGTGCAGCGGCCAGACTCATTTTTCTTGCAAATCGTTCTTCCTCTGCTGAGATATTCTGTCAATCTCCATGTTGGTTGCCCATCTTTTACAAAAGACAATATAAAGTTCTTCTAGTAGCATAAAAGGCCATCAACAAAACTGCACCAACAAACATCTCCTCACTCGTCTCAAAATATCTCCCAACTCAACACCTCCGTTCCGCACAAGATCTGCGTGTCTCATCCATTCTCACGGCATCCTCCCATTCCCGTTTACAGGACTTTGTGGAATTCCTTCCCTCGCACAATACGACTTTCCTCTGGTCTACAACTCTTCAAGCTTTCTTTGATAATCCACCTCTTCAGGCAAGCGTTTAATATTCCTCAACCATCCTCTTACCCTCACTAGGTTACTTACTACCAGCTTTACACAATTCACACAAGACAACAGCCCTCTGGCCCCAGACCAACATTGCTGTGTGACTGGATCTTAGCATACAAATCACTTTACCTTTGCAAACTGGCTGGATCAATATGCAGGAACTTCATGTATCCGACTCCCATTGACCTATAGATTGTAAGCTTGCAAGCAGGGCCCCCTCTTACCTCTGTCGGTTTACCCAGTATTGTTTATTACTGTGTTTGTCCCCAATTGTAAAGTGCTATGGAATTTTGCTGGTGCTGTATAAATAAATGTTGATGATATTTCATGCTCAGCATTTTTTTTTTTAACATTTTGTGCTATTACTAGAATGTCATAAATCAGGAACGAGTGTACAAGGTAATTTCCAAAGTGTGTGTATATGTATGTATATAACACTTTTTTTTTTTTTAAAGGATAAGCACTGACAAATTTCTTTTTGTTTTGTATACATATATGGGCATTTATATGGCCACGCAGCTGGTGCCACATACAATATGGGATATACCGAGCGCGGGCTTATTTTTCTCTGGTTTTGTTTCAAAATATTTCTTTTTTGTCATACCAGCTGTCCATCAAGCCTATTTAAGGCACATTTGGGTGTGGCTCACAAGCCAGCCTTTGCTAGATGTAAACCCCTATACCTGGGAGGTGAGTGCATCTGATTTTAACTGCATTTTAATAGTGTTTAAAGCATATAGGCCAGTGTAGGACCTGCATATAATGAGGTACACTTAACGTGGGATGCAGGCTTAAGTCTTTTGATCAAAATATGAACCAATACCTCATGTTTCAAAATATGAACTAATACCTCATGTTTTCATTTTGCTAGACACACACAGATATGCAGTTTAAAGGATAAGCGCTGACACATTTCTCTTTGTGTATATATATATATATATATATATATATATATATATTAAATATAGAGACGGTGCGCACAAAAGTTAAAAGTTCAGTATTTGGTAGTGTAAATTCTTAATCGTTGTATAAGTCCACGATACTTTGAACACCAGCAGACCGTACTCTGCGCGTCATTCCCTTCAAACACCCGATCTCCACGGGGAAACAGCAACACACCTATAACATCAAAAAGACAGGGGCGCTTCCATGGTGTAAAATCCAAGTAAAATGTTTATTCCCAAAACATAAAAATTACACGTACCAGAACTGAGAAGTTTTCAGGCATAAATCAGTATTAAAGCATCCAAGTGGGGATATCAATTCAGTGTGATCCTCACAGCCTGTGAGGATCACACTGAATTGATATCCCCACTTGGATGCTTTAATACTGATTTATGCCTGAAAACTTCTCAGTTCTGGTACGTGTAATTTTTATGTTTTGGGAATAAACATTTTACTTGGATTTTACACCATGGAAGCGCCCCTGTCTTTTTGATGTTATAGATATATATATATATATATATATTTATTTATATATTTACATGCTTCACTGCAAATATAATATGCAGCTCGCTTTCCCACCACTGAATTATTAGTGTCCCCAATTAATTTATATACATTTTTGGCTATATGTTCCTTAAACCATGGTCCCATGACGACTACAGACTAATCATATAAAGGACCCGGGAATGCCCACAAAGGCTATATAGTACAGGTAGAAGAGTTTCTATCGAGCTCTATGGGTTAGGCATTAATGGACTCCCTCTCCGTGAGTGCAGGGTAGAATGTTATCAACTTGCTACATTGTGGCGAGGTAAGATAGCAGGGAGTATTCATAGACTTCATTAAATAATGTAAATCTCGTATTTTGCGTTAAAATTGCTCTGCGTATGCCTAGAACTGGACCATACGCCAGGATATCAAATTCATTTTCGAGGGCAAAAGACCCCTACGACAGCCTATGATTTCAGGGGCAGAATAGGTGTATGCACTCAGACAATGTACAGTAAGGGCGTGCCAAGCTCTAGCACACGCAGCGTCAGATTCAAGTGTTCGGCTTCTCAAAAGTTACGTGGTTTTCAGTCATATCACTTGCACCAGTTACAGGTCAGTTGTAAGTGTTGATTGCTAGTGATTCTAGCAATAGACACTGCATTCTCATTATTAAATGCATTCTCATTATTAACTAAAGGCAACTCTTTCAGCTTACTCCATCAGCAGTTAGTGTAGACACAAATAGTACTCAGACACTGGTGTTTTAACAGTTTATTTTCAACTTTTCATCAATATTTTAAACAAAACATGGAAGCAGTATTAGAAAATCACTTGTCAGAAAGCAGATGTTTGTGCGGTACCAAGAGGTAAAGACATCTGCTCCTGAAAGGGGGTACAAAAAAAATCATGATCATATTAAATGGATCATAAAAATGATTTTATATTATAATCTATACATGTTTCTGTGCAAGCATTATACACCGTATGCATAAAAATTATGTAGCAATATTATTTTCAAGACTAAGCTGTTTTTTTTTTTCTGAGAAAGAACAGACCCTATAAAAGATTTTTTTTTTATAATAAAGGAGTTCAAAGAGTTAAACCTAAACAGATATTTTTTAGCTTTCAAATAACGAATAATTACTCCCCTTTTCAAAAAGTGGTTTTAAAAATTAACACCACCCCCCTTACCAGAGTGGTGGGAGTCCTTAACCTGGGGGTCCCTTCCTCTGTGCTGGGCAGCACCTCTGATGAAATTGGGCCTCCACAAAAGCTGGGCATGATGGTTACAGCCGGACATGATATTATAACTGCTTCCTGATGTGTCATTTTGCCTGCCAATGTATTTCCATTTCCAAGTCCTAGCAGCAATGGGCATTGCAGCAGCACTTGGAAATGTAGCTACGTTGGCGTGGATGAAGAGGTGGAATGATTCAGCAGGACGCAAGCTCGGCAGTCATTTTTAATATTGTTTTCTAGAAAATGTTATTTACCCCAACTCAAACTTACTATAAATAGAGGCTTAAATTCCCTCTAATATGTGTTCTGAAAGTATGTTTTATTAATGGGGAGACGGCAGACTGCACTGAAGCAGAAATCAGCATTCCCAAAGTAGACCAAACACCATTATGGACTATCGGGGTGGGATGTCAAATAGAATTTGAAAAAACACCACACATTAAACTCCATTTTTAAAGTGGATATTGAAAATGTAAAATATCAGACTAAACTAGCCATGTATTATGCAGGTTACTAGGTGTTAATTCACAAATTTATCAGGTAAAAAGTCTGACTGTGAAGCTGGAGCAGCCCCGGGCTTAGCACTGTATATAACTGTTTATAGAGAATATCTGGTCAAGTAATACCACATCTCAAACATG
Source organism: Mixophyes fleayi (assembly GCF_038048845.1). NCBI lineage: Eukaryota > Metazoa > Chordata > Amphibia > Anura > Limnodynastidae > Mixophyes > Mixophyes fleayi. The sequence goes on along the minus strand of NC_134402.1, from coordinate 397,885,331 downwards.
GGCTATTGCAATGAGAGGAAAAGCTGCTATATTGCCACTTTTAAGGACTTCTACTAAACATGATAAATGAATGAGATACATCTCCATTATATCATCCATCACAGGGCATTTTTTCAAAGCGATATCTTACAAATGGTCGGGGCTTGTTTATTCAGAAGAAACAAGCAGACAGGTCAGGAGAGTACAATAACTGTATCTTACCTGTAAGAAAACACTTATAGACGAAAGCCTGGTATAAAACTATAGAACTACTATGTGAATTTGACACTCTCTGCTGAATTACATTTTCTTTTATTAGGATCTGGAAAGATACAGTTCTGAATGACCACTCCAAGAAATAGAAATAAAAAAAAAAAAAAGATTGACCAACATCAATTTAACCTATATACAGTCTTGCCGTGTACATTGTTCACAAGCTTTACGGCTAAATGCAAAACCTGAGGGAGAAAAAAAGGCAGCTAGGCGCTTTTAACGTAATATTAATGTTTTTCAAACAAAAGGTTTGTCCAGTGTTAACATGTAACAAGTGATAACAGAACTGACCATACTACAGGCAACAAATGCCGCTCTCCATAGTCAATATGGCTGTATTCAGTATTTACACATTTTAGAAATCTACATTCCCACAGAGTGAGGTGATGCTGCAAACTGCATATAATCTCCGTAACAGCTTTTAACAGGCAATTTAAACACAGTGGTATTTTGAATTGCTTTAACATTGTAGCCATGCTTGGCACAGTGCCGATCTGGTTAGCAATATTGTGATAATCACAACTTCATAATAAATACAGTCTCTCTCCACACGAACAGTCATTTGCACTAAAAGGATTTTCTTTTGTATTACCCTGAGCTAAGAACCCTCCAGGAGTCCACACAGCATTGCAGAATGCTCATTACCAATGTGCTTTAACGATAGTTGAAACGTATTTCATCAGACACAGATTGGCCAGGTGTCCACTACAACCACTTCTTAATGCTGTCGAGGTTCTGGCCAATCCACCGGATGTTCAACTTGATGGTTTCAATGGCCTGTTTGACACACCACATTTCTCTGCTCGTCCCCTTTGTTGAATTGAAGAATGTGATCACCTGAAATTGCAAAACAATATGAGAAACTATATAAAGCGTAAACGCCTCCTTTAGAAATGCCTCCTGGCGAAGCCAAGAAATAGTGTGTGTTCAGAAACTGTTCTGGGCTTTACGCTCTAAGTTGATCTCTCCTGCAAGTGAATCTTGAATTACAATAGTGAGTTGGCAGATTGTCCTGCCTAGTAAGCGTGCCCATACACTGTGTAACCAAATCCCCATGGATGCTGTCCTGCTCAGGAACCTGTCCTCAATTGACGTTTGTATATTCTAATCATGCGACAAAATTCTAATAATGTTATAATGTGTGTAGCGATTGTTTATTCTTACTGTATTTCAGAAGACGCAATGTGTGAGCCATCATTTAATTATTACATTTTTTTAATCATATGTAAAGCCACATTCTAAAACATAAAACAAACTGTTGCATCTATGGACAGCGTAATAGAAAGAGTTTTTCCTACAACTATTGTGCTCTCGCTATACAATGGCATCAAGACTCCCAACCGTCTGTACTTTCCTCCCTATTCCCTAGTTTAGTCTGTTAGAGGAAAGAGAATGTGATAATATGAGCAGCAAGCACTAGTTAGTCACATCAGGTCAGCAGCCATACAGACACTGCACAAACCAGAGGCTAATGGCCAACTTCATACTGGAATGTCCAAAAATACAACAAATGAATAACTAACCTCACTTAAATAAATTTCTGAAGCAAGCTGTGAAGTTGTCTGAGTAACAATTCTCTGTATAGGGAACGATCCTGGTGGAAATCTGAAAAGAGAATGTCATATTTATTTATATTGATCTGTCTCGGTTTTACAGATCCACTAATGATATCTTGCAGGGATGACAACATGATACTTTGTCTGCATACAGTACAGTTCCATTATATGACTGACACAGAGGTCATTATTTATTCAAAGCAGTAATGGCCTTTTAACGTGGAGCCATCAGCTACACACAGCGGAGGCAGCTATTTTATGACCTGAAACAAATATTCAAGACAATGCAACCATCAACTTACTAATGACCTCATTAAGGCATGAGGCATTTCCAACCTCATGCCTCGGTGATGTTACTAGTATGAAAGAGAATTGATAGCTAGAATGTTGGTTCAGTCCATGAAGTGGACAGTGTGAGAGCAGACCACAGGTCCACTTAAATGTACACCCCTTACCTTTTATCATTCGCTTGCATGTTGCCATTCTTGTCCCACTTTGTTCACTAGAAACGTTAATTTTCCTTTTAAGTGGACAGAAAGTCCATAATAACCATAGCAATGCAGTTGATTCAGCACATCTCCGTTGTACCACCAGCCTCACATACAGCCACACAATATATTCATTCCATTACACCGTAACCTCTTTTTATTACCAGCCTTGTTGTAACACCGGTATCGGCCTGTGTATTTTTTATGTTCAAACAAGGGAGCACAGTGTTAGCTTTGTTATGATTTACAAAAGATTCCTTATGAGCACTTACTTCTGTGTGATTTCATCCCAGTTATGCGTTACAAAGTCCCAAGCCAGCAGATACCCGGGGACGTTCTTACTAATAAAATGTATAAGGATGGCAAAATCCTGTGACCTTATAATATCTCCATGAAGACTTGCTCTCATCAACCTGGTGGACAGAACAAATCAATTTAGTGGTAACACATGAAGAATTTATTTTAATTCGTATGGTTAAGATTATTTATGGTAGAGTAAACGGAGCTCCAATACATTACTCCTTAAACTAGGAGGCAGGCATGTCGTGTCATTTTAGGGGACACCTGTAGGCCATATATGATAACATGCAGAGGCTGAGTAAGGTTAAGTACTCTGAGTATGAAGGTAAAAGAAATGGGACCTGACATTAAGTGATATACACACATCTATAAGGAAAGCAGCTTCATATATGTATTACAAGTATAGTTAGAGACCAAATCTTTTATTTTAAATATTTTCATGGGTGCAGAGCATGAAACTGGTCTGAGGTACCCAGAGCATTCTGCAATGTGCAGACTCCGGTCTCTACCTGGCTTATCGGGGAGAAGGAGTGGATGGGTCAGTGGCTGTGGGGGCAGGGGCCTAATTAAGTTTTTGGGTTTTAAATACACAATGATTGCAGTTATGGTTCGTTACTCAGCTCTGTACAATTATCAAATTATTTTTAAATCCTCTTTCAAACATGAGACTATTTTCAAATTGACAGATGCCTCATGTTGTAATATATGTGGTTATTAAGGTTGTGATGTCATCTGTTCATACATAAAAAAAAGAGCACTATAAACTACTCGCTCCTCTTTCATATTTTTTTTTAATCTGAAAGCACTGTGCTGCTGAGTACATTTTCTTTACTGATAAAACAGAGTGTGGAACAGAGTAACAGAAATATGGCAGCATGTAGCAAGCGGTAGGCAGGAAGTAACTAGTGATTGATTTTCTGACTGACAGAGCTGTTCTGACATGCTGCAACATATTAAACCAATTTTTCAGGTTGCTTTACACTTTAGTTTAAAGATTAAACCACAAATACCTTACTTGCAAAATATTTTTTGTAACTGTTGAAGAGATACCTGGGTATAGTTACACTGCAAGAGAACTGTATTTCTGTAGCGTAATTACCTTCCATGAATTTTCACCTACTTTTACTCTTTTCTGTACCTATACTGTCTAGATGTTTGACAACAACTTATAATAAGTTATTTTTTTCAAATAAATGTTATATTTCTATAGGTGAGCACATATTCATCAGAACAGCTATTTTGCGTGCTCTGTTGAGCTGAAAGTGAATCTCATCAACACACATAATAGAATAGTACCATCCCATAGACAAATTAGGGAAAATATTGAAGGACTCTTGCTTGACCAAAGCAATACATTTTGAATCTAGAAGCTTGTCTTAGATCTGCAACGTCTAATGTTTTAATTCGCATATAGAGGCAGACAAAATACACATTACATTAAAACCTTTCTTATTTTGAAAGCCATGTACCATTGTAACTGTGCTGAGAAAAATAAAATATTTCCTTTCTTTTGCCTCAAAAATACAATTTGAAATTTAACTCTAGTACAAGGAAATAATCGCACACATTTTACAACTGAACTTCCAATTTTTATGATAACCAAACAATGCAGCTTATGAACAATTGCTGCATTTAATGACTTTTCTTGCTAAGTGAAGAAGACTTGATGGAACATGACATCATTAATATCTTACAAATTGCACCACATCTGGACTCGATTCTGTTTAACAGGGGACATATTTACATGACAGAAAACACAATGAAGTCTACTTGATACTTTACTGGCAGAGAAGAAAATGTAATGTGCTCTCAGTGCCTGGAAAATATATATAGAATATATCCCAGAAATGCTAGTATAGAAAATTACCTGTACTTATTCTAAACATGCATAGATTACAGATTGATTTGTGCATTTGAACCAGTTAAAATTATATAGATATTTTGTTCTGCCACATTTTCTACAGTATTTTTATTTGAAGGAATGTAGACGTATGGTATGGTCCGTCTCCGGATGAGTAAACACAGTCACATTTTCTCCTCCAAACCTATTCAGACACATGCCACAGTCATTTTTTATAAATTCTAGGTCACTACAGCAGTCAATCCAGTCTGAAAAGAACAGACAGAAAGACTGGTCTAGTCCGCACAATAAGTGTGTATTAGCAGGAAATAAAGATACTAAACAAGAGTTACTATGCAACAGCAAACACATGGTTTTCTTACGAAAAACAGGTATCTACATTAGGTTTTGAGGATTTATTTTAAATAAAAAAAAAAAAAAAAAAAAAGATACAAATGTCTAAAATATAGAAAAAAGGAAAATGGAACAAATGAGAAAAAAAAAAAAAGCCATCCATTCTCATATTTTACTATAAACAACAATTTAAGTATTATCAAATACATTCAATTATACATTGATTAGTACTAACTACTCAGATTCCACACCAGAAGATGCCAGTCCACTGTCCACAGATCAGAGCCCTGTTGAGACGCTAGTAGCACCACTGCATACCACGGTACAGTTTTTAATGCCCAATTACTGACATACATACCATTGTAATTTTCTGCCGCTATCAGTGCTTGCAAGACCTTCCAGCATTTTGATCTTTTCTGCTTCAAACAATGATGTTGTGTACTTGCTTAGGAGATATTCCCATCCTTCCTCTGTTTGGCCACCAACTTTAAATACAGTTTTCATGACAGCTGTTGGGAGACTAAGTAGACATAACATGTACTTGAGCCCATGGTAGGCAAGATGATCAACCACTGATTAGAAACCTTAATAACAATGTAGACTGTGTTGTATTCATGGCATTAAGAATGGAAATATGGGTATAAATCAGCCAGTTCTGTCTGGCAATTCTCATGCTTCCTATCTACAGCAGAAACTTTGTGCTCCGTGAAACAGTTATCTGATCGTAGAGAAGCAGGGCAGACACTGGAATAGTCAGTGCCCCGATATTCCGAACGTGTCGTTCCCCTATAGCTCTGTGCCTGTTCCGATACCTGTTCTAATTAGAGCAGTGACTCAGAACAGAAAGGGGAATGTCATCCGCGCCGGAAAAAAAAAATTGTTTCGCGTAGGCTGGCTGGCAGGGTGTCCCGTTAAGCATGGCTTCCTCCAGCTGCAGTTCCTGGGCTTACTGCATCCCGCTGGCCCTGCAGAGCATGCTACGTTCTTTAATACCAGTGACCGACCCCCCTCTACGGCTTTCAGTATGTCAATAACTTACAAGCATGCCAGACTATCAAAACAGAAATGACAAAGGACACACATTACTAACACATTCACATTTCAGGCTTTTGCTGTGTGATGCAGAACACCTCACCACAGGTGCTGGAGTTAGAATACTAAAGTCATTCCATTAGTGTCCACAATGCACTCAGGTGTGGCTCTAACTAGAATAACCACCACCCCAGCGCCTATCCCCAACCCCATGCAAATGTTGTCAAAGAATGCCACAAACACATTACACGGCTTATTCCTCTATTGCTTTACAGAAATACATAATGAAAACAAAGAAAATATAAAAAAATCATAATACAATAGTAATAAAAATATTCAACTGCTTTTCAAAAGCTACTGTATTACTTGTGTATTGTAAGGAGTAACACAGAAGCACACCTAAATGCCATCACCTAGCCCCCACGGCCACGCCAGCATCACTTCCACCCATGGGTCTAAGCTCTTCTGGTGGAACAGTGCTGAATCCACTAAACTTTATACATGCAGAAAATAGCAGCATACTCAGGAATCTGGCCTAACGGAATAGTCCTTTTTGTTTTCAAGAAAGTGCAGAAGTAATAGAATATTACAGGATCACATTCCCTTCGTCAGATATACTTGTTTACTGTGCTGTGCTCATTTTAGAACAACTTTAGTCCCTAGTATATCAAAATGGTATTAAGCATAAAGCAGGAGGCTACCCCACAAATATATAGGTCTAATCAAATGTTCCACCACAATACATAATATGATAACGTCAATTATATGAATATGGGATGTCAAAAGCCTTGTGTGTATTGTTAACTTGTATCCACTTATGCCTGGGGATGTGGTATTGGCACAGGATAATGGTTCTTTCCACAGTTAAGAACACTTTATTAAAATATTCTTTATTACAGCTCTCCCGTGAAGGCTTGATGAAAATTCATACACTAAGTTGGGGTAAGAAAAGTGGCATTGGTCTTACAAGTCAGGAGGTACTTTACCTACAGCTCTGTTTGTGTTCCCTGCTCTAACACTGCATAGCATGCTGGGGTCAGTGGTTACAGTAATCAGACTGTAAGCTCTTCAGGACATGGATATCATGAAGGTGCAGTAAACATATAGTTCATCCATATAAATAAACCTATGCATACATATCCTGCTATACTAATCTTTTTAGATTTCATATTAGAAGATAAAAACCCAGAAGAAAACCTTACCTTGTTCCATTCTTCCACCATTCAATAAACAGTTCAGTGGCTTTATCAATGCAGACTTTATTTTCATTTGAACAAGCTAAATTCAGGATGATTGATCTTAGTTCTTGCTCGGAGAGTGTTCCTTCGTCGCTCCAGCTCTGCTTCTCTACATGCTTTGCTAACAGGTCCAAAACACGACCCTACAGGAAAAGTAAACACATTGACATTTTAGATATTTGTAGTACTGCAATATCAAACTGTGCTAAATCATGTGCGAATTTACAATGCCCAGGATAAACTATTTAGGTACAGGTATGTTTTACTGTGTGGTTGCATCCTAATCCAGTAACCATGTTAAGCCATCAATTTGATGCGTTATATGTTTTCTTGGTATAGTACAGGACCCTACTTTCAGGGAGGGAAGACAGAAGTTTTTCCGCGGAAGATCCAGAATCGCAACAATATCGTCAACGGAGTCTTCAGCCCTCACAAGATACATGCGCGTGTACTGAGCGGCACAGAAACACTATTAAACTATAGAAATGAATAATACTTTGATGACATTGGAACTGTATTTATACACTAAACTGTATTGCGATTCAGATTAAACCGATACAGGAGGACATAAGTTATATACAGTAAAAGGACTATATCCGGATAATCATCAATTTACTTTACTGCTATTTTCTACTCTTATGAAAATGTTCTGTGCACGCCTACATTGTTTTTATTACTATATTTGATGTGTAAAGTTTATATCTGTTGCACTAATACCGATTACATGACTGAATACTATAACTTCTATTTATGTGATTTTGCTACCATCCAACTACCTAAAATCTTAATTCACATTCTGTGCACCTGGGGGAAGTTGAACCAGTTACCTATTACTATTATAATAATAATTATAGAATCTAAAATAAAAAAAATAAAAAAAATAAAAAAAAAGAAGTTTGAGAGTTATGAATAGAATTGTATATTTTCACAGTGTATTGAAATTGCATTGCAAATTATGTAAACATTCATCAGAGCTATCAGCAAATTGTAAGCAGGATATGGAATATTTTTCTTTTAATAAATTAAGATAGGACACTGATTTCGCGTAAAAAAGCTTATAGCATTTAACATTCACTGTGTTTTCCCAAACATGTTGGTGGCCAAATAAGACACAACCAGGTTGTTGGTACCAATGATGGTCACAGGGTCAAAGGTCAAGGTGGTCACAGGAATAGACACCCTCTGTGGGTGAGAGTAGTACGGGACTGTTTCAGGCAGATCTGGTGTTTGTTTTTTATTTTACTTCTGTTACCATCCAAACTTAATGATTTTGGGTGACATTATTTTTTAAATCCTAATTCATTGCTCCATCCTAAATCACACTCTAAAACTATCAAGCAAGGTTTGGATACTCTATTTACACCAATACATTTGGCTTTATTAAGGTCTGTGTAGAGAACATTTGAATGCTCCGACTAGAGACTGGATTAACTACACCCATGTCAAAATACCTCAGACACAGACACACAACAAGAGATGTAAAAAACAAAAAACCTACTGAAAAGCCAAGTAAGGACCAGAGTTGCCAGAGCCACCAACAAAAGCCAGCATAAATAATCAGCATAATGGCGCTATACCAGAACGAAAGCCATCGTTCATCTAACAGGACAATGCCACAACATTCATATACCACCACCTCACACAAAGCAGCGACATTATTATATTACTAGCTAATGCAGAGTTGTTTATAAAAGTAAAGTATTTCATAATAAAAGTTGCTCAGAGTACAAGCAATGATGCATATAATAGTAATAATAAAAAAAAAGCAGAAATTAATAATTATAAAGGTATATCACATAACTTTTATTCAGTTCAGCTTTAGCACTTCGTGCATAAGAAGAAAAATATAAGGGGTAAGAAATACACACCTTTAATCGGGACGCCAGATCACTATAACCAAGTTTAGCTAAGAGACCATGGATGTGGTAGACTTGATGTACTGCCTGTTGGATGGGGGCAGTGTCCGTTTCATTCACAAGATACGAAATGAGGTCAATCGCCTTTTTCAGTGGTACTTTCCCTACACTGGGAAACCAGAAGGCATAGTTATTTAGCGAATATGCACATCGTATAATCACAGCAGTAGTACAAACGTTTATTTTGCAAATATGAATTATGGCATTAGTGGTGTAGTCCTACAATAGACAGCCAACGTATACTATTATAAAGTCCTGTAAATTATGTTATAATAGTGATGTCATCACCTCTGTATCTTCTAATTTTTGCCTGAATTGTAGAGCCTTTGGCTGCTAGGCTTTGCTAAAACTTTGAAGGGCCAACTTTTATATCAGGTATATCAGAGTGTAAAATCTCTTCCTATGCGGACACAATTTTAATGTCCATTACCAACCCACATATCTCTCCCCCGAACTTTTAAGAGAACTATAATTGTTTTAAGGACTCTCTAATTACAAGCTAAATGCAAGTAAATCTGAAGTCTTTGGCCTCAACTCCGATGCTGGCTGACAAACTTTAGCCCTGGGTGCGAAACTCTGCTCAGCAGACTTGAAGGAACATTTTAAAGAAAAAAAAAATCAGGTAGCCTAGTGACTCAGCCAAAGGACATCATTTTGGGGCTAGCCCGGGTGGGCTGATGCCACTCCATCCCCAACCTCCAGCCCCCAACTTATCCTACCTCCTGTGGTGCTGTACAAAACTTGAAAAACAATTAGAATGTCCCCTGGCAGCCCCAAAAACTTAAATTCTTTGGAATCTATTTAGCTTAAGCAAATAAGTAATTATCTACAGACACTCAACATATACACTTTACAAAAACACTATTTTGTTTGGTGCTTTTAATCGTTACTCTCTCTACTGTATAATTCATTTTGCTTTTGCTTATACACAACTTACACCCTTGAACTATATTTGAAATTTATATAATTACTATATTGTATATCTGTACCGCGACTGCCTTTTGGAACAGGGTATGTATCCAAAAAGTAGTAAGTGATGTGAATCAAAAGTTGGGTCCAGATGTGTACATAGCAAAAACCGCAAGATGCAGAGATTATTCACTTAGCAATGTCAATAAATCAGCTGCATGTTGAAACATCCAGAGCAAGTTTGAGGTCAGTGAATATTTCCTGTCCAGTATGAAATACAAACAACATTCCAATAAGCAATGAAACATATTGCTGACAGTGGGAAAAGAGCAGAAAATACATTAAAAGACAGGCAATACATCATTCCTTATCTAGATTTTAAAGTGAAAAGCTCATATATATTTTAAAATGTAAATTGTTAGCGTTTTACTGACAACATGAATGGAAGAAAACAGCATATACAAAGAGGTAGAAGGAAAAAATAATTTATATCTGATTTACCCAGAAAGCACAAATATGTCATGGATCAGGTTGGCTCGATCACTGGCAGCTAGAACAGAGTGATTATTCCTGAGCTGGTTAATAAGAGCATCCCAGCCGTCAGCACCATAATCCACTATATAGTATCCGGTCATCTTTATATTGAACTTTAACCAGGATGGCTCACTTGGGAGAACAAAGGAATCTACAGAGAACACAGAAAGACATAGATTCTGAGGGAATCAAGAGGTGCACACACAATTATATCTTATAATTACCACTATGCATATGGCATATGCAAGAAGCTATGGAAATATGATCTTCCAAGTATTTGGGAATAATTGTATCACCATGTGTGGGCAGATTGAAACATAATTAAACAGTCTTTATTGTCTGCATATACAATTTATTAAGTTTATCAGATTTAGATAATTTGGTGCATAGACATTTATTTATTTAAAGTCTAAAATTCATAGAGCTATTGTGCGTTTGGATAACCTGAAATTATGTATGTATACACACACTATGTATTTATTTATTTTCATTCTGATTTTACCTTTTCCCCAATTACTGCATTATGTCAATACATACAAGCTGTGAGCTGGCAAAAAAATATAGTGGGAAATATATGGAGGAAAATGTGTTTGTCAATCAGAGGTATCAGTTACAGGATCTAGAGCAGGGGTAGGCAACCTGCGGCTCTCCAGGTGTTGTGAAACTACAAGTCCCAGCATGCTTTGCCAGTAGATAACCAGCAGATAGGTGGCAAAGCATGCTGGGATTTGTAGTTTCACACCACCTGGAGAGCCGCAGGTTGCCTACCCCTGATCTAGAGGAAGGATAGAGCGTTTGGCATCATGGTGTCTTTCAGAGGCCTGTGTTAGGGTCCGTAAGGCAGGACTGAGGGGGGAGGTCTGTGTACCTGGCAGGGGATGGAAGCTAGAGAGAGTGGTGGGTGTGAGGATCTTTAAGGTTTCATTTTGTGACCCAAAGACTTCTAAAAAAAATTAACTGTGTTTGACAACTTCAAGCTCTAAACTTGGAACAAATGAAAACCACATAAATGGTGATAAATACGAAATGAAAATAACTCATAAGTAGAAGACAAGAGAGTAGTTAATCACTTTTGAAATGAAAAAAAGAGACAGGTGACTGACCGAAAAATTTAAATACATTACTCACCCTGTTTTTTGCCGAGTAAGAAGAAGGATTCACACGACGGCCCCTGGCAAGGTCCAAGAGTATAAGATAACGGCAAATTCCACAGGGTGCTAATAAAAATACAATGTTATTAGATTGGATTCCACCTAGACAACATATATATTAGACATGTGTGAGACCAAGGGACATCCTGAAACTCTAATATTTGATTTTTACAGATAGTTACAATAAAAACCTATTCTCACAATCTGGATAATAATAAAAATAAAAATAAATAAAAGGTCCATCTAATGCAATATTTTCCAAACACTGGAGTGGATGATTAATTATGGCTTGTAACAGATACACACATTACTTCTAGGTACAGGTACATCAGTTCTACGTGTGGATATTTGCACTTGTCATATAGAATATACAACAGCACCTAAAGTGTTAACATGTTAATCTACACAAACAACTCAGTGGAATGTCTCTAGTGGGCTCAATATGATGATAAATGGTACAATATTTACCTTACTTAAAACAATAAAGGATGGATGTCTTGATTTGTTCAATTTAGCAAAAAGAGCCTACAAACAACCTCCTAAGATCTCTCTAGTACAGTGTTGGCTAACCTGTGACACTCCAGGTGTTGTGAATCTACAAGTCCCAGCATACCCTTCCATCAATAAGCTGCTATATATTGGCAAAGCATGCTGGGACTTGTAGTTTCACAACACCTGGAGTGTCAACAGGTTAGCCAACACTGCTCTAGTACAACGTTTCCCATGGTGGTACATTCCTAGCAGCACTATACCGGTATCTTTATCATGTGGATGACATTAGCCATCTACAACAGGTGCATTTCTTTTATTCAGTTCTCTTGACATGCTAATAATCTGGAATTTGGTCATAGCTACTCCACACAGATGGTACATGTATTATTATGCTGAGGGGAAGGGGGGCTGATGATTTTGCATTGGAAGTTTGCTAAATTAACAGGGCCATCACATTCTATGGGGGGGATTCAATTGGCCACGTTACTGCCGGAAGTATCGCGGCCTGCGCACTATTACAGATATTACGGTAATAGTGCTCGCAATTACCGTTAATACTCCGAGCTGCGAGTAGAAACACTTACCGCGGCGGTATTCTGGGGGGAACTGATTCTCCCCCCCCCCCCATGAATATTAAGTACGATTATTCTACTTTGGGAATAATTATTAGTTGGTGTGAAGATTGTAAAGGTATAATGTATTTAGAGACAAAGTTAATTGCTAATAACTGGATTTTTAAAGCAGTAAGAACACACGACCCTCCATTTGTCCCTAAGCTTCATCTAGATTGTGATGCTCACCCAAATCTTGGCCTGCGTATGTATCATGTCATGTTTCATAGTAATGTTTTTTTATTCATGTATGCCGTATTCTGACCTGTGCGTACTGTGTACTACGCCGACCTGGGCGCCATCCTGGATGCCAATCTGGGCGCATCCTGGACGCCAACCTGGGCGCATTGTGTACAGCTTCCAAGCTTGAATTGTCCATTGGGTCAGTATTTCACATTACACACCTGTCTATGGATTACATAGCAGTACACTTTGTACGCATTTTACCATCCCCTCCATGTACCAAATTTCCACTAATCCACAAAAAGGCACATCTCTACATTCTGCTCCCCAAACATGCACCAATGTATTTTTAAAGTAAGATTGCTAGACAAATCCCATACAATAACCCAAAAAAACTATAAAGTTCCATCAGCAAAAAGACAAACCCAAATAGCACACCTGGAGTTCCCATTTGCATTGCTTGGATTTATAGTTCGCAGGAACCGTTCCTGACTAACATTCACCTCCTTCCCTTTCATTACGACAGTCACCAGAGGATATCCAGCCTGTTGAGTCCAGGTCTTCATCATGTTTTTCACATCTGGTTTGAATTTGGTGACCTAGAGAGTGAAATGGTGATTTACTGTCATAAATGACAATATATACAGTAAATATGATTACTCAGTTAAAATGATTGGCCTAAATGGAATCACCAGTAATTAGCCGGGGCCCTCATTATTTTATTTGACAAAACAAGTAGTATGATTTTGGGGGTTCCTGGCAACATTTATGGACCTCATGGAATAATACATATATTGTTCGAAATAATTCTGTAAACTGTCAGTGAACCCTTTTAATCAACTTATTTCCTGAATTTTGTGCTGCTCATGAATAACATAACCAAAAAAGAAATTAAATAGATGTACATGATAATTATATACACAGAGAGATGGTCAGGTTCTCTCTGTCTGTCTGTCTCGGCACATTAGGACTTTTAAACATACATCATAAGGAATGTTTTTTGTTAATCACATTACACGGTAAGAACCTCAGCATTGTAATGTTACAAGTAAAACAAGAGATGGGATTAATTGCATGTGCTAATGCATAGTTTAAAGATTTCTCAAAGACAATTGTTAAAGTAGTCGGTACAGTGGAGGATTTCTAATTAGGACAGTATAGGCTTTAAAGAAACAGCGTAACAAAGCCCAAATCTGCAAATTAAAATTTAGCAGGATGAGCCTATTCGATAAAAATGTATTTGTAAATTTAGCACACTAAAACCACAGTGAAATCATTATTCAGATTCAATCTGGTCTAATCCTAAGAAACGTAACTCTTGTCAAAACCGCTTCTATAAAATGGAATCCTGGATTAGGTACATCCTTAATACCACCATGTACAGTTTAGTATTGAAGTGCATTGAAGTGAGAATTTCAGGTTTATGTAGACTCTGTGGTGCAATAGTATCATGCTTCTTACAGTTTAAATATTACCCCATCATGTTCAGAAAAACTAAAAATTAGACATCTGAATATTCTGGAACAACAGTTTTTATGTAGGGTAGTCGAGAAAAATTTTCTTTCCAGCCCTGTGTTTGTTATTCTCAATTTACATAAGCAGCTGGGATAAAGTTTGTGTATTACACAGTGTCATGATTATACACTGATCATGATAATTAGACAAATAATATATTTATGTCCTCCTGAAATATTAAACAATGAATTTGCTTTAGATAACGTGATTCCCAGCAAATCACTGTGTGTAAAGAACCAAGAGGTTAATGTAATTTGAAGTGTGCTTGGGGGGCCTGTTTTTTGTCACCTTGGCTTTGATTCTTGTGTCACAGACAGTCAGTCATGTGTTCATCTGCCCAGCCCACAGATGCTAAAAGATTAGGACAGTTTTTGGCCATAGAATCCCATATTTCGGGTTTCTTTATCCCTAATAGGGAAAAATAATTCATCAAAGCAATACTTTGCATAATCTGTTTGAGGAGACAGCTATCTAAATTTGTAACAGTTGTAATTAGCAAAATAAGGAACCTACATGAATAATTTGTCTCCAAAAAGACTAAAGTAATCAAGTTTAATATGCATATGTGCAAAAAAATCATACCATGTTTAGAGGACTTAATGTCATATGTCTACTATGTTCTAGAAGGGAAGCATAAGATTTATAGAACCCATTACTAGAACTGTTTTTGGAGAAAGGGTAATAAAACAGATCAACATACCCATACATTTCTTCCCATGACATCTAAGTTTGGGGGTTCAGTCTTATACTGATGAATTGCACATACATTCTAACCTTCTCCAGAAGACTCTAGAAGTATTGTTATAAATAAATACAAACATGCTCATGTTTTAAGTTGTAAGAAAACGGTTTTGCATTTAGATTTTTGTATGCCAATTTGATATCACTATTTTTTTCAATAATGTGGCTTTTTGTCATATCAAACTCTTTTTAATAATGTTCTGTCTTTGTGCTCTTGAAGAATTCATGTGCCAGATATGCTTGTTATAACGTTGCGTTTAAGCAGGGACCAGTCTGATTTACAGTAATTCTGAGTAAATTAGGTTGTGCTTGCATTTTGGAACACATCAGGGAGTAACTGGAGACTTCCTAAGAGTTTGTCAGCCCGTGAACTAAATCTTAGTAGTGGGCAGTACTTGGTTTTAATAATGAGTGAGATTTTTGTTTATTTTAGTCATGCATGCCCTGGGTCTTGCCATGACAGAGTAAAGTAGCAGAGTGAGGTGGATATATGAAGATGTGGAAGGATTTGGGTACATAATGCAATTATAGTGGTGGATAAGGATACTTGTACTTATAGTAGAGGGAGATTGTGGGAATTTGGGAGAATCTGCAGAGAGGCAAGTGAAGACTATGTGTAGGGGGATACTAAAAAGGTAGTAAACTTGTCCAATGTAAATGTAGTTGGGCTTGTGTATGTGTCCCCTGTGTGTATGTGTCATGTTTGTCCAGCACATGCCTGTTTTCACATCAGGCTGTTTCTATATGGAATGGTACAACATATCAAACCACATCAGAGAATGGAATACAACTAGCATACACAAAACAAGTGTGCACAGGCACTTCCACAGCTGCCAAGCCTTCCCATCCTGCACTGCGATGTCTTCAACCTCTTTACATACTTCATTGGATGCATTTTTACTTGTACTATTCCAGTATACTGTATTCAGTATAGACGACAATTGATAAATGTTGCCCTTGATATTATTCTGACCATCTGTTCCATATATATGGAATACATTGCAGTACCTCCTCTTGTGTGCTGTATGGTATTCTGGATTCAATCCAAAGGACCTGCTATACTCTATCAATTGTCAACTGCACAGTACATCTTCTCTTGTTCTGCATGATAGGTGTAATTATTGGTATGTTATTCAGTACGCCCAGTTAGTTTTTATGTACCACTAACTTTTAAGGGGCTCCATGTAGCTATAACTGGTCTAGACTACAATATACTAGTACTGCAAGCTTTTAAACCTGTGTTCTCTTATCATCTATGTAACAATCGGTCTAATGCCTGGAAGCATAAATAGGTCTTCTTTAAGATGTCTCTATTCAGATGCTTAAGTAAATAAAGACAAAACTTAACGAACACACATATTTTACTCCATGAGAAAAGCCATTAAAGACAGATTTAAATAACATACACATACCAGATTCATACTGTCCCACAAACCATCGCTTTTTGTCGATCCATATTGATGATCCTGCAAATATCTATTGATACAGTTATGAAAGACTTCTTCTGTGAGAAACTCTTTTAGCATTAGTAGAATAGAAGCACCCTACAAAATAAAGAGAACATGAAAAGTATATAATTGTTTACCCCTCTTCACAAAACACAACTGTTTCAATGTTAATAGATGCACTGTTTTGTAACAATGACCTACACTAGCTGCAAATTAATGTTTCTCATTATTAATCTTCTTCACAATGAAGGCTCTGCACACCATTTATCAGTTACAAATAAAATAATCTTTATGAGGCAAAATTGTACATTTTGGCACAGAGCAGCGTCTCTATCTCAATGGGTTTTAAGAAAGGGACACTGTTCGAAGGTATGCATTGTCCCGGTTATGATTGTTTATGCAGGAGAGAGTGGTTGAAGTGGAAATTTAGAAGTGGCGGTATGGACAAGTGGAGTTTGCCAGTTTTCCAATGAAGGCAGTAGGCGAAGTGGCCCATATACCAGCCCATTTCTACATACATACCTACATAGAGAATATCTGTTGCTTTTCTAAAATTAAACCTATATTTTTTTATTATTCTAATGTATAAACCATTGCTTTTTTTTAAAATTGTAAAAAAAAAAAAAAAAAAAAAAGATATAGGAAGTGTTTTTTTAATTTTTGGCACAAAAAGTCATTAAAAGTAAACAATGATTTCTACTGTTAATAAAGAAAAAAAAAAAAAAAGACGGACAGAAAACTTGTGATAGATATCAGTCTTATACAAAATAATTGTACACTGCTGCCCCCTGCTGGAACATGTTTTGAACTTTAAACTCAGAGGGCCTGAGTCATTATGGAGAGCAAAGCATAAAAAAGGAGTAACTTTGGGCAAAACCATGTTGATTGTGCATTGGAGGGGGAGATAAATTTAAAATGTGGGGAGAGATTTATAGTTGGGATAGGGGGTGTCCTAGATCAAGATTAAAGTTCCGTGTAAAAATAAAGCTAGCAAGTATTTGTATGTTAGATGTAAAAACAGACAGTATTTAACTTATCTGCAAAATAAACTAATTTGCACCCCTTGCATTGCAACATGGTTTGTCCTGGAGAACATCTACTCCTTTTTTTGCCTTACTTTCCCTAATGACTCAGGGCCAGAATGTCAAAGCACAAGTGTTAAATGTGTTACATTTAATACCTTAATGTAGGAAAGGTCATCAAATATTTCCTCAATTTGCTCTGGAGACTGCACATCAGTAGATATAGGATGAGACGTTTGTAAGGAATCCTTTTCCATGGCATCGCAACGTGCTTTCAGGAAGTTATCATTCTAAGGATAAATAAATAATTCTGCATATATTACGCTGCATAATGTATGGCACAATTTACAGACAAATATTTGGGCAATATTGTAGTAAGGTTTAAATAAATACAGTCAACTAAAATAAGTGTTGATAATCATTGGCCAGATAAGATATACATGTCTAGATTAGTTTACATATACAATATAAATGGAACAAGGAATAAAAAGCTTTTAAAAATTACATATGTAATAGACTTTAGTGTACAATACGCCACACACACACATGGCACATCATGATCTAACTGGAACTAGAAGGCAATTCAAGCGAGCTAAATTCTGTTATAAAACTACTGTATGATTAAATGACAATTTCATGCCTCATACACAACTTGGAAAAAAATGTGAGGACCCAGCGGCTGTATAATATACAACCCTTCCTAGAAAACATTATACAGCTGCCGGGGCCTCGCATTGCCCCCTTAATAGCATCAGCCCTTAGAAGTGACGTCAGTCTCACTGCCGGGATGTGCGTTTCTCTAGATTCTGGTAAGTCACTATTTCAAGATGTCTAATTTCATCTATGTCACAATTTAAATCTGTCGCTATTAATATCTCGAAGGAAATTACATCTGTTGCTTTTTAAAATGTTGTTCTAACTGTTGTCAGCATTTAGGGCCACGATATAATGACTACCACCGATAGCGTAGTGCACAAAGTATAAACCAAGGACTAATCTGTATTCTTGTATCCAAGGACTAAGCTACTTCTTTATGGATTTTCAGAACATCGCCATATTCAAACAAAGAGCCTTTTAAGAGGTGCAAAGATATGCGCGTTGTAAACCATAGACAACAGGTTGGCAACTAAAGCTGCCAAAAAGATGGCTGAAACGCAGTGGCTGCACATGAGCAGCGGCTCCTATCAGGCTACGTAGAGGAATTGAAGATGTGTGTGGTGACGAGTCACATGTAAGATAAGGGCTGCCTACATATTTTTGGAATTTGAACTGGGGCCACAACTGGCACACGTGGGCATGACTAGATTTAAGCCGGCACACTGATAGATAAAGGTCGCTGACCCCGGCAATAGACATTAGTTGTAATGGGTCAACATTCCGACACTTTGCCAAACACACATCTTACAATGCAATGGAAAACGGTTTTGTTTTTTTAACTCAAGTTAAGATTTTGTCACTACCGGCTAGGCTGGGTGATAAAAACAAAAAAGCGTGATGTGTTTTAAATTTGCACATTAACCTATTCATACTTCATCATGCATATTTATAAACACAGGTATTTTGACTAAATACATGTTACTGATGAAGGTGTGAAAGGTCTCCATGACCGGATGGAACCATAATGTTCTACAGCCAGGAATTCCATCAAAACTATATTGCCCAACTCATTACTTCATGATTTTCTCATCTGTAAAATAATCTCTCACACAGTGCTATCTATAACCACAAATGCCCTCTAATGAGATACATTTGCAATATTTACAAATCTTGCTGCCTGTTCAAAATAATCTACTTGATAGCAGAGAAGAGCTTTTATCTCATCTTCTCCTTCTGCAAAGACACAGTACGTGGAATAAATATGAGAGACTACAAAATCATCAGATACCATATTAATGAATTATTAAAACGTGGAGAAGTCTTCTGAAGTGG
Source organism: Mixophyes fleayi (assembly GCF_038048845.1). NCBI lineage: Eukaryota > Metazoa > Chordata > Amphibia > Anura > Limnodynastidae > Mixophyes > Mixophyes fleayi. The sequence continues at coordinate 397,865,820 of NC_134402.1, read as the reverse complement.
TGAACACTGCGGCTTAGGGTTTTTATTCAAACCAGCTGACAGAAAGCAGGATCTCAGATGTTCCCGTAGATTAGATAAATCTTCCTGAAATGTGACACAGCCGGGATTCTACAGCCATCATCTACAGTGCATTATGTATGGGGAGATGTGCAGCAATCAAGACTAATTGTTTATTTATGCTGTAACATTAGCATAATTAATGGCTGGTGTGCAATTGTATTTTGCACCTGTATTTGTGTATGTTCACTCTATTAAGAGCAGCAGTAAATACTTGTCAGGACTTGAATAATAATTGTGTGCACGTGTATCTATTACACAAGTATTGAATTGTATATCACACTACAAACATTTACTAAGCACAAACTGTAAGAATTGTGGCTATACCCCTGTGCACACTGGATCATACTCCTATGAAATGCATACATATTCCCAATGTAAGCGGATGGCTGCAGTAGCTTCTGTGATGTGCTTATTGTAGCTTCCTGTATCCAGACCAGCTTCTCACTGTAACAATGACATGATCTGCACTCTGTACATGCATTTACACCTCTAACATCTATTGGATAACTTACGTATGAGTACAAACACACCTGGCCTGTTGCAGTGATCACTGGATTGATAAGATCACTGGTGATTTCCTCAGGACTAAACAAACTCAGGGCAGGTGTGCTGCCATGTGTGCTGTGGGCATCCCAACGGTGAGTGTTGGCAGGCTACATTCAGACACACATATGGGGCCTGATTCATGTTCTGATGCAACTTGCATTTAAAAGAAAACAAAAAAAAAAAAAAAAAAAAAAGGGAGCACAGAACTTGTGTATAGTTCCGACCTTACTCAAATCCAAACAATAGTATCCGTTTGAATCTGGAAGTTAATACGCTCGGCCTAAACATAACTTGCTGTATATACACAGAACAGACTGCAGTATATGCATAAACGTCTGTGTGGAGATTGTATGTTCTCCCTGTGTTTGCGTGGGTTTCCTCCGGGTGCTCCGGTTTCCTCCCACACTCCAAAAACATACTGGTAGGTTAATTGGCTGCTATCAAAATTGACCCTAGTCTCTCTCTCTCTCTGTGTCTATGTTAGGGAAGTTAGACTGTAAGCTCCAATGGGGCAGGGACTAATGTGAATGAGTTCTCTGTACAGCGCTGCGGAATTAGTGGCGCTATATAAATAACTGATGATGATGATACCCAGAGCTACTTCACGCAAGATACGGCATGGTTCTGAATATGAATCAGGCCCATAATGTAGCATTAGGACGTCAAACATCCAACACTTTCTCAATAACATAGCTAACAGCACCACCATGTGTCAATTATGTTAAGTGCACTACAATAAAATATTGTACTCTCTAAAACTATGTAATTTTGTATTTCTGCAGTATCAGACACAAATGTTGGTCTTTATTAATTTAAACCCTAAAAATGAATAACATTTGTAAGAAATGCATCTACACCTTGCAAAACGGATATTTAAGCACTATAAAATCAACCTAATTACTACAAAAAACAGATGACTGATTAAAACCTAAATACTTACAGCATTCAGGTCTTTAAATTTTGATTCCAAAGCAAAATATTCCATGTAAGTTGCAAATCCTTCGTTAAGCCACAGATCATTCCACCACTCCATGGTCACAAGATTCCCAAACCACTACAAGACAAGGACATTCATTAAGAAGACATGCCTGAAAAATGGAAGAAAATCACTTAATTGTGCCTAGTACAGAGTAACAGTAGACGTATCAGCATGTATCGCTTTTGTCTGAGGTGTTATTTTCAGGTCCTACGCCACCTATTAGAACATGCTACCAGATTGTTGTACTGTAAGCCGATTGCAATGCATGAAAAAGATTGACACAATCACTTTGGCAAGAGGTAAATGGATTATGGAGTGGATATATAAACAATGGTTCTGTGGTTGCAGTGTTTATCTTGCCTATGGTTACAGCACTGTAGAATCTAGATAACAAATGTTATACATTCATCTCTTACGATCCTTATTAGAAGAATACAAAGGGGGGATAAAAGAATAAATTGAGGTTAGTGTACTTTTAATGCCTTTATCACTGAACTATCCAGTTGTGTAATCACAATTTCAGTGTTCTCCCCACCAGAAGATTTTGCCAGCCAGGTGGCATTAAGAAGTAGTCGGGTTGGGACAGTGTAATACTTTGCTATAATAATAATAATAATAATAATAATAATAATAATAATAATAATAATAAGAGAATTATGAAGGTTATTCCCCACAGCTGCCTGGACTGACAGCCAGGACTGGTCAGACCGGTGGTCAGTGGTCTAACACACACTACCGGCTTTAGTGCTCACATAGTGCCTAATACAATAGGGCAAACAATGGTTTGTCCTATTATAATAGGACTCTGATGGGCTCCAAGAGCCGAGTGACAAGTAGAAACAGCCAGGTGGAGCACCCGGGAAATAGGAAATTCATGGTTCGCCCCAGGACCTATCAGTTACTCCTCTCACTCTCTGCACACACTTTAGGCATTTACCATTTTTAAAAATTAAATATACTAGAAGGTATATTCCTGAAGAATCCTTAATTCACAGATGATGGGGTGTAGTATCTCCTTTAAGACTGGAACGCACACTAATAATTACACACAGAGACGCATTTAAAAACCATCTATATTTATCTGTATTGGCCAGGGGTTACCAACCATTTAGGATGGGTCCCTACAATCCTCTCTTTGCAGATCCACTTCTTCATGACATAATAAAGACTTACTTGCGCTTAAAAAAAAAATCTGCAGTCCTGCCAGAGAGATGGGTCTGGAGCTGTTCAACGCATCCAGATATCCGTCAGATCACCAGAGTAGAGTCTTAGTAACTTCATCATTCCCCTTACTTAATCCCACCCACAACTACTTTTGGGAGATAGAAACAGCCTTTAATAAGGAATTAAGTTTAACTATTATTATATTGTACCATTCCTCTATTTCCCTTGTCTAATGACATTACTATTTCAAATTATTTTGTAAACAGTAAAGAAAGTAAAAGAAAGGACATATAAAAATTTTCCTGCTCTACAACAGTTTTTCAGACCTCTGGACCTGGTCACTAGGCCACGGATCCATCTTTGTTGTATGATAATATTATTACATATTCCATTAAAAGGAGATTTTTTTTCCTTTGCTTTTTGGAGTAAATAATGGAAATGATGCGACAGACAAAAATAACAGCACTGTCCTCAAGAAAACCACAAGCAGAGTGGATAATCCATTTATTGACGCATAAAAGACCCCTGCAGCATTAAAATTATTAGAAGTTAATTTCTTAATAAATGTATTAAATGGCCAAAGAAATAAAAAAAAAAAATAGATTGCGTACACTTGTAAATGACCCCTCCATCAAGAACTATGATTATCTGCTATACATATTTTTTTAATTATTATAACCAATATTGTCTGAAAATGTCAATTAACGATCTCGAGAACCAAAATAGAGTAACTATACATATACATGGAAACTCTCAAAGTGGATGCTCACAATATTATGTAAATGTCAGGATCTCTAAGCCCACTGTCCCTACTTCAAGCTGTGTCGCTTATTTCACTGTTCCTATCTGCAGAGGTGTAACTAGGGGTGGGCAGCACAGACAATAGCCCAGGGCACAGGCAGGAAGAGTTGGAGCGTAGGCACAATATCACATTGGAAAAAACAAAAGATCAAGTGGAGCAGGAACCAGCATTAAAAAATAAAGTAAAAAATGAAATACGAAACTGCAATGTGATCTGTTCAAAGTGGCCGACAATTAAGCTCGACATGTCTGGTGATATTCATTATATATGGATAATTGCGCAGTACCGTACCCATAGCACTTTTATACCATAGTTATCATTGCTTTAGGTGACCTAACATGGTAAAATAGCGGCATGACGGTGTTGCATGGTGTAAATTGGGTGCAGCTTTATGTTTGCAAGGGGGCACAATTAAAAAAACTCCATCCCCAGGGAACAGAAATTCCTAATTACACCTTCTTTAGTAAGTGGAGAAACCTCCTTGTTGGTGTATTCTTATATTTAGTAACCAATAAAGGAGTGCAAAAGGTCTGCTTAACTAATATATGTGATGTTTGATTTTGCTTATTTTTTTCTAAGTATTACACACAATCCCAAATTAGTCACTAAAAACCACTTCTTAACAATTGAAAAATTTAGTACAGTCCAGTGCAAAAAAAATAAAACAAAGTAATAATAATAAATAATAGTAGTATACCTGATGGGCCATCTCATGAGCAATGACAGCAGTGATCAGCTGTTTATCCATAAGTGAAGAGGAGTTCTCTTGGTACAGAAGTGTGGTCTCCCGGAAGGTAATCAGGCCCCAATTTTCCATTCCTCCTGCTTGGATATCAGGAATAGCTACCAGATCTACAATTAAAACAATTACTATTTCTCATGTGAAGTAATAATACATGTCTATAATGATGATACATTCCCGAAAGGTTAATTCTAATTTTCTTTTTGTTAAATGTATGTAAATGTTAAATATAATGAAATATTCCAATGTATTTAAGTAGATAAAACAATGTACAAAGCACAGAGATCACATGACTGATGAACGTCTAACAAATCAGCAGTTACTTTCAACCCAAGGCCAATTCAATGAAGCAGATACATCCACTGCTGCGAGCACAACATTTGCACATAACAGAATAGTTGGGTAGCAGATCTCTTGCAAATATGCAAGTTCTCCACACCTACAATTTAGGTTACCCCCCCTCCATTCTGTATGCTTCTTATCTGTTCATCAGAATGTATTTATGGATTAGACAATAACACTTCTTGCTTTGTATGTGGAATTCAATTCTTAGTATTTGTTCAGAATGTTCACTTCCCTGTATACTTATTATGTACCATATGCGGACATTACTAATATGCAATCAGATACTGTATTAATAGATTGCACAGTGCCGTTTCCCTAGTTCAAAATTCTAGATGTATAGTGGTGAGAGAATGTTTAGGAGTTCTTGAGGATTATCTATATGCCTGCATTATTTTGACTTAAAATGTTATCGGATCTTTAACCAAGTCTGCAATATATCAGTAACAAAAACAGGAAGTATACATTCTCGTATCTTGGAACACATTGATCCACTAATATTCACTTTCTTTGAGAAAAAAATGGTGCCAACCTATAAGATCTACTAGTGTGGTCATATAACAATCCTGTTAAAATATGAAGTACCCTCCCCTACTTAAAAAGCCCACACATTTTGGTACCCTTCATAAAGTCTCTATAAACAAGGGAATTTTTAGTACAGTGCTGCATTTATATTATGGTGAGAAGAGGAATAATGAAACCCTAGGGGGCAGATACAATTCAGCGCTATGTGCCGCTGTACATCAGATACACACACACTGCCGTTTATTACGGTAAGGAATCTCCGCTCAGAAAAAGCAGTATTCATTGTTGGTAACTGGTGTGAAATAATGACAGTGAAAGCAATATGATCCATAAAGGGCTCATAGATCTCCAGCTGTAAGTAATGTGAAGTTTCTTTCATCACGCAACATATCGCTGCAGAACTAGGAATCTCCCTGCGTGAAACTAAAAATAAAACAAAAAAAAAAAAAACCAATAATACTTTACGATAATCAGGCTACAGCAGGAAAACCATTCCAAAATACTTCCGCCACCTTTTATTCATGGTCAGGCAGATGAAGAAAATATACTACTATTGTCACTCTTCCCAGGAGGAGCCAACCAACACAACTCACTCCCGAAGGTCTCACAGAACCCTTTGTGATGATCTTTACAGCTGTCTTTCTGCTGCTTGGTGACAATGTCATCCTCACTATGATCACCGAACGTTGCTTCCATCAGCGACAGTGAAAGCTGCTATACAAAGTAATACAACTGTGAATAGGCAAACCCAAAACACTTAGCTACTAAGCTCCCTGCCTGGGCACCGGCTGATAACACGGTGGTGGTGGTTACTGCCAATCAGTACCATGCATTTGTTTCAAGTACTCACATTTCTAAACCATAAGACTACTTTCACAATGTTTGCCTGCAAGCTACAGAATGTTTTGTAATGTCAAACCGATGACGACAACATCTGATAAATGTCTCTTGATTATCTCTGCTCATCAGCTGAAGATTTCCAAGAGCAAGAATAATAATCACAGCTTCTTATTGTGAAACACATAATTTAGTGCAGTCAGATGAAAACACTTTACATGCTCCCAAAGTTGGAAACTGCTAAATAATTACACCGAGAACAAGTAAGGAATCAACAGATCGGATAATATGACAACAGGAATTAAATTTTATGCAAATGTGATGCAAATCAATTACCATAGTTAAGCAAATCAACACGAGAGTACAGCATCACCAGGAATCAGCGGACCTCAAGGGTTTAAAGCTCGTTTAAAATAGCTTCATATGCATTCATAAATGGAGCAAACAAATTCACCAAAACGTATTCAAAATGCATGTGTTTTAGATACGTTATTTGTGTACTCTGCTAAAGCCACAGGTGCGAATGAACCATAACAGTCTGCAAAATACAAACATCAATAATGGGAATAACCTATTTCCCAAGACATTTGTAAAACCACCATCAATTAGCAAGGTCCCACTTTTTTGATTATAACTCTTTTACCACAATTACATTCAGTATGGTACCATAATTTCTAGTCAACTTAAAATGAAATAACAGCGCTGGAATAGAGTTACAAACCTAGTTTTGGGAGAGGATATTTAATTCCAAAGTATTTTGAATAAAATTCAAGAAGTGTCATTGAAACACTCAGAGCATACTGGGCCTGATCGATTTTCTTTGGTACAGCATAGATTGACACCTGTTGACAAACAGAGAACAAAATAAACATGGACAACACAATTTATTTATAGCATCACAAATCATAAGTATGGCACTACAATGCTTGTTAACATCTGAAAGCAAGTACCAATTACACTTCATTTCTGGACAGGTGAATCTGCACAGAGGGCACTTTGTGTATGCATAGAGCACTGCACAGATATGTAACATAACACCACTAGACATGATCAGAATACGATTCATTTACACTGTAGTAAGAGACTGTTACAACTCTCATCCTCTCCTAACCGAAACCTCACTATCACTTGTGCTTCACATCTGTAATAGTGGATCAGGGATTTGTCATCTACTGGTATAACCGGTGTTAGGCTGCTGATCAGTGAAGCATAGTTTATGACACCTCTCTGGCCTGGTTCTCATCTGGCCTAAGACCAATAGGGCTTTTTTTCCTTTTAAACTAGTTTTTTTTAAATCAGTTGCCCAATTAACACAGATGTAGCTAGTTTGTATTTATCCCAACTATATATTAGCAGTCACTAAGGGGAGATGCATTGGGGCTTCCTACACTAAGTAGTTTCTCTCACAAAGACAACGCACAGTTAAATGTCACAGTTAAACAGGGAACAAACTCTGCTAACTGCTAGTAACAACCTTCAGCTGCTGCAGCTGCTACACCACTTCTTACTTCACTGTCCCATACATTGTAACTTGATTATATATCTTTGTTTTCTCTATTTATTTCCCTTTATTTCCCTGCGTCAGTGTCACCATCCTGCTGATCAACTCCTCTCTCCCAGGCTCTTTCCTTTCACTTGTTACATCTGCTTTCCACAAACTCTGTCACCACTTCAAACCTGCCCCCTGTATCTTCACTGCTCCCCTGCCACCGATTCCCCCTTTTACACTATTTTCCCATTGTCTTTGTATTTACTGCTCTTAATTTGTACTGCATAGCCTTTACCATCGTGCTGCTCTACCACAACACAGCTGTTTCCAAATGTTGTCTTGCTATTGGTTTTTTTTTTACCACTTATTGCATTCTTACTGTCATGTCTCCCTCTCAGGCTTCTACACTACCTAAGCCCAGACACCAACCTCTGCACCATCTGGACCTTCCAGGACTCTCTACCACCAAGGCCTCTCTACATCATGGTCTTGGTATCTTGCAGACTCTGCACCATGGTGATCCCCACTATGTCTATTGTTCCCATTTCTTCCAATTGCCACTCATTACTCCCTTCCATTAGAATGAAATCTCACACGGGTAGGGTCCACTACACTATATTTCATGCCTGCACCCCCATTGCATCATGCCTGCACCCCCATTGCCTCATGCCTGCACCCCCCATTGTCTCATAGCTGCAACCCCATTGCCTCATGCCTGCACCCCCCATTGTCTCATAGCTGCACCCCACTGCCTCATGCCTGTACCCAATTGTCTCATAGCTGCACCTCACTGCCTCATGCCTGTACCCAATTGTCTCATAGCTGCACCCCACTGCCTCATGCCTGTACTCAATTGTCTCATAGCTACACCCCACTGCCTTATGCCTGTACCCAATTGTCTCATAGCTGCACCCCACTGCCTCATCCCTGTACCCAATTGTCTCATAGCTGCACCCCACTGCCTCATGCCTGTACCCAATTGTCTCATAGCTGCACCCCACTGCTTCATGCCTGTACCCAATTGTCTCATAGCTGCACCCCACTGCTTCATGCCTGTACCCAATTGTCTCATAGCTGCACCCCACTGCCTCATGCCTGTACCCCATTGTCTCATAGCTGCAGCCCACTGCCTCATGCCTGTACCCCATTGTCTCAAGTCTGCCCTCTCTCCATCCTTCTCTCCGTCCCTGTCTTATCTGTTGCTGAATTGCTTTTGTACGCCATGTGATTCATTCTTTTAATTGTGTCCATTCATTTATCATTCTGCCTATCGCTACCCATTATCCTTATCTGTATGTACTTATGTTGTCTTGTAATTTTGTTGTATGTTCTAACCCCCTTTGTACAGCACTGTGGAAGCCTTGTGGAAACTTATAAGTAAAAGATGATGATAAAAGATGACATAAGACAACACATACCTATCATAATCTGACAACTGAATATGATCAAAATACAAACCTATTACAGTCTATATAGACAATACATCCACCTATCATGACTCAACATTATTTATTTCTATTACACTCTATATTATGTCATACTTTTCAACATAGGCAAGTTGATTCCTGGGAGGTTCGGGGAACAGGTGGGTGTGTGGGGGCGGGTCTTGAAGAATTGAGTCACCAGCCCCGCCCCCAAAACAGCCATCCCTATCTTGGACCAATAACAACAGGAGACGGGACCACGAAGACACATGCACGGCATCACTAAGCCCCGCACCCTCTGTTTAATATACAGAAGCGGCCGGGATTCGGGAGAATTGCCTGCTCTCCGGGGAGTCTGGGAGGACTCCCAGAAATTCGGGAGTCTAACGGACATTCCGGGAGAATAGGCAACTATGTATTATGTTGAAGCCCTTTATATATTGATGGTTGTGATTCACCCCTGTATAACAATGTGTTATGTCCTTTTATTATGGATATATTTACTTATGGTGGTGGCATTTTTATTTATTTTTTTAAACATACACGTTCTATTATATAAGACATAATGACATTACATAAATGTTTAATGAGTGGAGAATCTATTGTTAAGAAAACAAGTAGAATAGAGGAAAATCTACACACAGCTAAAATACAAGTGATTTTGATTGAATGTATTAGAAAGGAACTGTATTTCATTGAAAGACAATAGTAGCAAGTAATACTTTCTTCTGCGCCAGCACTCAGAAGGTTAACATTTTTAAAAAGAGGTTTTAAATTCTGTTCTGTTGCCCTAAATATGCAGAAAGATTCCTCTACTTACCAGAGTCCCATTGTTATCTGCAGACAAATTCTTCATGTCAGACACAATGAAAGCAACCAAATAGGTGCTCATTCTCACACTGGTTGCAAATTCATCAAGGAAAAGCCCATTTGGAAGTGCGGTTGTGCTGGTCTGAAAAGATGATCGGTTTTACAAGGTGAAAACGATAACTCAAGTTATATCAGGGAGACTGTATACAAAACATCACATTATGCAGTAAATACGCTTTGTTTTTTGGGGTTTTTTTTGCCCTGTGCATGCTCAGAGTGAACTTCTTGCCACTTGCTACTCTTTATTCCTGAAGAGGCGTGATGGGGGAGGGAAAGGGTGTTCTAACAAAGTAAATACAATAAGGTAATGTTTAAACAATTGTATATGGATTCAGACTGGACTGCTGAGAAAAACGGTTTTATTAGCGAGTGGTCAGGGGCAGGTGTAAGTAGCAAATAATGACACCTGATCTACTTCGTAATTAGGAGGTTTGCAAATGATTCGCAGGCACTTATTGAGACTTTAGTAGCAGTAGATATATATATATATATATATATATATATATATATATATATATATATTTATATTTGTGTGTGCATGTCGGGAAGTTGTTCCTGCTGTATTAGGTTATTCACGTTTAAATGACGCGTCACAACAATTGCATCCGTAACACATAAAATAAGAGGCCTTTGTACATGTTCACAAGTTGGACGTAAGTGTCTGAGTGTTTCTTGTCTTATCAAGCGGACGCATCTACTTCTTATTCAGACCTGGACACTTCTTCAACTCTGAATACAGCGTACATACGCATACGTTCAACGCTGAAGCAGGCTCATGTTATCCACTGTGCACGCTAGACAACAGAATATGCAGTTGTTTCAAGCTATTAAAGTAATAATGTACAGTACATAAACTAGATTATGAACTTTGTTTCAGGTAGGCAGCCTATTATACACCATAATGTTCTGTCATCAATTTGACAGCTCGCACCACCACAGGGTGTACCCTACTCCTTCCACTGCTACGGCCCCCTGCTTGCCTCCATTCGACTGAGCACGGCATTGTCATTTCACATTATTACTAGTATTATTATGCTTTCATTTTTATATAGCAGTACTGTACATTGAGTGGGATTATGATATAAACAAATCAATCATACAATGGCATTAAGCAGTAGGTATACATGGGAATACTTCAAGCATATGGTAGGGCATATAGTAACTGCAGCTGCTGGTGGGGAAAAGGCAGAGTTGGTGTAAGAAAAGGGCCACTTGGAAGTGGCCCTTTAAAGGTGTTGAAGATTGAAAAGCGTTTGGTAGAACAGAGGAGAGTACCAAAAATGGAGAGCTGTGTGGAAGAAGTCTTGCAGCTCTGCATGAAAGGAGATTATAAGAGTGGAAGACTCTAAGGAGTGCTGAGGGAAAATGGGAATTTATTTATGGATAGTTACAAATATAGGTTGGACGGATTTGTAGCAATGGCAGCAGATGAAAACAAACAGGTATTGTAGATTTAGATATAGAAGATTTTTACAGCAGACTTGCCTTGAATATAGAGGGGATAATCTTGTCATTGCCATGTCACATAGAAGGAAGTTGCAATAGTCAAGGTGGGAATTTATAAGGGTACATTCAAGAGCTATGTGGCATATTGTATGAGGAAAGGATGCATTCTGGAAATTCTGCACAGGTGTAAGTAGCATGACTGAGATTGCACTCTTGCTTATTCCTCACATTCAGTTGAGGATGACTGCGATATTAAACTTTTGATGTGGGTAAAATGATGGTGTCATTGACTGTTAAAGAGATATTAGGCAGAGGTTTTGAATGTGATGGGGGGGGGGGGGGGGAGATATAATTTGTTCCGGTTTTTTTTAAGTATTTGCATAGATTGCATCTTGTATAGTTGGGTGATAGACAGTGTCAGATGACTGCGAATACAAATGGAATTCTGGGAAATAATTCTGGTTATCATTTGCCTACAAGTGATACTGGAGCCCATACGAGAATATCATTTTAGCAAAACAGGTGGTGCAATAGGTAATAGTGGGCAGAGGCCCATTCCTTGGGGTTCTCTAACATAGTGAGTGGTGATGGGGGGGAGGAGATGAGGTCCCATTCAAGTAAACGATAAATGATCACTTGGACAAATATAATGAAACCCATGAAAAGGCAGTATTGTGGATGCCAAGGAAATAGAGCATTTGCAAGTGTCAGAATAGTTCAACGATGTCAAATTCACATAAGAGATCCAGCAAGAGTAGGGGAGACGATTCCCCTTAAGGCTTGGCTAAGGTTGATGGCTTTTTTTCCTGTGCGGCGTGCGAGGCAAATGCCTAATTAAAGATCATCATAGTATTAGAGGTGAGAAAAGAGGACGAACTATTGTAAACAACGGGCTTCAGTAGTTTTTAGGCAAATTGAAGGAGAGAATGAGTTGGAAGCTAGAGGGTGAGGCTAGGATAAGAGAGGGAATTATTACGCATTTGAAAGAGGATTATGAAATGGAAAGCTTCAATTACTTGGTCAAAGTAGGCATCAGTGTGGTGAGTGCACAGTAGCACATAACAAATTGTATCAGGAGGACAGGTTGTAAGGGGAGAGAATGAATGGAGTGACTGGAGTAACTGGGTTAAAAAGAGCCTAGGATGGAATTGCAGGTAGGTGAAGGGTGGTGATGTGCATTGGATGTTGTATGTAGATGTAGCACAATATTACACCAGTGTTATGTTCTTTTTTAAATAGTCTGCAATGTCTTGGGCACTTGGGTTAAGTAGGAATTCAAATGTGGGAAAATGGGTAGTAAGGATTTGTAGTTTTTGAGGATGTAAGAGAGGAGAAGTATGTGTGTTTAGCCAAGTTGAGAGCAGAGGTTAAAGATATGAAGTTGAATTTGTAGTTGAGGAAATCAGAGTTTAAACCAGACTCCCTCCATTTGTGTTCAGCAGCACATATGGCTTTTTGCAGGGTTCTTGTGACACAAGTGTTGAAGGCTGTGGTGGGTGGGGCAGCATAGTTGTGTAGATTCGACCTTGGCAAGCCATCAATGGAGGTTAACTTATTATAGATGTTCCAGAAGGCACAACAGAACGGTGGTGGTGGGTGCCAGATTTGTGAATGATGGAGATATGAATAAGGTTAGCAGTGTTACTGACGTTAGTGTGAAGAGGTGAATGGTGGGGTTGGTAATAGGTGATGCTATAGATTAGACGTGCTGCCGTGCCCTGACTTATGATCACACAGAGAGAACTTCTAATTTCTATTTTGAAGCGGCACAACTGAAACAAATAGTGATTGTAGCTCAGATTGTAGGGTAAGCTCTGGTAAGAGGCAAACAGGAGGAGTTGAATACACCTCTAGGTAGAGGAGATGAATACATCTACTCACTAGATAAGAAACAGGAGGAAATAGTCTACAGTGAAAACCGTAGAAAGAGATAACTATACCTCTACTCTATAGCAGAAAGAGAATGAGGAAATTACGACACCTCTACTCTATATTCAGGCACAATATTTAAGAGGAATAAAACAATTCTTCTAATACAGCCTACACATATAGGGCCGGATTCATGTTCGGATGCAAGTCCATGCACCGCATTTTGCATGAAATAGCTCTGCACATGCTACAAAACGAACCTTACGTCAATCAACGTAATTCTGTCTGTATTACCCAGTATTGTTAAATCACAGTGTTTGTTCCCAATTGTAAAGTGTTACGGAATCTGCTGGCGCTATGATTCATGTCGAATGCAAATGACACGACTGTCTATGACTCACGGGGCAGAACGGGGTGGCTGCGGGCGGATGGACGTATGTAATGTACAGGAATGGCATGCCGAGGGCGCTCCAAAGCAGATGCATCCAATTCAAGTCCCGGGTTTCTCGCAAGTACACTTGTAAGTGCCGACTGATTGTAGTGACTGGCACGGCACAGTATTTATTTGGTAAAAGGACACATTTGCGTGCTACTAGCTAGCACAGAACATGTGTGTGCAACTAAAATAGCCCATAAAAATACATTGCATGTACAGTATGCACTAAGAATATGTTGATTTATTTATCTAACACACACATATATATATATATATATATATATATATATATATATATATATATATATATATATATATATATATATATATATTTATTTTACCACCCATATTTTCTATGATTATAATGTTTCGAGTTGTTCACTTATTTTATTATATACACTTTCTATATGTCTTCTGATGATACCTTACATTACACATATGCTTGTGCACTTACTGCACACTGTTCTGTCTGTTAACATGTGCACATAATGTTTAGGCAGAGAGTACAGAGTCAAATTGAAATGCATCTTGCGATCTGCTTGGATTTCAATATTGCTGCAACTACGCTCAAATTCCGAGCTTTTTTTTTTTTTTTTTTTTTATTCGCTACTTGCGTGCGGACTTTAATCAGACCCATAATGTGCACAGGTGAATGTGTTTATCATCATTAGTAACCAATACAGACTGAAATTTCGAGAAAGTCTACATCTCATGGTATTATCCCATTTTATCCGTATGGGGGAGTACAGACCAAGACGTCCTCTACAAAGTCATGCCTTGTTCTTTAAATTTTAACTTAACCTTTTCCCTTTCCAAATTCCCCCAAAGCACAGAGGGCATATCAGGATACACAGTTCACCATAGTAGAAATGCTACCCTATGAGGTATTCCTCAGCATTTCTCCCAAATATTGAATCACTAGATTATGGTGTATAATACAATTCCATTAGCTGACACAGAAGATACAAGAAAAAACAGGATTACCTTCGGCATGTTTGACAGAGCAAAGTTTGTTTCGCTTCTTTTGATCTTCACTCGGAATGTAGATTTAAACGCCGGTTCATCAAAGCAAGGAAAGGCTTTTCTTGCTGCAAGGGGCTCAAACTGTGTAGCTGCAAGCCACTTACTGCACCAAGACATAAAAGGAAACATTTGCAAGATACATTCCCACATCGCCATTTACTTTGATAACAGTTATTTTAGAAGAGACCATATTATTTAAGGTTTACACATACAAGAATTATTACACAGCTTTGTCTGAATTACAAATACACCATCTGAACAATAAATTAAGACATATTAAAGGCATACCTCTAAACCAGAGCTATAATTATGGTGGTAAAACAAGTTTCTCTACCAAGGGTGCATGGCCGTGTTGGTGACATCCACTGGCAGATCCACCCCATTGCTGCTCCCAGCACTTAGCAACAAAGTGCCACATTTAGAATTAGGAACAAGGCAGAGAAAATAACACATTTGCTCCTGGACAAACCATGTCGCAATACAAGAGTCGGTAATGCACGTAGCACACAAATACTGCACGGCTTTAATTTTGCACTGCAATTTAGAGTTGATCTAGCTTCCCAGATTGGGAAGCGGCATGTCCACACATTTTAAATCCCCTCCCCCCCAGTTTTACAAATGTTCAAAATAGCTGGGGTTTTTTGCTTTGATCCCAATTCTAAATGAAGCCAGGAGTGCTCTGAAAACAGAAAGTAAAACCTACTCTCTCAAAAAAATAAACAGACTGGCTCACATGTCACACACAGTCATGTGACCATCCATGGTTGTAGGAGATTGGATCCCCTGCACAGAAACAGGTTAGGCATGGAAAAGTCACGAAAGACAGACGCAGACAGAAAGACAGCATCAGAGCGACAGCGAGAGAGTGGGACAGACAGGAGGAAATAAAGGAGAAAATGACACACTAGGTAAAATTACAATTGTAGATATTCATAGGTACTATACTTATTTCCAAATACTTTTCAAAGAGGTTATAAGCCCAATATAAGTATAAAAATCTAGAATTGCCTATAATGCCTAATGAATTGCTTATTTTTAAATTAACATGCTTATGTTTTACATTATAATGATACTACTGGGGCTGAGTGGGTGGATGTAGCCTGCAGCACAAAGAGCAACAAGAAGCCACAATGGGGAGAATGAATGGGGGTCCTGGGAAGGAGACTACCACACTCATTGTGTGCTAGGCACATGTTCTCAGTGAAATGACCACATACCCTTCAACGAAGCTCTAGGGCAAAACATTCTATTGCTTTCAACGAAAATGGGTAAGGCCAAGGGCATTAAAATGTCTAGCTGTGGTTCTGCTCAAAACGGTCCATTCTTTTTATGGTATCCCTTGTAACTTAGTAACTTGTTTATTCATTTGTGGCCAGTGGAACAACAAAGCGTCCCTTGTCCCTATGTACTTAACTGCAACACAGGTAGATATGTGTCTATTTGTTATAGAATGATAGATTAGCTTCCCTTAAGTTTGTTTAATTTATTTTGACAATATTGTATATTTGTCAGTAAACAACTGTTCTTTTGTTCATTTAATAAAAATAATGGGGTTTTTTTGCAGGACGCTGGGGTAGAAAAGGCAAAAGAACAAACTAATAAAAGTAATGTTACATAAAGAAGGAAAATCACATTAAGGCAAAGCAATTAGCCTTACAACGAGGATTACCTGTTTTCGTCTGTGTATGAGATTTTGTAGAATCCGTAATAGGTGCTTGAAAAATTTGAGTTGTATTCAAGGGTGAGCAGGCACTCCGTTCCTTTCACCAACTTTTCAGGCAAAATCATAGCAATCATCTCAAAAGTTTTATATTCCAACACGCTGAGTTTAAGAGTGGACCCTGCAGTGACATTGAGACTTGCCTCTATGTTCTGAAGACCTGAGCTATGAAGAACAATTGTCTTTGTCTCTTCAACAATATTAAGCTTTATCTGCACAACACCAGAAAACTCCATTGCAGCAAGATTCGGTTGCAGAGTAATGTCATAATCTACCGGTATGACGCTGTTGGGGAGTCTACTTTTTGTCCATGGAAACAGTTCTCCATTAGAAGCAATGGGATATATCAGTTCAATTGAATGGTTTTTCTTATGACAGCCTTCTTTGGTAAATGTACACTTTGGAAGCAAGTAAATCAGTGTAACTAAAGAAACTAAAATCACAACAAGCACGACGCTTACAATCACAGTCCTTGCGGAAGGAACTGGGCACAGTCCCTCTTGAACTTGTCTATAGTTCCCTGCACTGTTCCGAAGACCTGAACTCCTGTTCATGAACGACATGCCCAGCAATTTCGCAGAAGATTCATAATCCTCTTCATCGTCATCCATCTCATGTTCACCCAAACCACGCACAAGTAGTCGGGAGCTCCTTGGTTCATACTCTACTTCTTCAGATTCTAGAGGATTTATGCTGGGCTCCTTAGCTAGATCAACCACATCCGGTTCCTCCTCAAACATTGTGTTTTCAATCATATTCCTAGGCAACGGGGCCTGGTCTGGAAAGGAACAGCAAATATTATTTCTCAATTTTTGTTAACAATCACTTCAAGTAAACCCTTGTTTGTTTAAATAAGAAAATTGTGAAAATTTTATATAAAAATCAAAATCAAGGTCAACCACCTTTATTGATACAACAGGATTGGGCATCTAAATTGCATCAACATTAGATTGGTTAAATTAGAAAATGAAAGGCACGTTGCAAAAGAAAGTAAGACAAACCCCAAAAAGTTTTTTAAGTAAATAAATGGCAAAAGGATTAAAAAAGATAATATAGGACCCCTAAGAAGTGAGATGGGTGAATTGATAAATGATACTAAGGAAAAAGCAGAGGTATTAAACACGTTCTTTTCTTCAGTATTTACCAGAGAGGAACAAATGGCAGGAGTAATACATAAAAATGGAAATGAAACCATGCCATTAATTAATACTTGGTTGTCAGAGGAAGAAGTCCAAAGGCGACTGAAGAATATTAAGATAAATAAAGCTCCAGGTCCAGATGGCATACACCCAAGGGTTCTTATGGAGTTAAACTCGGAAATAGCTAGACCGCTATTCTTAATTTTCAGAGATTCAATCTCATCAGGCTCAGTACCAAGGGATTGGCGAATAGCAGATGTGGTGCCGTTGTTTAAAAAGGGGACGAGATCACAACTAGAGAATTATAGACCTGTAAGCCTGACATCAATAGTGGGGAAACTACTGGAAGGTATTTTAAGGGACAGTATTCAGGATTACTTGGTACGCAATAAAATTATTAGTGGGAATCAACATGGATTTGTGAGGGATAGGTCATGTCAAACTAAACTAATTAGTTTCTACGAGGAAGTTAGTGGGAACTTAGACCAGGGCAGGACAGTAGATGTGGTCTACTTAGATTTTGCAAAGGCCTTTGATACAGTGCCACACAAGAGGTTGGTTTACAAAATAAGGGAACTGGGTCTAGGAATCAAAATTTGTACTTGGATCGAAAACTGGTTAGAGAATAGGGAACAGAGAGTTGTGATAAATGGAACATTTTCTAATTGGTCAAAAGTCTTAAGTGGAGTACCTCAAGGTTCCGTGCTGGGACCACTCCTTTTTAATATATTTGATGGTTTAGAGAGTAAAGTTTCTATTTTTGCAGAGGACACTAAACTCTGTAAGGTAATAAAATCAGAGCAAGATGTAGCTTCTCTACAGAGGGACTTAAAAAAACTGGAGGATTTAGCGGTCAAATGGATTATGAGGTTTAACACAGATAAATGTAAGGTTATGCATTCAGGGATCAAAAACAAGAACGCAATCTATAAATTAAATGGAATTAATTTAGGAGAATCTATAATGGAAAAGGATTTGGGAGTGCTCGTAGACAGTAGACTTAGCAATAGTGCTCAATGTCAAGCAGCAGCTGCAAGGGCAAACAAAGTATTGGCATGCATAAAAAGGGGCATAGATGCAAGGGAAGACAGTGTAATTTTGCCACTGTATAAATCGTTGGTAAGACCTCATCTTGAATATGCAGTACAGTTCTGGGCACCACTCTATAAAAAAGATAATTTGGAACTAGAAAGGGTTCAGAGAAGGGCGACAAAATTGATAAAGGGTATGGAGTCATTAAGTTATGAGGAAAGGTTAGCCAGTTTAGGCATGTTTACTTTAGAAAAGAGGCGTCTAAGGGGAGATATAATTACTATGTACAAATACATTAGGGGTCAATACGGAGAGCTTTCATGGGAACTTTTTACCCCAAAGACCATACACAGGACACGTGGTCATCCCCTAAGGTTAGAGGAGAGGAAATTTCACAACCAGCAAAGGAAGGGGTTCTTTACAGTAAGGGCAGTCAAGATATGGAATTCATTGCCAGGGAAGGTTGTGATGGCAGATTCAATAGATATGTTTAAGAAAGGGTTAGACAAATTTTTAGCGGAAAGGTGTATCCAGGGATACGACCGTTAATTTAAAATAAAGGATAGTAGTGGATATAGGGTAAAAATTGGATTGCAATATTGAGTCTAGGGGGATTTTCAAAATTGAAACAGATTGGCGGTTGCTTACTCTGGATTAATTTCAAATATAATTGCAGGATCGCAGGAGATCCAAAATAGGTTGAACTTGATGGACTGGTGTCTTTTTTCAACCTCATCAACTATGTTACCATGTTACAACATTGGGTCATAAAAGCTGGAAAATGACTTTAGTGTTTTCATTGAAGTATTTTACTTTTTTTGCTGAATAAAGTCGCCCATAGACTGATTTAGTTGTGCAAAAGTGTGATGTGGAAATCAGGGAGGAAAGAAACCCAACATTTCAGTAGACACAAAAATGAAAAGGTGGATTATATAAGCAGATATAAAACAAACTCACCACCTATTGAGGTACCTAAAATAAGGTGGCAAATATCTGAGCATAACATTTAGCCTATGTCCATCATCAGTATTTTGAGGCAAACAATCTAACCTATATTTCAATTTATTTTAAAAAAAAAAAAACATTTTATTTGGGAATTTTACAACATTATACAGTATAAAGAAAATCACATTGAACAGTCAGCAATTAGGAAATTAATCAGGAAAATGGAGGGAAAAAGATAGAAGAGGATAGAGGAAGGATGAGGAGATGGGAGGAAGTGTTTGAAAGGTAAATAAAAATTGGAGGACGGGGAGGGGGGGGGGGGGGGTGTACTGGAGAGAACACGTTAGGAGTCCGGTCTGGCACCATGGAGAGCAGTAAATACGCAGTGTGCGGTCTGTTATTGAGACAAGTGGCATCAGCCTCTATGTTAAGAGGGCATCTAACGGTCCGTTCAACGATGAGAGCAACCTATATTTCAATATTGATAAGTACTTCATTGTGATCCTCATTAGGGAATGGTCACACCTATACATTTCTCTCAATGCCTCCCATACAACCGTATTGATTCTCCCCGTGTGATTAGCCCTCCTCTGATTTCCCCACTTATTTTCACTCTACAATTGGATCCCACAAATGAAGAGGAAATATCTGCTCTTCTTGTTCACCTCCACTCTACTATGTGTCCAATTCACCCTACTCCTCACAAATCCATTGTTTGCCGTCTCCTGCACTCACCTCAGACTTAACATCTGTATACTCTTTATAAAGTGTTCTCTTTCCCTCTTTACTCAAGCATGCTGTAATTAGCCCCCCCAATAATTCTGACTCCAATAGCCCCCCCAATAATTAAAACTCTCTCGCCCATCTCTTAACTCTCATGCGCCTCCAAGATTCTTAAGGGACTTGCCTTCACTCCGCTCACTCAACCTACTGCCCCCTTTTCAGTCAGGCTTCTGGTGCCAAAACTCAAGAGACTGCATTGACTAAGGTCAATGGTGTCATCACTGCTAAATATAGAGGACATTACTCACTTCTAATTATCCTGGACCTCTCTGCTGCATGACACTGTTGAGCACTAGATTACTTTGGTCTTAAAGACATTGTCCTATCCTGGTTTTCCTCCTACTTATCAAAGCACTTCTTTAGCGTTTGTTTCTCTGGATCCATCACCTCTCTGCATCCTTTGCCAGCTGGAGCACCCCAGGGCTCAGTGCTAGACCCCCTGCTATTCTCTCACTATCAACTTCTATTGGAAAAATAATAGGCTCCTTTGGATTGCAGTATCATCTCTATGCACACGATACCCAAAATCTATCCTCTCTGGATCTTTCACCTTATGTGTTCGTCCATGTTACAGAACGTCTCTCTTCATCCTGCCACCTCAAAATCTTTCTGCAGAAAACACAAAAATAAATCCTACCAATCAAGTTGGCAGCCTAGGCGTCACCCTTGACTCAGAACAGGCCTTTGTTCCACGCATCTATCTGTATCCAAATCCTGTTACATATATCTTAAGAGATATTTCCAGAATACATAGATAACACAAAACACTGCAAACCTTTAATACATGAACTCAATCTCCCGCATTGACAACTGCAGTTCCATCCTTTCGGGTCTTCCTCAAACCAGACTTTCACCTCTGCGACTTATTTTGTATATAGCGAAGAGACTACTTTTCTTTGCAAAACTGATACTCCACTCTGTCACTCCCTGCACTGGTTGCCTGTACTTTACCAAATCATACAAAACCATTAACAAAACTGCACCAACAGCAGCTCAGCCCAAGATATGCGCCTTTCCTCCAAATTCAGTACCTGCTACAATTCCTGATTTCAATACTTATTTTCGGGCTGTGCCCACTCTGTGGAATGTCCTACCTTGCACAAGATTAATTTCTACTTCCCTCCAAACTTTCGTACTCCATGAAAACTCTTTTCTTAAGGCTAGCTTACCAAATTCCTGATCTACCTTCTTAGAGTCCCAAGCCTCTTCTAACCAAATATCACCAAATGGCAAAGTGCTCACAAATTTACATTTATTATTCTTTTATATTCAAAAACCATCCTGACTGGATAACATAGCCCCAATAAGCATTTCATTCCCATTGCTATCAACAGCGTCAATCAGCAATATGAAGCACTTAACCTCATGTATTAACCTATAGATTGAAAGTGTGCAACCAAGGCCCTATCACTGCTTTATCTGTCTGCTGAAACCCATCTTGTTTTATTAAATACTGTGATTGTACCCAATTGTAAAACACTACAGAGAGTGCCGCGCTATATAAATATTATTAATACTACAATAACCAATAATAAAACAGTTAAAACGTAAAACCGCCTTTAACCTTTTGAAAACCCAACAATGAATTCAGCACACGTCAGTACAGTTTAAGAACACAAGATACAAGCAGAAGCAGACTATTAACACACTGAAAATTTGCATTATTCCTCTGGCTTGTTGACCGAAATGACATTATGAGGAACAATCATGGTTTCATATTTATGTGCAAAGAAAACTGTGTGCAACATAGAGTATCAAAGTCTCCACTAATGTGGTTTACTGTGCCTTATATTACTACATGAAAATAGGCTCATTGCTGCCAATTATTTCTATTTACATAATAACACATCATAAAAGGTACAGGTTGTGCTTAAGAGCTTAAAAATGTAAACACATGGGGGGGAAAAAACCTCAACTACTTTAATAAGACAAGGTGGAGTCAGATAAACATAATGGGCCGGATTCATTAAGGAAAGTAAGGCAAAAAATGAGCAAGTTTTCTCCTGGGCAAAACCATGTTACATTGCTAGGGGTAAATATTAGTTTACTATTTTGCACATAAGTTAAATACTGGCTGTTTCTTCATGTAGCACACAAATACTTGATGGCTTTATATTTACACTGAAAATGATCTAGGACATGCTCTACCCAAACTATAAATCTGTCCCCACATTTTAAATTTACCTCCCCCTCCGATGCAACATGGTTTTGCCAAGGTGTAAAGTTACTCTTTTTTTTGCTTTACTTTGCTGAATGAATCAGGACCAGAGACTGTTTATATCTCCTGTAAAGGTAAAGATTGATTTCAGATTTTAAATTGAACATATGAATATAGGCTACTTGTTTCTTGCTTGAAACAGTACAGATGAACGCTTAAGCAAAAATGTGTTACAAGCAATTGTTCTAAACCACCAAAGCATACATAAGGGACACATGTGGATCAATATCCTGTTCTGTAGCCTGCAATATCCCTATTCGCATACACTACCCAATAGGTAGAAAAACGCTGAGTTTAGCAAAATAGAAATTTTGATTTCCTTTAAAACCTTAGTGTGGGAACGAAGTTACGGTGTTTGGGAATTAAAAGTTACAGATAAGAGATCACAACCCTCTGGAAAATAAACTATAGGTAAAGCATAGATACCTACTCTCCCGGAATATCTGGGAGACTCCCGAACTTTTGAGAGTCCTTCCAGACACCCAGGAGAGCAGGGCAACCTCCCGCAGCCTGCCATCCTCGTTGGTGAAGTGGGTGGGGGCGAGGCTAATGTGTCATCCTGGCCCCGCCCCCTGCTGTGATAGGGCGAAATTGGCAAGGACAGGCAGGAGCGGGGCCTAATGATACGTTTTGCATGGCCACGCCCCCATGATGGAGCCCCCGCCCAGAGAGCTTTTTCTCAATGTTGGCAAGTATGAGGTAAGGCGATTTAAAGGCCAAACATGAGAACTGGTAATTTTTTACCGATCACTAAAATAACTGCGTCCAAGAAGAGCTACACTGTACAGATCTGTTCGCTTGGCAGTCAGTTCAAACGACCGAATCACTAGGATCCCTATGACCGCACAGATGTCAAGATCATCGTCATAAGGTAAATATATCACATCAATACTCTTCAAAAGTCCGATCAAAAGTGACATAGCCTACAGATCTGGTGTGGCTAGCTGTATTATGTAAGTGGCATGATTACTCTATTTTTCCATTGGAAATATCAGTAGGTATGCGTCATACCGAGAAATCACCACAACTGATTATTGCAAACAATAGAAGGCATTGTTCAAAATATTTAACCTATTAATGATATTCAAATATCAATAATTTGTTTAGCTGCTTCTCTAATTATGGGGGATAAGCAAACACAAAGACTTCTTCCAAATTTCTGGGGCAGTAAATAAAGAAATGTGTTTCATGAACTTAAAATTATTTCCAAACTATATATGGTTATAGATTTTCTAGCAAATTTTTAAAATGGATAGTTAAAGATAGTGGATAAAATGGGTATTAGAAAAGGTGGGTTAAAAAAAAAATTAATCTATTAGGATTCTGTTATTGGGTTATATCGATCTGCTATGTCTTATATTCCTTATGTCACTTATTTTATAAACTTGACCATATCCTCATCTTCTTAATTTACTGCCTGTTTCATAATATTTGAATATAACAGTATCATAATGACAGTGCTGCTAGAGATGCGAATTAGTAATTCTATCATATCGTGTCCAGTCTGCCGCAGCTCTAACAGTGTTTGGCACTTTAGCCTTTTCCTTGATACCAATCTGGCCATCCATTAAAGGAATTATTAGCAGCATGTAACAGTGGCTGATCATATCTTGTTTCACAGATCCCTTATGGTACCAAATTTATAGTTAAGATGATTAGTGTATTTGTGATTCTAAAGTAGACAGCCTCATCATCCTCCATTTCACGTACCGTCTCTTAATGCAAGGCTGGTTATTACCATTTATGTGATTCGAGGTGTTGACACTGTCTACAAATCACACCGTTGATAATAGGATCTTATTGACTTGTTGAGCCACATCTATCTACCACGGTTCTAAATATAGCAGTATTTAATTGAAAATCATATACTTCAAATACTTTAATTTCATGCTGATCTAACAGTCCATTCCAGGAGTATTATTTCTTGTATAAGAAATAGATTTTATTGTGGTCCACTAGCCATTTCTAGTATCAAGTTCATAATTGCTACTTCAATTCAATGAAATAGTGGTTGCAGTCTAATTCTAGTTTCCACGCTCACATCTTTTTCCCATTAGCGAGAGCTTTCTGCCTTTGTTTATTAATTAAACTGTGTATCCTCTTGCTAAGTCCATGTGATAATATCTCCAATGGTGACCACAAATTAGGTTACAGATACATGCTGTTCACAAAGCCCCAAAGTTTATTAATTACTGATACTATATGACAATTACTCCAGTGGTGATAGCGATATAATTGTGAAAACTCACTAATCACAAATTCTGCACGTAAAGTGTTTTCAACATGTACATTAATTTGTAAGTATATGCTCTCTCCTATGTAATATCTAATCAATCATTGTAGATCGCTGTAAAATGTAGGGAATCTATTATTATTAATAGTTTAATATAGATTTAAGATGAATCACTTAGTGACATTGTGTTGTAGTATAATCACAGTTGCTATAGTGTCATAGTCAATGTTAGTAGCTGTACATTTCACTACGGCTTTGTCTGGGTTTCAACCAGTCCGTTCCACCAGTTCAGTTTTTAAATTCTTTTAAAAAGGTTAGTACAATCTATAATTACTGGCATGCTAAAATCACATTATAATATATATATATATATATATATATATATATATATATATATATATATATATATATATATATATATATATATATATATATATACACACACACACATACACAAATATACATATACACACAGTTGAGATTTCATTGCATATATTAATTGTATTAAATATGTAGGATCCAATACTCAGATGTGGCTATGAATTAAATGTCTATATTAAATATTGTTACATTTTGTCATTGATACTTTGGGCTAGATTTACTAAAGGGCGGCTTGGTGAAAGTTTTCGGCGGTTTTAATACTGCCAGATTTACTAAAGCCCAAACCATCATTAGAACGTCCAGAATTCACATTTTTCAAAACCACCACTTTACAAATCACCATCCCGATTTTAACAATGATAAACATACAACCCACTGGACTTACTTAGCTGGGGTTTGCAAAACGGCAACAAAACAGCCATCCAAATAGCCAAAATAAAATAGGTGGTTGTAAGTGACGAGATTGCTCTATTTTGCCATTCAGAACATAAGAGAAAGCACCATTGACATTTCAATTATTTGGGCAATCGATATTTATTTATCCTCTGCAGGCAAAATTAATTTAATATTAACTTATAGGGGAATTTTTTTTCTTTTTTTTTTTTAAGGGGACACTATTATAGCATTATATTATGGGGGAAATGTGAATATATAATACTATTAACTGATTGTTAATGGTGGATATAATTATTTATGTTGCACAATTTGACATTACATAGTGGCCAAATATCATTAAATAATTTTGTCCCCTTAATAAAATGAAATCCCCCCCCCCTCCAAAAAAAAAGTTATTAAATTAATTTTGCCCCTGCACCATTAAATAATGATTGCCCAAATTATTTAAATGTCATTGATGCTTCCTCTTAGGTTCTGAATGGCAAAATAGTTCAAACAGCATGTTTGAACTATCAAGCCATCCAGAAGCAGGTATTTAAACTCTCCTGTCCTGTGGATGGCGGTCTAGCTTTTTCAATCTGCCACACATCGGCATCCATTTGAATCTGCAGCCTCAAACCACCCTTTAGTAAATGCGGTGGCTTGGACCACTAAACCGCCGACGATGTGTGGCGGCCGCCAAATAAATATAATATATATATATATATATACATACACATACACACACACAAGTTAACCCATGCATGATACTCATGCATTCTAGTCAAATCAAGCTACTTGAGGTGTTAGAAAGGGTCTTGTCATGCATTTGGGCCTAGCCCAGGCCTCCTCAGGAGAAGAGCGTTACTTCCCGACGTAAGCGCCCTTTTTTAACGTGGTTTTGTCCACATGTCACCACCTCATCATTCTTCTCCATCACTTCATCCTTCATTTTAATCGCCACATCTATCCAGATGTCTATCCAGACACAGGGATCTCTCTCAGCGGTCCTGAGTATCACACTCCTCTCACTCTGTCACCCCCGGCAACCACCAACCACTCCCCACTGTCACCCCCGGCAACCACCAACCACTCCCAACTGTCACTTCTCTTTCAAGAAATATATATATATATTTTTTTTAAATCTTTAAAAACACTTTTAACAATGAATTAAATGAACAAATTTAAAACATCTTAGTATACCAAACTTCAGCCCTTTCTGAATTTTTTTTTCCACACACACTAAGAATTTAGTAGGTCAGTGCATAACTCCGCCCAGCAGGCCACGCTGCAGCTTGGTTTTATTTTTTCCACACACACAGACAGACTAACACACGCCACTAGGCATTTATAATTATATATATATATATATATATATATATATATACATACACACACATATATATTACACATATACACACACACACACATACATACACCCTCCAAACACATAATTAATGCTGTGCCAACTACTTTTCTATATTAAAAACAGGAAAATGCTAGTTACACATGTTGCAATATATTTTAAGCTGACCAACTCACGTCAAAGTTTTCCCATTCTGGTTAGTTCTGACATGATCTTATGCTATGCTTTCTTTTATCTGGACTAAAGGCT